>NC_056737.1:1062924912-1063282412 GCF_019279795.1 Protopterus annectens
ATGTGGATCTAGTTTCCACTTGTGAGGGTCCATGAGGTTTCTGCTTAGTTCATCTGCCAGAGTATTTGTTTTTCCTGGCAGGAATTGTGCTTGCAGGTGCACTTGATAAGTCAATGCTGTGTTCCACAACGTCATGGCTCATCTGCACAGGGAGTAGGAATGTGTGCCTCCTTGCTTGTTTATGTACCACATGACTGTAGTATTGTCCGTTTTTATCAGCAGGTGTCCTGGATGGAGTAAATTCTTGAAGGCTGTCAGGGCATTCTGTACAGCTAGCATCTCTTTTTGATCGATATGAAGATGCATTTGGCTTGCGGGCCATGTGCCCTGAACACATTTTCCTGCCATGTGGGCCCCCCAGGCATAATCTGATGCATCTGTTAGTGTCTGCTTGGCTGTGGATAAGGTGAATGGCTGTCCCTTGTTGTGGTGACAGGCCTGTGCCCACCATCGAAACTCCTGTTGCAGGCAGGGAATGAGAGTAATTAATGTTTCCAGGCTGTGGCAATGTTGAGTCCAAACACTTTTTAGGCACCATTGTAGCTTCCTCATATGCAGTCTTGCATATGGAATTAGCAGAATGCCATGAAGCCCAAAGCCTGCAGAATTTTTCTTGCAGATAACTGGGTCTTTGTTGCCATGCTTTTGAAGTATGAAGTCAGTTGCCTTTGTTTATCTGGCGTGAGATAAGCCATCTGGGCAGTTGTACTTAAGCTTGCACCCAGGAATATTATCTCTTGAGAGGGCATTATTTTTTTATTTCTTTTCATTTACTGTGTACCCTAGGCAAATTAGTAATCTTTTTTACAAACGCCAGATGCTTTGGCAGAATGTCTTTGTTCTCTGCTTGAATAAGGCAGTCGTCCAAGTAGGGATATATTTGAATTCCTCTGTCTGCAAAATACTATTACTGGTGCCAGGCATTTTGTGAAGACCCTGGGCACAGTAGATAAGCCAAAGGGCAGTGCAGAGAATTGGTAGTGCATTGAACCAGCTATGAATCTGAGGTATCTTCTGCAAGATTGTCTGATTGGGACATGCAGGTATGCCTCTGAGGTCCAACGCTACAAGCCAAGCATTCTTGCCCAGCATGGGCAGAAGCTGCTGCAGTGTCAACATTTTGAATTTTGGAACGTCCAGAAAAGTGTTTAGAATAGACAGGTCCAGAATTGGTCTCCAGGCTTTGTCCTTTCTGGGTACTAAGAAAAGTCTTGAGTATAATCCTTGTCCCTGCTCTTGCTGTGGTACTGGCTGAATAGCCCTCCTGTCCATGAGAGATGAAACTTGTTTTTGCGCCTCTGCCCATTGATTGTGTGGCAGGTCTGGCATACCTTTTGCCTTTGGAAGGGTGTGAAAGTGGAACCTGTAGCCCTGAGAGACTATGTTTAAGACCCATTTGTCCTGGGTGATCATGTGCCAATTTTGTGAAAAAAGTGCTAGCTTTCCCCCTAAGGGTGCTGCAAAAAGATAAGTGCTTGGCGTTGGCAGAGAAAAGTCATTGGGACTGTTTCCTATATGGCTGTGATTTGTCTTCTCCACTTTTGGAGGTAGTAGCACCCCATTATTTGGGCCTGTATGAGCCTTGGGGTTGTTGTCTGCCTCTAGGGCATCTATATCTGCCTCTTTGTGGTCTGTCTGACACTGGAAAGGACCAATTCTTAGAAGGCCAGTTCCTGCTAAATCTGGGAGGTTGTACATGTAAGAAATCCTTTACTGTCTGCATAGATTTCACTTTATCCTCCATTTTCTTCAACACCTCTTTTGCTTTAACACCAAACAAAGTATCATGCTGTAATGAAGCATCCAATAATTTTGCTTTAACATGATCAGGCAGATTTTGTTCCTTTAACCAAGCATGCCTTCTAATAACAGAACCTGTAACAGCGGCCCTACAAGAGGCCTCCAGTGAATCAAAACCACATCGCAAAGTATGCTTTCCCACTTGTTCAGCTGCATGCAATAAATCCTACATTTCCTTGTTTTCAGAACATTCAGAATTTGTCAACATTTTCTGTTTTAGCAGTGACATTAAGTATTGCTGACATTTAAGCATATGAAACTGACAATTTAAAGCCCTTACAGCCAAGGTAGCAGAAGTGTAAACTTTTCCCCCCATCTGTCTAGTGACCTAGAATCCCTATCCGAGGGAACAGGGTGTTTAGCTGTAGAGGCCTTGATCTCTTTGGGACCCGGAGATATAGTTTCTGGGTCAGCAGCAGGGTTTTTATAAAGAAATTTATGAGAGTCTGGAACCCTGTAGTACCTATCTGGCTTAACAGGTGCAGGAGGCAGAGAGTCAGGAGACAGGCCAGACTCTGAAAATATATCATCTACAATGTGTAGAACAGGTGGAATAGCAAGAGGTCTATGCTGGTGTAGTAGAAGAAAGTCTCTAAGCCTTTTCTTTGATTCAGAGTAATCCTGGCTCTCCCAGTGGAAATGCTCCCTCATAGTATGCAAGGTTTCCCCAAAAGAATAATCCTCAGGAGGAGAAGCTGAAGGGACAGATTCTTCAGCATCAGAATCCTCATAGGGAGGCAGAGAGGATCCCTTTTCTGAAGAGGAGTCAGTGGAAATGGAAACCTGATCAGAAGAATCATATTGTGTCTTGTTTAGGCCTCTTATCAGGAGGGGGATGGGAACCCCTAAACAAAGTAATTAGGTCTTCGGCCATTTTAAGCATCTGTTTTTTAGCATGGAAGTCTGTCCAGGAGAATGCTGTACTTGTTTCTTTGTCTTTAAAACTGTTTTATAGTCTTTGCCTTGGAAGCTGAGGTTGGCTTAACATGCAACTGTGTAGGTCTGAAAACACCCTCTGAAGCCGATGCCTGCTCAGCGGCTCCGGACCCATCTGAGGGAATAGTTTCCAATAGTGTCCAATACCTTTTGTATCCAGAGGTCTAGCTGTCTCCACGTGGGAGTCTGGAGCAAAAAAAAAAAACGGGGTACTTAGCTTTACTGAGGATTTTGGATCTGAAATTTATTTCGAAAATCTCAGGGAGTCGGCCGACCGGCACTTGCGAACTGCTTTAGCTTTGGGCACCGCGTGGCAAGAAAGACTGAAGAAAATGGCGTCGGCTGCATCTTATATATACCCCTGGCACACTGACGTCAGGGAAGCGAAGACAGCAACCGATGCCAGACCAGGACTTTGGAATTCAGGCCGACTGCGGGTAGCCTGCCAGCAGGATAACCCAAGTGTAATGACTGCAACAGTGAAACACTATGAACAACAGGGGTTTGAAGACCTCCGGCAAGTGAATACAGCAATAGCTCTCTCTGAGGAAAATTTGTTCTTTCATTGCAGCAGAAGGCAACATTTGGAAGAGAATGCCACCTACCAAGAGTAAGGGACCATCTTAAAGGTTTCCTCATTTTATGAGCACGTGTGCTTTACAGCGGAAGTGTGGAGAGGTGCTAGAGCTGGTAACTGCTTTCTTACAGGCAGAAGAGAAGTCTGGAAACTGATTTACTACCCCCTCTTGAAGGGTTAAGTGGAGCAGGAACAGTGAGGGTTCCAAGTTGCTTCCGGTGACCTTGAAAATTAGTAAATTCACTGCCAGCTTGAACAAGCTCTTGTAGGAATGGACAGCTCCAAACATATGGGGCCATGTGGGATATGCATCTTGGCCTAGATGGTCTGAAAACTATGGAAGGACTGCAGGTCACCAAACTAAAGACCTGATTGTTTGAAGGATGTAGAATGGGAGCAGATTTGCAGAGTCTGCAGTGATTTTTCTCCAGTACTAAAGATGAAACTGCATTTTTTGTTTATAGCTGCAGGGTTATTCCCAGCCACATTGTTTTTTTCTGGTTAATTTTCTCATTTTCACCAAATTTCTTTTTTGATTGCATCGAGGCAAAGTAATTATCCAGTAGCTGAATTTTACCCAAATTCATAACCTTCACAGGCTTCAGCAATTTCAGTTTTTCACACAGAACTCTAAATTCTTGATGCTCAGTATACAGCAATCTTGGAACTTTCTGCAGTCTCTTTCCTCAAAATTTTCTCTGAAAAATGCCACAACAAGCCTAGTGGAAATTTGCTCAATGTTTGTACATCCGAATATGCCCAGGAAAGAAGTTTCAGAACTTACCTCTTATCTTGTCTTAACATGTAAAATGGATGAAAGGATGTTTGCAGGTACAATTTTGTGGCTAGTGGTCATTTTATGTTTACATACATTTGAAAATCAGTTGATGGCAATGCCAGGCTTTGCCAACCTTTACAGAGAGGTAAAACATTCTAATACTGCTCTTTGGATGAAAAGCAGCACTGTGTGACCTAGATCCTTAGTGTGCGACTCATTAGCTGGACAAACTCCTTGAAGGAAGACACCAATTCACTGTGAAGCCTGTAGAGATTTTTTTTCCTCTGGCAAGTTACTCTTCCCAGTGGAGGTAGCATCCTCTGGCAGCTTTCACCAGACACAGCAATATTAATGAAATATAATCTCATTGTCAAATGAGATGGAATCTGGGAGGACTGCAAGTGGTTTACAATATTTGCTATAAAGATTTACCTTCAGGCCAAGACTTGAACCTCCACTTCATAACAATCTTCTGTTCAGGAATCTAGAGAACACATTAAAAAAAGTCAAAAAAGTCAAATCAGTCTTTCATAACTTACAGATTTCTACTGTGATAATAATAATAATCGATCAAATTCTTAGGACAAAACTGACTTGTCAGATTAGACATCCTATTAATCTAATAAAATTAGAAGCAAGATTGGTACTTGCGTATTATCGCAACCAGATTGCAAACCGGTCAGTATTCATCTCATGCAAAAAGGAGTCGTGTTTTTGCCGGGGTTGGTACATTAAGGAAGTAGGTCTCTGACATTAAGGGAAGACTGTATCATGAAACTATTAACTTTCATGAAAATGGTCCTATTTTAAATGGCCGGATGTTAATGAATGCTTCTTTGGTGTCATTTCTCAGCAAGTTGTAAGGTGTATGTCCTAAAAGTGCATTGACTCTTGTACTGTTTTGGTTTCATACCAACTGCTGGGCCTGGTTTTAAAACCTTCAGGGAACAACATTCCTGTGTAATTCACAAAGCTACAGCCAAGCTTCATGGGAGTGAGTCCCTGTGCTTGTCGTAACTGCTACTTCCTTCTAGCTATTCAGCTTTGAAGCACGGCAGTCTGGAAATGTGTAAACCCTTCCTACAAAGAGAGAGATTATGGGCTCAGCCCCAAGTCATAGTTAAAATCTTAAGAATCCACCTCCCCTTTAGAAAAGACTCTCCATGGTCTCAGTTGTGGGTGACTGACGGCTTTCAGAAATTAAGGGCATACCACAGCAGATTACATGATACAGGTGTCCCGGGCACAGTCAACGTGAAGTAATGCCCCATGTTAGGAATTTTTTTTTGTTTCCTCTTAGTCGGTCTCCCTCTGTCACTAGTCCTCCATTCGCAGGTTTTCATACATTTTTGTAGTTGCTGTGAAGTGCACAATCAAGAATATAGAAACATGTCCCGGTTTGCTATCTGGTTGTGATAATACACAAGTACTGCAAGATTCTTCTATTTAAAATGGCAACTTTACTGTAACCAATTTCAGTTAACTAAATTCTTCCCAAAAACATTTCACACAAGAACCTGACATTTCAACTCCTGCTTAAAGAATTTTTGATTTTTGAAAATGCCAAAAAAAAAAAAAAAACTTAGCAAGGGGCAGAAGGTTGGGAAAATATTAAAGGATTGACCAAATTGCCCAACTTCTTAAAATCTGTCATTATTTAAGTCCATCTAACTCTCAGGTGAAAATTTCCCTACTATCCATCTAGGTTAGCCCACTTAGAAAAAACGTCCTTATCACAGCAGGCCCCAA
Organism: Protopterus annectens; assembly: GCF_019279795.1. Lineage (NCBI taxonomy): Eukaryota > Metazoa > Chordata > Ceratodontiformes > Protopteridae > Protopterus > Protopterus annectens. Next base: position 1,062,930,753 of record NC_056737.1, read on the forward strand.
AAAGAGGCATATGCCCTAGAAACTGTATCCAACTGGCAGTGTCAAACCATTTAGATTTGCCTAGCTGGCTACTGCTTTATAGGCTATTCTACTGAGTTGAAGCCAGCATAGATGAGAAGGAGGAGTCCAAATGAGAAGACCCAAGACATACCACAGATACAGTGTGGGCATCAGACAGTGGGATTTTGTGTCCATGAGGCAAATTTCTTTAGACTATGCCATTCTGAAAAACACCAAACAAGCAAACAATAAGAACAGCAATTAGAAAAATAAAACCAAAAAGGTAATAATTTTTTGATTATACATACAGATATAAATATAAATCAATAGATAGACATAAATAGACACAGAGAGATAACCCAACAAGAAAGTGGACAAAGGAAAAAGGGTAAGGAGGGGAAAGGTAGAAAAAATAATCGAAGTTTGAATTAAGGATAAACCTTTTTTTCTGTCTAGGAATGCAGACTAAAGAACAAATATGATTAGAAAAAATGAAAATTTTTTTCACTCAGAAAATCCTGGAGGAGCTCAGAGAATCGCAATCCTGGTCCTAGCAGAAGCGTGGCAAATGAGATCTGGGTGGATGAGGGGAGACTGGAGAGGCCGCAGAAATACCTTACAAAGAATCACAGGCCTAAAACAGATGCCCTATGCTGACTGTCTAAAAAAAACTCCAGCTATACTCTTTGTCGCATATAGTCTATTCAGAGGCGATCTCTGCTTAACATACAAGGCCATGTCAAACCCAGAGCTGTTGGACATGCTACACTTAAAGAAATCCCAGTCCCGCAGAACCACATGCTCCAGGGATCTAAACCTTATCATCACAATGAACAAAACATGATGGAGGGATAGGTTCCTGACCCACAGACTCCTCAGACTCTGGAACAGATTACCCATACATGCCAAGCAGAGTGCCTCTTTGGCCCTCTTCAAAAGAAACCTTGACGATTGGATGGGAGATAGGAAATTCACCCCGGGGATCACATCAGTTGCCCTGCTAGACAGGGATCCAGGGAAGTAAATATTGTGGGAAGAAATAACCAGGGAATTGTTATGGCTAGGCTTGTATAGGCCCTAGGGCAGATAGCCTAGTACAAACCTATGAGATCAGAGCATTACAGTTAGGGGAGGAGTTCAAATTTCGGGTCCTAGAGCTTCAATATACAACAGAAGTCTGGTCCGATCCTCAGATCCGAACCCATAGGTTGAAGAACAAATGAAAGCAACAACTTCAAATCAGTCTATATGTTGCTGTGTGGCTTATGGACCATTTGTGTTGGTGAAAAGTCCTGCTCAGCCCATAACCATGGACTTTCACATCTGGAAGGTCCTCCTGATTGAGATTCAGGTTTAGGAGGATCAAAACTACCTGCTTTGTTTTCTTTGATAGAAAGGTACACCATCATCTTAAGACATGATAGGGAGGGTAACAATAAAAATTCAACAGCCTCTGAATGTTATACTCTTGATCCACTTCTCCCAAGTGATGCTGTACCACAGGCGCACGGAGGAAAAACCTACCAAATGCCAGAGTGGAACAGTTAATACCAGAATGTTGCTGCTGGCCTTTCATGAAATATCTATAGCCTCTATTACTGCTGTCAGAGCAGTCCTGACCATGGCCCCCTTTCTGCCCCCCCCTCCAAATAAGGCTAATGTCGCCCATGCAAGATCCACATCTAACACTGCTCCCTCAGGATTCTTGTAAATCTGGTCTGATGAAAGCGGAGACTCCACTCTCACAGAAGTAATGGTTTTGCTCTGCTATTTCATTCTTTTATGTTCTGAAGGTGCCGCTGATTTCGTTACAGAATAAGACAGGTCTCTGTAAATGGGAAGACCATAAACAGTCTTTGCCAGAGCATTACAACACTAGAAACCCCATCATTGACTGAACCCTCAGCAGTGTTGACAAACAGTAAAGTTGCGTAAGCTACTTTGTTTGAATAGAGCATTGTTGCAGTGGTATACGCTATATTGGTTACATCCTGCCAAGGATAGGACTAACAGGCAGCTTCCAAAGTTTTAGGGTACCTTTCACATACCCTAACCACGGAACAGCTCAAGGAAAGCAGTACAAAATCAGTGGTTAGGGCAAACCTTCAAAGCGTTCTTGCCTCAAAGTAAGGGAGGCTATAATCCTGCTAGTTAAGATGTCCATACCCTGGCACAAAATACAATAAAAAAGCGGGTAGAGGAAGGGCGATTAACCTTCACTGGATAAATAGCAAAGCTTAGAAAGAAAGGAAAAAGTGAGTCCAAGAGCCCCTGCAGAGAAGTCTTAGCAAAGCCTGTCTTGGACATTTACAAAGCAGTACAAATTTTGAATCTTTCCAACAAATGCACAGTTGACCAAGTTGCTGCTTCTAGTATACTTGAGTCCACGCTCTTCCAAAAGAGCCACATAAGAAGTCAAAGTCCAGGTACAGTATGCCCAGAATGTGTCTGCAAGTAACTTCTTATGGTGAGAGTACCAAAAAGGAGCAACATAAAAACTGTTTAGAAAATAGTCTACTTTGATACTTGACTGTCCCTTCTTACTTTCATAGGAAATAAACAGCTGTTCGAAACTCCTGAAGGATTTTTCCCCGTCAATGTAATAGAGCTGCCTGTGGATATCATGTGTGAAAATGTTGCCTTGTTTTATTGGTTCTGGAAAGAACACAGAGATGAAAGACTGTCTGCAAGTAAACTCTGAAACCACTAAGCATAAATGAAGGATCTGTTCCCAAAATTACCCTATCTTTGTGAAAGATGAGGCAGACTCACCAGTACAGCTTGTAACTCTTGATACTCACTGTTCAAACTTCTGCCAGAAAAGTGTTTTCCAAGAACTTGGAATTTGCATCATTAGCAGACTCAAAAGGTGAAAGTGAAAATGTTTCCAGTACAAAATTAAGATACAAAGATACAGCCACTAGTCTTAGGGGGGCAAATATGTAAAAACTGTTTCCCTTGAATCAGTGCAAATAGGGGGATCCAAAAGCAAAGACAGTGGACAGATGAATCTTGACTGAAGAGTAAGAAAGGCCAGAAGATAACTCACAAATACAGTAGAACCACAGGCATCTGAACATTAAAAGGGTCCAAGTTCTTACTTTAGTGCCACACTAAAAAACCTTTTCCACTCAGCAAGTTTCTTAGCCTCCTTTAATACATGCTACATGTCCTCAAAATTTTAATACCTTTTAGGTACAGGTTTCCTATCATCCAGGTAGTAAGTTGAAGAAATTGAAGGCTCTTCTGCAAATCAAACAACCAACCCCCTTGTCCTGCGTATCAACAGACTCCCTGCTTTGCATAAGTCAGTCCATCCTGTGTGGAAGCTTGTGGTAATTACCCTTGGCCATTTTAAAAAGGACAGCCAACTACTGCCTGGTCCAAAACAGCAGACTTTAGAAGAAAAAGAAGTTATGTACTCACCATAACGTTCCATTAGAGTAGTTGTACTTCATTTGTCTTCAACCTGTGGGTTACGGATCCATATCGGATCCGAGCCGGCAACTTCTACTAGCATCAGCTCCGAGCTCCAAACTCCTCCCCTTACCCATAAATACACCTCCACTGCCTTCCATCCCCAGATCGAGTTTGCTGAACCTTATACTGATAACCCAACCTGAAAAAATTAACTTGTGACCTATACTACAGCCCAAAGGCTGATCATATGCCAAGGTCCGGAGGAAGGAGTGAGGGACGGTTGAAGACAAATGAAGTACAACTACTCAGATGGAACGTTATGGTGAGTACATAACTTCTTTATCTGAAATAGTTTACTTAATTTGGTCATCAACCTGTGGGACAGGGTCCCCAGCTACTAAACTCCTGGGAGGCCCTCATGGAAGGATATTCCGGAGCACCACGGAACCAAAGGATGCTCTCCTTCTGGAAGTCAAATCCAATTTGTAATGAGAAATAAATGTATAAGATGAGGACCATGTAGCTACAAAACAAATATCATCCAAAGACACTCTAGACCAAAAAGACGCAGATGTAGCCATGGACCTAGTGGAATGAGCTTTCACCTGACCTGGAGGAGACGTGCCTCTGCCCTTGTAGACCTGCAGGATGCATGAAGAAATCCATCAAGCTATAGTGAACTTGGAGATGGGCTTCCCCAAAAAGGGTTTATAGAAGGATACAAACAATTGATCAGATTTACGGAAACTGTTTGTCCTGTGTAAACAGAATCATAACTATGAACATCCAACATGTGGAGTCTGTATTCCATCTTGTTAATATTAGGAAAAAACACAGGCAAACTGATGGTCTGATTGACACTGACTGGTGATGCCAACCTTAGGAAGGATGGACTGGTCTGAAGGGAAACCCTATCTTTGTGAAAAATCATGTAAGGAATCTTAATGGACAAGGCCTGTAATTCTGAAACCCTTTTTGCAGAGGAAATGCGCACCAGAAAAGCTGTTTTCCAAGATAAAAAGTTTAGATTTGCAGTTGTGGCAGGCTCGAGAGGCGGAGCGACCAAAGTAAAGTCCAATGGGGAACAGGATCTTTGATGGAGGGCATAACAAAAAGGTGCCTTTGATAAAGGCTTTACACAGTCTGGAAGAGGCTAAAGAGGCAGAATTCTCACCCACATGAAAATGAGAGATGGCAGACAACTGAACTTTGACAGTAGAAGAACTAGCTCAGTGTTGAAAAATGTCAGCTAGAAGATCAAGAATGGCAGAAAAAGAAGCTGTGAAAGGGTCTAATCTCCTATGAAAGGCACAGAAGGAAAAGCGTTTCCACTTGCTGCGATAAACCTTCCTGGTCGAAGACTTATGAGCAGCCACCACAATAGATCTACCTGAGGAACACAGTCTGGGAGTCTTAGCAATCACGGGAAAGTACAGTTGTGTACCTACCATAAATGTAGATGTTAGAGTGTATTCACTGTTGCAGTCATTACTCTTGGGTTATCCTGCTGGCAGGCTACCCTCAGTCGGCCAGAATTCCAAAGTCTAGGTCCGGCATTAGTTGCTGTCACCTTTTCCCTGACGTCAGTGCGCCAGGGGTATAAAAGATGCAGCCGACGCCCTTTTCTTCAGTTTTTCTTGCCCCGGATGTCAGGTGCCCCCAAATTAGTAGGCTGAAAAATATGCGAATAAAAATGCATGCACAAAAATAACATTTCCTTCATCTACAAGCAAATACACCAAAATAGGTTGTATAGGATAGAGAAGTGCAGATGAGACCCAGCAAAGAAAAAAGGGGGATGGTGGGTGGGTACTGGACTGCAATAGTGAATACACTCTAACATCTACATTTATGCTAGGTACACAACTGTACTATGTTCATCGTGTTTCACTGTTGCACTCATTACTCATGGGTTGAATCCCAAAGCTGAGGAAGGGTGACTGGGCTAAATAGGATTAGGAGAGGCTATGAGGCCCTGCAGGACTGCAGTGGCAAAGCCTGCTCTGGACTTAGAGTAAAGAGGTAAGTGGTAATGCTTTGTGAAGGTGTGCACTGAACCCCAGGTTGCAGCCTCTAAAATATCTTTGGTTGGTACTCCTCTGAGGAAGGCTGCTGAAGTGGCTGCTGCTCTGGTGGAATGAGGCCTAATGCCCTTAGGCACTGATTTGACATGTTGAGAATAGCAGAAACGGATGCAATGGCCTATCCATTTGGAAATGGTCTGTTTTGAGAGAGCTTTTTCTTGTGATCCTGCAGCATATGACACTAAAAGTTGCGCAGTCTTTCTGAAAGCTTTAGTTCTGTCCAAGTAGAAGCGTAGCTGCCTGTGCATGTCCAAAGAATGCAGAATTTTCTCACCCTTGTTCTGTGGATTTGGATAAAAGGTAGGCAAGTGAATGGTTTGGTTGAGGGCCACACTGGACACCACCTTAGGCATAAATGTAGGGTTTGTCCTCAGAGAAACCCTGTCTGGATGAAAAATGATGAAAGGTTCCACAGCCATGAGTGCTTGTAACTCCGAGACTCGCCTTGCAGAGGTTAATGCTAGGAGCAGAGCTGTTTTCCAGGATAAGAATTTTATGTTTGCTGTTGATGCTGGCTCGAAAGGAGGCAGTGTGAGTTTTTCCAAAACAGAATTGAGGTCCCAGGCCGGAATTGGTGCGCTCTCCTTGAAGGCCTAATGTTTTTGGCCCCTCTGAGGTACTGCCTTATTAAAGGATGACAAAAGCTAGGTGGTTTCGCATTGTAATGGGCTGAAATGGCAGAAGCATGAATCTTAATTGATGAGAAAGAAAGGTCTTTGTTCAGCATCTCAGTTAGGTATTGTAAAATCTGAGGGATATTTGGTACACACTTGTCAATGCCTTCTTCCTGGTTCCAAGCACAGAATCTCTTCCATTCCTCTGCATAAGATTTTCTGGTACTGGGCCTCCTGGCCTCCAAGATAACATCCATAACAGCTTTTGAAAGGAGTGTTCTGAATGGCTACATCATCTGCCATGCTGCCAGATTTAAGGTCCTGAGTTGGCTGTGCAGGATCCGATTGTTTTGTTGGGTCAGCAATTGAGAAGTTTGAGGCAATATCCATGCTGGACCTTGAGACAAGCTCTTTAGGATTGGGTACCACTGCTGGCGTGGCCAGTCTGGAGCAATCAGTATCATTTTTGGCTCCTCTTGTCTGACCTTTAAGAGTACCCTGGGAAGGAGAGGCAGTGGAGGAAAGGCAGATACTGTTAGATTTTTCCAGCTGAAGGATAGGGCGTCCACTTTCCATGCTTGCTTGTGATAAAGCCTTGTGCAAAATCTCTGCAATTGGCAGTTGTGAAGGGAGGCAAACAGATCTATGTCTGGGCATCCCCACTTCCTTTTTCCATTCGTGGGGATCCATGAGGTTTCTTGCTTAGTTCGTCTGCCAGAGTATTTGTTTTTCCTGGCAGGAATTGCGCTTGCAGTTGAACTTGTAAAGCCAATGCTGTGTCCCATAAGGTCATTGCTTGTCTGCAGAGGGGGTAGGAATGTGTACCTCCCTGCTTGTTTATGTTCCACATGACCGTAGTGTTGTCTGTCTTCATCAGTAACGGTCCTGGATGAAGCAGGTCCTTGAAAGCTGTCGGGGCATTTTGAAAAGCTAGCATCTCTTTTTGATTGATGTGAAGATGCATCTGGTTTGCAGGCCATATGCCCTGAATACATTTTCCTGTCATATGCCCCCCCCCCCCAAGCATAACCTGATGCATCCGTTGTCAGTGTCTGTCTGGCTGTGGGTAGACTGAATGGCAGACCCTTGTTGTGGTGACAGGCTTCTGCCCACCATCGAAACTCCTGTTGCAGGCAGGGAATGAGTGCAATTACTGTCTCCAGGCTGTGGCAATGCGGAGTCCAAACACTTTTTAGATATCATTATAGTTTCCTCATATGCAGTCTGGCATATGGAATTAAAATGCAGGATGCCATGAAACCCAAGGCCTGCAGGATTTTCCTTGCAGATAAGTGGGTTTTTGCTGCTAATTTCTTGAAGTAAGTAGTCAGTTGCTTTTGTCTGGCGTGTGATAAGCCATCTGGGCAGTTGTATTTAAGCTTGCACCCAGGAATATTATCTCGAGAGGGCACTAGTTTTGATTTCTTTTCATTTACTGTGTACCCTAGGCCAATTAGTAATCTTTTTACAAACGCCAGATGCTTTAGAAGAATGTCTTCGTTCTCTGCTTGAATACGGCAGTTGTCCAAGTAGGGATATATTTGAATTCCTTTTGGTCTGCAAAATGCAATTACTGGCGCCAGGCATTTTGTGATGACCCTGAGCGTGGTAGATAAGCCAAAGGGCAGTGCAGAGAATTGGTAATGCACTGAGCCAGCTATGAATCTGAGGTATCTTCTGCAAGATTGTATGATTGGGACATGCAGGTATGCCTCTTTTAGGTCCAAAGTTACGAGCCAAGCCTTCTTGCCCAGCATGGGAAGTAGCTGCTGTAGAGTCAACATCTTGAATTTTGGAACTTCCAGAAACGTATTTAGTATAGACAGGTCCAGTATTGGTCTCCAGGTTTTGTCCTTTCTGGGTACAAGGAAAAGTCTGGAGGAAAATCCTTGCCCCTGCTCTTGTGGTACTTGCTGAATGGCCCTCATGTCCATGAGGGCTGTAATTTCTTTTTGTGCCTCTGCCCATTGATTGTGTGCAGGTCTGGCATACCTTTTGACCTTGGTAGTGTGTGAAAATTGAACCTGTAGTCTTGGGACACTATGTTCAGGACCCATTTGTCTTGGGTAACCATTTGCCAATTTGATGAAGAAAGTGCTAGTTTTCTCCCCAAGGAGGCTGCCAAAAGAAAAGTGCTTGGATCTGGTAAAGGAAAGTCATTGGGACTTTTTCCTGTAAGGCTGTGATTTGTCTTCCCCGCTTTTGGATGTAGGAGTATCCCATTGTTTAGGCCTGTATGAGCCTTGGGGCGGAGATCTGCCTCTGGGATGCCTGTATCTGCCTCTTTGTGGTCTGTCTGACACTGGAAAGGACACACTGTGGATGTCAGGGATCTTTTTACCTGTATCCCTAGAGTTGAAGGATTTGAGTATTTTGAAAATGTTGTCTATAAATATTTAGAGGCTTCCACAGATACCAAATTATTACTATTGGAAATGACAAAAACGGTATTGGACAATAACTTTATAACCTTCCTGGGAAAATATTATAGGCAATTGACAGGAGTAGCTATGGGGGCAGCTTGTGCCCCCATATATGCAAATCTTGTCCTCCTTGGGTGGGAGGAAAAATATATATTTTTCCAAGTATATTTAGGAAAAATATTAAGGTATATCTCAGGTTTTTGGATGATATCTTCCTTATTTGGGAGGATGGTCATGAAAATAAGCTGGAGGAATTTATGAAATACATTAATGGAACTACCAATTTTTTGTCCTTTACCCATGAAGTACAGGACCAGAGTATTAGTTACCTGGATATAATTTTAAGTAAAAAAGCAAAAGGTTATAAGTCCAATGTTTTTCGTAAGGAAACATGGTGCAATTCTTACCTTCATTATAACAGCCTACATCCGTTTCACCAAAAGAGAAGTGTCATCAAAGGACAGGCTGTAAGGATTGCAAGAATGACCTCTGAGCGGGATGATTTATTGGATGAGTTTAGATTCTTGATGAAGACATTTTTAGAAAGAGGTTATCCTAAGGAGTTAGTTGGTGAAATACTGGATGAGGTCTATTCTGGATGGGGTATGAAATATAAGCCATTGTTAGGACAAAAGTTTATCTATAAAGAACATTTTAGTACCAATACTACTGATTTTTCCAAAGCATGTATTATAGAGTACAATGAATTTTCAGACAATTTTACTAGAATTTTAGAAGAAAATTGGTCTATTTTAAAGACCAATAAAGAAATCCACGACATTGTGGGGAACAAACCATTATTGACCTACAAGACTGGTATGAATTTTAAAAGGTTATTTGAGAGAGACAGAAATACCTTTGATAAAAAAGTAAAGAAGGGTACAACTAAGTGTGGCTGTTGTCGACAATGTAAATACATTAATCAGGCTGAGAACATAACACTGACTAATGGTCTTAATAGTAAGGTAACCTTCTGTAAAGGCAACTGTTGTAGTAAGATGCTAGTCTATTTAGCCACCTGCACCACATGTACCTCCTTTTATGTAGGCAAAACTGAGAGGGCACTAAAGGAGAGAGTTTACGAACATATTAATGATATTAAGGTGAAAAAGGAGACAAGTGCCCTTTACAAACACTCTGTAAACTGTGTGGGCTTTATAGATTTCAAGTTTGCCATTTTAGAGTTAATGAAAATGGATATCAGGGGAGGTGATTTAAAGAACCAATTACTGCTGAAAGAAATTAAGTGGCAGTTGAGACTTAAATCAAACTATATGCCAGGCCTTAATGAATATATTAATATCAAGGCTATATTGATTGACAAAGCTGCTTCAGTTTAAACTTATTCTCTCAATATACAACATTTAGAAAAAATATAATGTCTAATATTTTAGGAACAATTATTAATTAATGTATTGGTCCATGGACAACTGTCTTTACAATATTGGTATACTATATTTGTAAATATGTATTTTATAAGCTACGTCTCTCAATTTGATGTTTATAGTGCAATTTTTTTGTCTATTCAATTCCAGTATTTGTTATATGTTTCAATATTTTAACCAACAATACACATTTTCCACTTGTTCAACATACAACATATCAGTTATTTTTCATCAAATTCATAAATTTATACATATATATTTTTATAATATTTTTATAACAATTTTATAATATGTATATATATATAATTTTGTATAATTTTTATAACTTTAATATTTCTATATTTTTTCTACTCATTTGTATTTAAACTGGTAAATTTTAAATATCTTTTTAACATCTATTTTTATCTAATCCCTCATAGTGTTATACATTTATTCATTCATCCTTCAGTAATACAACTTACAATTTACATAGTAGCACAGTTATGTAAGGCTTTATTTAAGGCTTAGTTATAAGAAATATATTTTTGAGGTTGATTATTTTAACTTAATTTAGTTTTATTTTCAGTAAAATGTATTGTAATTATCACATGCATTTTATTTTATTTAATATAATATAATAAATAATTTATGTAGCAATAGTATTATACTGAACATAAATATATCCCATGATTATCTATATGCACAGTAGCACTTTAACAAAAGTATTTGAGAAAGGGAACAGAAATGTTATCAAAGGGTTAAAATTGATCCAGACAAGTCATCAAATTTAATTATATTGTTTTAATTTTACTGAGTGATTGATTCAATTTGTTAATTATTGAATAATTATGTAATTGAGAATACTATAAAACTGAGGCACTGTATATTAAGTATTCTGATGAAATCTGCTTAGGGCAGATGAAAGCGCTCAATCTGGTGGATTTAATGGTGTAATAAAGACTGACGGTTTGTTTGAACGGAGTCCGTATTTGTTATTAGTTGCAGTTTCGTTTTTTTCATACTGACACTGGAAAGGACCAAGTTTTAGAAGGCCAGTTCCTGCTAAACCTGGGTGGCTGTACCGGTAAGAAATCCTTGACTGTCTGCATGGATTTGGCTTTAGCCTCCATTTTTTTTCAACACCTCTTCTGCTTTAGTACCATACAAACTATCATGCTGTAAAGGTGCATCTAATAATTTTGCTTTAACATGATCAGGCAGATTCTGTTCCTTTAACTAAGCATGCCTTCTAATAACAGAACCTGTAACAGCGGCCCTGCAAGAGGCCTCCAGCGAATCATAACCACATTGCAAAGTCTGCTTTCCCACTTGTTCAGCATCATGCAATAAATCCTGCAATTCCTTGTTTTCTGAACATTCAGTATTTGTCAACAATTTTTGTTTAAGCAGTGACATTAAATATTGATGATATTTAAGCATATGAAACTGACAATTTAAAGTCCTTACAGCCAGGGTAGCAGAAGTGTAGACTTTTTCCCCCCATCTGTCTAGAGCCCTAGAATCCCTATCAGAGGGGACATGGTTTTTTGCAGTGGAAGCTTTGACCCCTTTGGGGACCCTGAGATATAGTTTCTGGGTCAGCAGCTGGGTTTTTATATAGGAATTTATGAGAATCCGGGACCCTGTAGTATCTGTCTGGCTTAGCAGGTGCAGGGGGTAGAGAGTCAGGGGACAGGCCGGACTCTTAAAATACATCTACAATGTCTAGAACATGTGGAATTGCAAGGGGTCTGTGCTGAGGAAGTAGCAGAAAGTCTCTGAGCTTTTTCTTAGATTCAGAATAATCTTGGCTCTCCCAGTGGAAATGCTCCCTCATGGTATGCAGGGTTTCCCCAAAAGAACAATCCTCAGGAGGAGAGGCTGAAGGAATGGATTCTTCAGCATCAGAATCCTCATAGGGAAACATGGAGTAATCCTGTTCAGAGGAGGGATCAGAAGAAATAGAAACCTGATCAGAAGAATCATACCCAGTCTCTTGTCTAGGCCTCTCATCAGGAGGGGGATGGAGTCCCTGATCAAAGTAATTAGGTTTTCGGCCATTTTGAGCATCTGTTTTTTAGGCATGGAAGTCTGAGTAGGAGAATGCTGTACTTGTTTCTTTGTCTTTAGAGCTGCTTTAGTCTTTGAAGCTGCAGATGGCTTAATATATAGTTGTGTAGGTCTGAAGACACCCTCAGAAGCCGATGCCTGCTCAGTGGCTCCGGACCCATCTGAGGGAATGAGTGTCCAATACCTTGAGTATCCAGAGGCCCAGTCTTCTCCACGTGGGTGTCGGAAGCGGCCGGTGGCTCTGACGTAGCGGGCGCTAGGGGCTGCAAAAGAGCCTCACTGAGAACAGGTGACTGGCCTAGCAGAGGCCTCGTTGTCGGTTTTGGACCTCGGATGCCTATCCTTTTCCTTGTCCTTGCGGTTTTTGTAAACTCCGGTTGTCAGCTGGTCCGACGGCATAATATAATTAAATCTTCGGCCAAAGTAATGAAATGCAAAATCGAACCGACGCTTAATAGTGCGTTGGTTAAATCTAGCACAAAACCTACAGCTAGTAGTGTTGTGATCAGGGCCTAGGCAAGGAATACAGTAAGAGTGAAAATCCTTATGAGGTATTTGCTTCCCACAAGAAATACAGTTGTTAACTATCTGACATCGGTCTGGAGCAAGAAAAAAAAGTTCCCAGACTTCGGTTCTGAAATTCGGATTAGAATATCTCTGGAGTCAGCTGACCGGCACTTGCGAACTGCTTTTGCTTCGGGCACCGTGCGGCAAGAAAGACTGAAGAAAATGGCGTCAGCTGCATCTTTTATACCCCTGCGCACTGACGTCAGGGAAGAGGCGACAGCAACCGACGCTGGACCTAGACTTTGGAATTCTGGCCAACTGAGGGTAGCCTGCCAGCAGGATAACCCAAGAGTAATGACTGCAACAGTGAAACACGATGAGCAATCACGGGAACTGGAGCAGCCAAGCTGTGAGCTTCAGGCTGTCCAGATTCGGATGAGGCATCCCAGAAGGGTGTGAACTCTGATCCTGAATGGGATCTAGGATCCAAGGCGGTGCTAGAAGATGAGACCAAAGTAAGGGAAACCATACCTGGCAAGGCCAGAATGAGGCAATGAGGATCACTTTGCTCTCCAGTCGACGAGCTCTGTAGAAACCTCGGAATGAGAGGTATTGGCGGGTAAGGATACAGAAGACCGGGAGGCTAATCATGAACTAGAGCATCTCTGGGGACTCCCCTGGCAGGGGGTGCAGAGCAAAAGCTTTGTTGCACTTCCCGTTGGAAGGAGATGCGAAGAGATTGTAGCAAGGTTGACCCCATGCGCTGAAGATCTGTTCCGCTACTGACAGATTCAGAGACCACTCGTAAGGCATCAGAATGGTCAGACTTAGCCTGTCCGCTAGAAAGTTAGAGCGTCCCAGAATGTGCGCTGCGATGAGGAAAGTGACCGGTGGAGACCACCCATTCCCACACTCTCATGGCCTCGCGACAAAGGGGTTAAGATCTGGTCCATCCCCATTTGTTGATATACCAGACCACTGACATGTTGTCTGACTGAATAGCAATCGTTCCCAGAGAAAGAAAGACATGAAGGGCCTGCAACGCTAGAAGGAACGCCCTCAACTCAAACATTTATGTGCAAGCTGGTCTCTATGGGAGACCACAGGCCTTGAAGTGTCCTGCCCGAACAATGTCCCCCACCCCAAGTTGGGGGCATCCGTGGTCCCTGTGGTTTGGGCCGGGGCTGGAACAAAAGGTCGTCCCTTAAAAATGTCCGGAGAGCACATCCACCATATGAGGGACGACTGACAGACTCGACTGAGTTGGATTGGATACGTCAATGGCAGTTCCAACAGGGACCATTGTACAGCTAGAGTCCACTGTAGAATTCTCGTGTAACCGGGCACATGGGAGAAGAGTTCTGGTCGCCGCCACTGAGCCCAAGGCCCTCAACACAGATTCCGCTGTTGGGAGACGAGAGTAGTAGATCAGGGAAACATGCATGCTCAGGTTTTGAACTCTCTCCGAGGTCTGGAAGATTTTGCACTGAAAGGCATCTATCCTGGCACCAATGTAGTCCATCACCTGTACAGGATCTAGGAGAGATTTGGATGCACTGATTGTGATACGCAAATGCAGGGAAAGAGTCAGGAACTAATCCCTGGTTTGGGAGAGTAGACGCCTGGTGGGAGCAGTGAGGAGCCAATCGTCCAGGTATGGCTAGACCCGAATTCCCTGAAGCCTCAGGTGAGCCGCTACCACAGCCATCACTTTGGTAAACACCCTGGGGACTGTGGAGAAACCAAAGGGTAGGGCTCAAAATTTGTAATGATAGACTCCTAGCCGGAAGCGAAGGAGCCTCCTGGAGCTTCTGTGCATTTTTATGTGATAGTAAGAATCCTGAAGGTCTAACTAGCACATCCAGTCGCTCTCTTGCAGGTACGGCATGATGGACTGTAATGTGACCATCCGGAACTTCTCTTTGGCAAAGTACAGTTGTGTACACCTACCATAAATGTAGATGTTAGAGTGTCTTCACTGTTGCAGTCATGACTGTAGGGTTCTCCCCTGCCGGCAGGCAGCCCTCGGTCGGCCAGAATCCCAAAGTCTGGGTCCGGCGTCGGCTGTTCAACCATGCTCCCTGACGTCAGAGCGCCAGGAGTACAAAGCTGACAGCAGACGCCACCTTCTCCAGTTTCTTGCCCCAGATGTCAGGAGTCCCAAAATGATAAAGGTCCCATACCCTTTGCAAATACACCTCAGAAGAATGGTGAAAAAAGGAACCATAAAAAAGTAAAAATAAGAGGGGACAGGAGGGAGGGAAACCCAGACTGCAACAGTGAAGACACTCAAACATCTACATTTATGGTAGGTGTACACAACTGTACTATGTTCATCATGTTTCACTGTTGCAGTCATGACTGTAGGGTAGAATCCCAAAGCTGAAAGAAAGGGAGGTGGTCATAAAAAAGAAGGGGCGGCTAAAAGGCCCTGCAAGACTGCAGAGGCAAAGCCTGCCCTAGACTTAGAGTAGAGGGGTAGATTGTAATGCTTAGAAAAAGTATGCACTGAACTCCAAGTTGCAGCTTCCAAAATGTCTTTGTTAGGAACTCCCCTGAGGAAGGCCGCAGAAGTGGCAGCAGCTCTGGTGGAATGAGTCCGTATACTCCCTGGGATTTGCTTTCCATGGTGTGAATAACAAAATCTGATTCCATGAGCAATCCATTTAGAAATGGTCTGTTTTGAAATGGCTTTAACCTTGGGAACTTGAAGCATAAGAAAAACAATTGTTCTGATTTTCTGATGTCCTTGGTTCTGTCCAGGTAAAACCGTAATAGTCTGTGTACATCCAAGGAATGTAAGATCCTTTCCCCTTTATTTTGAGGAGTGGGGAAAAAGTTGGCAAGTGGATAGTTTGATTTAAAGCCACTTTGGAAACCACCTTAGGCATGAAGGAAGGATTAGTCCTCAAAGACACCCTGTCTTGATGAAAAATAATATATGGTTCCACAGCCACATATAACTCTGAAACTCTCCTGGCAGAGGTTAGGGCTAACAGGATAGCTGTCTTCCAAGATAAAAACTGAGTCAGAAGAGGCAGCAGGCTCAAAATGAGGCAAGGTTAGTTTTTCCAAAACATAGTTGAGATCCCAAGCAGGAATGGGAGGAGATCTAGGAGGTCTTAAATTCTTAGCTCCTCTGAGAAACCGCCTCATGAGCTGGTGGGAAAAGATTGGAGGGTCTGTATTATAATGAGCAGAAATAGCAGAGGCATGTATCTTAATAGAAGAGAAAGAGACACCCTTATGTAAGAGATCTGTCAAGTAAAGTAAAATTGAAGAAATGTTCGGAAGAAGAGGATCAGAATCCTTAGCCTGCATCCAGGAACAAAATCTTTTCCATTTTCCTGCATAAGATTTTCTAGTGCTAGGACGTCTGGCTTCTAAAATGACATCCATAACCTGCTTGGGTAGGAAAGAAGAAATCAAAGGCCCTGGATTAACCAGGCCACCAGGCTGAGAGTTCTGACATGAGAGTGTAGAACCTGACCCTGATGTTGGGAAAGATGGTTCGGAGAATGAGGTAAAATCCAAGGGGGCTCCAGACATAGGTTTTTTAGAGTTGGGTACCAAAACTGTCGAGGCCAATTTGGGGCCAGCAAGATTATCATCTTGGGCTTGTCCTGTTTTATCTTTAATAATACCCGTGGAAGAAGAGGAAGAGGCGGAAAGGCATATCCCGAGAGGTTCCTCCAACTGAATGATAGGGCATCCACTTTCCAAGCTTCTTTGTGGAAAGTCCTGGTGCAAAAATTCTGTAGTGGATGATTGAGATGGGATGCAAAGAGGTCTATATGAGGACATCCCCAGACTGCTGTTATCATCCTGAATATTTTGGTGTCTAGCATCCACTCGTGTGGATCCGAAAGGTTTCTGCTCAGACTGTCTGCCAGGAAGTTTTGCTTTCCTGGTAGAAATTGAGCTTGAAGGTCCAGATTGCAAGCTAGAGCTGTGTTCCATAGATCCATGGCTAGTCTGCAAAGGGGGTAGGAATGAGATCCCCCCTGCTTGTTTATGTACCACATAACTGTGGTGTTGTCTGTCCGTATTAGTAGTTGTCCTGGTTGTAGAAGATTCCTGAAGGCCATTAGGGCTTTCTGAACGGCTAACATTTCCTTTAAATTGATATGCAGGTGCTTCTGATCCTTTGTCCAAAGGCCTTGCAGACAGGTGCCCTGAAAATGGGCTCCCCAAGCATAATCCGACGCGTCCGTGGTTAGAGTCTGAGTGTCAGGAGGCAGACAGAAGGGTTTCCCTTTGTTTAGAGTACACGCCCTGGACCACCAAAGAAATTCCTTTTGAAGGCAAGGCAGAATGGAGATCAGTATGTCTAAACTGTAGCAATGCTGAGACCATACACTTTTTAGGTACCACTGTATTTTCCTCATGTGTAGTCTTGCATATGGTACGAGAAGGATGCAGGAAGCCTTGTAACCCAGAGCCTGCAGGAATTTCCTTGCAGATAGTTGAGTTAAAGTTGCCAAGGTTTTGAAAGTTGAAGCCAGCTGTAATTGTTTTTCGGATGTCAGAAATGCCATCTGGGTTGTGGTGTTTAGAAGAGCACCCAGAAAAGTTATCTGCTGTGAGGGTGTCAAATTTGACTTTTTTATGTTTACAGAAAATCCCAGGAACTTGGAGGTTTTGTACAAACTCTAGATGCTGGAGTAAGACATCCTTGCTGTCTGCCTGAATTAGACAGTCGTCCAGATAAGGGTAAATTTGAATCCCCTTGAGTCTGCAGTAAGCTACTACTGGAGCCAGGCATTTGGTGAAGACCCTGGGTGCAGTAGACAATCCAAAGGGCAGCGCAGAGAATTGAAAGTGCCTCGATCCGGCCTTGAACCGGAGGTATTTTCTGCGTTCCTGCCTGATGGGAATGTGTAAATATGCCTCCTTTAAATCCAAAGTTACCATCCACGCATCTTTGGATAGCATTGGAAGTAGCTGCTGTAGAGTAAGCATCTTGAATTTTGGAATTTCTAGAAAGGTGTTCAAGACTGACAGATCCAGAATGGGTCTCCATGAGTTTTGCTTCCTGGGAAATAGAAAGAGCCTTGAGTAAAAACCTTGTCCCATCTCTGAAAGTGGAACCAGTTCTATGGCTTTCATAGCCAAAAGTGCTTCCACCTGGTTTAAGGCCTCTGTCCACTGATGTTTTGGAAGGTCTGGCCATCCGTTTGGCCTTGGTAGGGTATGAAAATGGAATTTGTAACCTCTTAAAACCACATCCAGAACCCACTTGTCTTGGGTTATACGAGTCCAATTTTGATTAAAAAAAAGAGGGGGTTTTCCTCTGAGGGGGGCTTCCAGGCAAGAAGTTCCTGCAGCCCAACAGAGGGAGTCATTGAGTTTGTTTCCTATGAGTTTGTGACCTATCCTCTCCTCCCCTAGGGGTGGAAGCAGTCCACTGTCTTGGTCTATAAGAAGCTTGTGTTTGAGGCTTTCATCTGGAGCGTCTATATCTACCCCTCTGAAGCCTGTCTGAAGTGGGAAAGGACCAATTTTTAGAAGGCCAATTCCTGCTAAATCTTGGTGGCTGTACTTGTAAGAAATCTTTAATCGTTTGCATGGATTTCGCCTTATCCTCCATCTTTTTAATCACCTCTTCAGCTTTTGATCCAAACAAAACATTATGCTGAACAGGAGCATCCAATAATTTAGCTTTTACTTGTTCTGGCAAATTTTGTTCCTTTAGCCATGCATGCCTTCTAATGACTGTACCAGAGGCAGCAGCCCTACAAGAAGCCTCCAAGGAATCAAATCCACAGTGTAAACCATGCTTTCCAACTTGTTCAGTGGCATGCAATAAGTCATGTAATTCCTTATCTGCACAGGCAGAAATGGAAGTAAGCTTTTGTTTTAAAACAGACAAGAGAAATTGCTGGTATTTCAGCATATGAAACTGACAGTTTAAAGCCCTAATGGACAAAGCAGCAGAAGTGTACACTTTTTTGCCCCATCTTTCTAAAGATCTAGAATCCTTTTCAGTGGGAATGGGGTTTTTGGCAGAAGTGGCCTTAACTCCCTTAGGACCCTGAGAAATTGTTTCAGGGTCAGCAGAAGGATTCTTGTATAAAAACTGGTGGGAATCAGGAACCCTGTAATATCTATTAGGCTTAACAGGAGCAGGAGGAAAAGAGTCAGGGGTTAAAGTTAGCCTCCGAAAAGGCATCATCCACAATATCCAAAACAGGAGGAATAGCCAGGGGTCTATGTTGGGGAAGAAGAAGAAAATCCCTTAGTCTTTTCTTAGATTCCGAATACTCCTGTCCTTCCCAGTGGAAATGTTCCCTCATTTCATGCAAAGTTTCCCCAAAAGAGAAATCCTCGGGGAGAAGCTGAAGGAATGGATTCCTCAGCATCAGAATCCTCATAAGGAGGGAAAGAATATTCCTGGTCAGAAGAAGAAACTGAAGAAACAGAAGTCTGATCAGAGGAATCATAATAAACATCCTGCCTTGGCCTTTTATCTGGAGGGGGCTGTGAACCCCTAATCATAGTAAGTAAATCCTCCGCCATCTTGAGTAACTGTTTCTGTGACTTGGGAGCCGGTTCAGAAGAGGCCTGTGTTGCAGTCTTTGGTTTTGAAGAAGTCTTTGCCTTTGTCTTTGGCCTTGCCTTTATAAGAAGTTGTGTAGGCCTGAAAACCCCTTCGGAAGCCGGTACCTGCACAGCGGCTCCAGACCCATCCGAAGGAGCATTGTCCAAAGGTCCTGCAATTGAAATATTTAAAGGCCTGGTTGGCTCCTCATGAGAGTCCGTTTCGGCCATCGGTTCTGAAATGGCCGATGACAGGGGCTGCAAAAGCGCCTCACTGACGACGGCCGAACCTGAAGCTGGCTCCGCTTGTGCACTATCATCAGATTTGGACCTCGGAGGCCTGTCTATCCTTGCGACGTTTGTGAACTCCGGTAGCCGGAACCGTATCCGACGACATTTTGTAGTTAAAGCGCCTACCGAAGTAATGAAAAGCAAAATCGTACCTGCGTTTACTTGTACGTTGATTGAATCTAGCACAAAACCGACAACTAGCTACGTCGTGGTCAGGGCCTAAGCAAGGAATACAGTAAGAATGAAAATCCTTATGAGGTATTTGCTTCCCACATGAAATACAATTATTAACTTTTTCTGACATCGGAGTGGAGCAAGAAAAAAGTTTCCCCAATGGGGTACTTAGCTTTGAGTGGAGAAGAAAGTCTTCGGACTGAACTTTATCAGAAAAAATAGTCAGGAGTCAGCCGACTGGCACTTGCGAACTGCTATCACCGCATGGCAAGAAAGACTGGAGAAGATGGCGTCGGCTGTCAGCTTTGTACTCCTGGCACTCTGACGTCAGGGAGCATGGCTGAACAGCCGACGCCGGACCCAAACTTTGGGATTCTGGCCGATCGAGGGCTGCCTGCAGGCAGGGGAGAACCCTACAGTCATGACTGCAACAGTGAAACACGATGAACATCATACAGGTTCAGGGTAGAGAGGTCCAGAATGGGCCTCAAGTCCTCCATTTTCTTTGGCACCAAAACGAACTTGGAGTAGCCCGATCTGCACTGATCTAGGGGGACGGTTTCGATGGCTCGTTTTTCTAGCAGCTTGGAAACTTCCTGTGCTGCTGCTTCGTTTTGTGTGGGTGGTACATCCAGGAGGTGTCTGGGAGATTTGGGGGAACCCACGAAGTGGATAGAGTATCCTCTGGATATTTTGAAGCACCCAGCGGTCCGTTGTTATGGACTCCCATGCTGCTAGGTGCGAGGACAATCGTCCCCCGACTGGCTCCAGAGTAGAGCAGTCGGCAACCCCTCAGGGTTGCTGCCTGAGTCTGTCCGAGAAAGGTTTGAGACCCAAAATTCCTCAGACCCCCTCTGCCTCTAGGCCAGCGTCCATTCTGTCCCCCTCTGCCTCTGTGGGAAGAAGAGCCCAGAGTGTCCCGGAAATACTGTGACTTCTGGAACCACATCTTCTTTTGCCCTCTCTGGTTCTGGAAAAAGGACCATTGAGGGTTAGAGAAGCGGATCCCAGCAGTTGACAGTGTCGTCCCATTCTCCTCACTCTGTCTCCTTGACGATCTTACCAAAGAGTATAGAGCAGTCATAAGGGGCATTGGCAAAAGACGCCTTGAAGGGTTTGGAAAATTGACATAACCTGAGCCAGGTGTTGCATGTCATGGACTCGCCAGACCCAGCTGCCCTAGCTGCTCCTTCCATAGCATGTGAGAGTGTCACATGGATGCGTTAGATACTGCTTTTAAAGTGGCCATCCTCGCGGAGAACAAAGCCTTGTCCGCCTGCGCCATGGACTTGGGGGGAGACTCCTCCAGCTCCCTTACCAGGTTGCATTGGAGTCCGGTGACATGGGCCAAGTAGTTCAGCACCCTAATCAGAAAGGTAGCTGAAGCATACACTCGCTTCCCTAAATGGTCCATCATCCATGACTCTCGGTCGGGAGGGTGGACCGTGGACCGAGGAACTCTCCTGAGCAAATTCCCTCTTAGTGGCTGCTGCTACCACCATGGCATATACGGGGGGGGGGGGGGGAGCTTAGGATCTTATCAGGTCTTTTTGGGATAGGTTCCATGGTGTCCAGTTCCTTCCATGCCCGCGAGGTGACCAGATCCACCAAAGGATCTGCGGGACAGGACACCCAGGAAGTAGATGGGCCCATGCCAAAAGCCTCCAAGAACACAGACTCATCAGAAGGTGGTTTGGGGCAGAACAACTTCTACGTTGGCGCAGGACATCCATGATGTCTCCAAAGGAGGCAACCTCAGGAGGTGACCTAGGGGAACCCTCTCCATCATCCAAGTCCGTGTCCTCGGTGAGGGACTTTGGGGAGTCTAAGTGCCTCCTCTTGCACGTATGCTTGTGAGGCACCTCTCTGGTGGGGTTCTCCGGGGACAGCTTGCAAGTCACTTGTTCTTCGGGGGGAACAGTCTGGGGCTCTTCGAGCACAGGTTGTCCATCTGATAAAATGATGGGTACCGTAAACAGAGCTGAGGGGTCTGGGAGGCATCTGAGGGGGAGGTCCAGGGTCTCAATCTGGCGGACAGAACCTTTTCTACAACGTCAAACGCCAAAGGAGAGCGAACCTCCTAAGAAACCAATAAGGAGGCCGGTCTCCCCGGGTCCGACAAGAGAATCAGAGCCAAGCCAGAGGTGGACGGAGCTCCGAGGGAGGGAACCTGGCCCGACAAAGTTGGAGCCGATGAAAAAGGTTCCACTCCCTCCGATCAGACACCCAAGCTCCGGCTCAGAGTGGCTTGGATCCAAAATGCTCCAGGCAGCTGTCGGCGTCGAGGAAGCAGGTACCATCAGCGCCAACCCCTTCACCAAAGCCAACCTCTGATCTGAGTACTCTGAACCCAAAGGCAAGATCAGAGAAGGAGATATAGTTGGAAAAAGGGAAGCAAGCTCACCCCTCCTGAGGGAAGGGGGGCTGGCAAGACTCATCTGGATCTGTGTATGGACAAATCGCATAATTTTATCCAGATCCATGTCAGATAAGGACCGGGTGGACCGTGACGAGGCCACAGACTCAGACCTGGTAGGTGGGGGCACCGAGGCCCAAGAAGCTGGACGTGTCTCCTCCGGCTCCGGGGAGAACCTCAGAGATTGGAGCAGAGGGGAGTCACAGATCGGTGGCGTCTTAGTAGGAGAAGCGAGGTCCGGAGATCTCTCTTTTCACTCGCATTCGACTCTCTCCCTCTCTCTACCTCTCTTTTGCTCCACTATCACAGGCACTGGTACAGGAGGTTGAGTCCCAGCCTGGAAGGGAGGAGAAGCCAGAGGAAGAGAGGAGGAAGAGGCGGCCACAGCAGTCGCTGTGACCGAAGCTGGAGAAGAAGAAACAGTCTCGAGGAAGAAGACCTTTGAGAGCCAACTTGGCCTTTCTTTTATGGCGTGGGGGTTGAAGCCCGCACATATGTTGTAGTCCACACTCAGATGGGCCACGCCCAAGCACAAAACACAGAGTGTGGCCATCTGCAGGGGATAACTTATGGCCACACTCTATGCAATGCTTGAAAACAAGCTTTTCAGCCATACTAATACAGTAGAAAGATACCTTAAGGAAAAAACAGGCAGTCTCTTTCTAACAGACACACACACCAACTCACCACACTCGTATACAGAGGAAACACTGAGGGGGGAGGGGGAGCTATAATCTACACAACAGTACCAACTAATATATCCTAAAACACTAAAACCCAACGCACCAAGGGAGGGGAGGAGAAAAGGGACCTACACGAACACTGACAAAAAAGTTTTAGAAAAAAGCTACTCAAGAAGGTTTTACCCACTTGACTAGTTGGAGCTCAAGAGACACTATGTTAAAGCAATTTGCGGCAAGATCTGGGGATGGAAGGCAGTGGAGGTGTATTACGTGTAAGGGAAAGAGTTTGGAGCTGATTCTAGTAGAAGTTGCTGGCTCAGATCTGATACAGATCCATAACTCACAGGTTGAAGACCAAATGAAGTAAACTACTTCAGATACCTAGTTATCAGAGCAAGGGGTAGAAAGGTACAGACACATTCTTGTCCACAGTAATGAAAAGCTGTCTGCCTTCCAGGCCTTTGTGCATGGATTCCTGGAGCAGAATTTCTTTAACTGTCTCTTGTGAATGGAGGTAAACTATCTATTTGAGAAGTTCCTCAAAGCTAGACAAATTCCTGAAAGGCCCTGAGTTCAATTTCAATTTGTGGCATATTTTTCCTGGTCCTGTACAGTTTGTCTGAAATAATATTCTGCTTGGAAAGTACCCCGCAGAGATGCAATGTTCCAAGTTGGTAGTTCCTAGGCTACCATAGCTAGGTCTGCAAAGGGGGGTAAGATGTAGTCCCCTTTTATGTACCACATCATTGGGGTGCTGTCTGTACAAGTAGAGGGTCTGGAACCCAAAGATAATTCAGTAATTTGGCAGCATTTATAAGAAACTTTATTTCTTTGATATTTATGTGCTTGTCCTGCTTGTTCCACACCCTGAACTTTCACTCACTTGGATACAGCTCCCAAAGGAAAATGAGGCATATGTGGTTACAGACCAATTAGAGTCTTTGAGAGAAAAGGGGGAACCTGGATTTAGACATAACTGGTCCACCCACCACAGTAACTGCTTTTTGACAAATCCTAATACTGGTATCTAAATAACAAGGGTTGCTGGTGTTGTGACCAAATTTAAAGGAGCCACTGAATTTTCCTCATTTGAGGTCTAGCCAAAGGAATCTGGAAAGCTGTAAATGCCACAAAACACAGAATCTTGGAATATTCCCAGGCAGATGTCAGATTGGCTGAAGAGCTTAAATTACTCAGTATGACGTTTTGCCCTGACAAAGAAAAGTCATCGTGATGGATGCAGCCAGAAGAAATCCCAGAAACACCATCCTGTGAGAAGGAATAAAAGATTATGTTCACTCAGAATCCCAGCCTGAGAAAAGTATTCTTTACCCAATCCAGATTCTTGAAAGCTTGTAAAAAGAATCTACAAAAGGCAGTTGTCAAAATATGGAAAATGTGAATGTCCTGCAGCCTGCAATAGATTACATGAGACAGGCATTTTGTAAACACCATTGGAGATGATCACAAGTCAAAAGATAAATCAGAAAACTGAAAATGTAAACCAGACACAGAAAAAAAAACAAAAAGCATTTGAAATATTAGAGTATTGAAATGTGATCAGCATCTTTTGAATATGGAGTTACTAGAAAACAGAAGGAATGACCACTGTAGATAAAGCGGTTTCAACGTGTCTATATTATAATCTCAAAGTTACGGATCATCAAATACAATATAGTTGACACCATATTATCGAAGTTCCGTATCTTCGAAAATAAAAAAAATTTTAAACAAACAAGCCCCTGTGCACCCCCCTGCTACTTAAACCAACTCCGAGATCACACTAATGTAGTATGGTGCAGAAAGGGAAGATTTCCCTTTCCTAAACTGTAGCATTATCTCAGAGTTGGTATACTTAAGTAGCGGGAGGTGTGGGGGGCTTGCCCTCCTGCCTACACTCGTTAGTTTTTTTTTTTTTGTTCTACAAATATTTTTATTGTGGTTCGATTGTTTAATAGTTCGATGCATACAGTTTGATGTTTATGCATTCAAACTATTAAACATTTGAGATTATAATATAGACCTGATTTCAACTTTGGAAACGTCCAAGACACGTCAAGCGCTCTCAGTTTTTGCCACCAGAACAAACTCCTGAATATAACCCTTGCCCTATTTGATCTAGGAGAAAGTACAGTTGTGCACACTTACCATAAATGCAGACATTCGAGTGTATTCACTGTTGCAGTCATCACATTTGGGTTATCCCCGTCAGGGTAGCCCTCGGCCGGCCCGAATACCAAAGACTTAGTATTTCTGTGTCGGTTGCTGTTGCTTGAGGACTGACATCAGTGGTATAAAGTAAGGCAGCAGATGCCATTACATCAGTTTTTCTTGCCCTAACCTGTCAGGAGCCCCCAAAGTAGGAGGCCAGGTTCTGGTGGAAGAACCCCACCAGTGGAAAATAAATACCAATATGTGCCTTGTAAGGAAAGGTGAAAAACAAGGAAGAATGGTAACAAAAGGAGAAGGAGAAAAAAGAGGGATGGAGGGAGGGAAATCAGGACGGCAACAGTGAATGCACTTGAAAATCTACATTTATGGTAAGTGTAAACTGTACAATGTTCCTTGTGTTTCACTGTTGCAGTCATCTCATTTGGGTAGATTCCCAAAGCTGAGGAAATGGGTGGAGGCAGTCAAGGAAGCTAGGAGCTGGGTAGGATGCCCTGCAAGACTGCAGAGGCAAACCCTGCCCTATATTTAGACAGGCAGGTAGCAATGCTTGGTAAAAGTGTGAACAGATGTCCAGGTGGCAGCCTCCAGGATTTCCCTGGTGGGGACTCCTCTGAGGAAAGCTGCAGAGGTGGAGGCTGCACTGGTGGAGTGTTTCCTGACCCCCTTGGGGGGAGGCTTAACCATGTTGTTTGTAGCAGAAATGGATGCAGTGTGCTATCCATTTGGAAATGGTTTGCTTGGAGATGGCTTTACCTTCTGCCCCTTTAGAAAAGCTAACCAGCAATTGATCAGACTTTCTGAAGGGTTTAGTCCTATCCAGATAGTATCCGAGTTGTCTGTGCACATCCAGACAGTGAAGAATCCTTTTCCCCTTGTTCTGGGGATTAGGAAAGAAGGTGGGCAAATGAATGGATTGGTTGACAGCCACACTGGACACCACCTTGGGCATGAAGGATGGGTTAGTTCTGAGGGATACCCCATCTGCATGGAAGATGATGAAGGGTTCCACAGCCATGAGTGCTTGCAGCTCAGAGACTCTACTGGCTGAACTGATGGCCAGAAGAAAGGCCGTCTTCCAGGAGAGAAATTTTAGCTCTGCAGAAGAAGCTGGTTCGAAAGGAGGCAGGGTGAGCTTTTCCAAGAGAAAGTCAAGGTCCCAAGCTGGTGTTGGTGCCCTTCTGGGGGGGGGGGGGGTCTCAAGTTGCTAACTCCTATGAGGAACTGTTTGATCAAAGGGTGAGAGAAAAGGGGCTGGTCAGTGGGAAAATGAGCAGAAATAGCAGAGGCATGAATTTTTATAGAGGAGAAAGACACTACTGTGTAGTAGGTCAGTAAGTAATCCAGGATGAGAGGGATGGAGGGCTGTGCCGTATTGGCCCTCTTAGCCTGGATCCAGGTGCAGAACTTTTTCCATTGATCTGCATAAAACTTTCTGGTGCTAGGGTGTCTGGCCTCACTGATAACATCCAGAACCGGTTTACTGAGGATGGTAGATCGGTTCGGGTTTAGGGAATAAGCCAAGCTGCTAAATTGAGTGTCTGCAATTGGGGATGCATAAATTCCCCTTCCCTCTGGGTTAAGAGGTTTGGAATCGGACGAAGATGCCATGGAGGCAGTGGGAACAGGCTGTGCAGCAAGGGGTACCAGTGCTGTCGGGGCCAGTCTGGAGCTACAAGACTGGTTCTTGTTTTTTCCTCCCTTATTTTGAGAAGTACCCTGAGGATGAGAGGTAGGGGAGGAAAGGCATACACCTACAGGTTTACCTAGGGGAAGGACAGGGCATCCACTTTCCAAGCCATACAGTGATTCTCTCTGGTGTAGAATTTGCTGAGCCGATGGCTGGTGTGGGAGGCAAAGAGGTTGATATGAGTTACTAGGAAGAAGGTAATCTGTTTAGCTATGACTTGTATGGGTCTCAAAAGGTTTCTGCTTAATTGGTCTGCCAGGGAGTTGAGAGAGCCTGGTAGGTATTGTGCTAACAGGTGCATTTGCATGGAAGAGGCTGTGAGCCAAAGTGCCATGGCCGGCCAGTCTGACTAGAGGGTAGGAGTGAGCCCCTCCCTGCTTGTTGATGTACCACATCACAGTGCTGTTGCCCGTTTTGATCAGTAGAAAAGTACAGTTGTGTACACTTACCATAAATGTAGATGTTAGAGTGTATTCACTGTTGCAGTCATCACAATTGGGTTATCTGCTTGCAGTAGCCCTCAGTCGGCCTGATTATCAAAGTATTGGGTCCTGCGTTGGTTGCTGTCTCATCTTCCATGACGTCAGGTAGTCAGGGGTATAAAGCATGCAGCAGACGCCATTACACCAGTTTTTCTTGCCCCAGACGTCAGGTGCCTCCATAATGGGAAGCAATTATATACAAAGTTACACCTCCAACAAAAAGGCAAATACACCAAAAAGCTTTACGTGTAGTAAACAAGAATAGGAGGTATAGAAGTTAGGGGGCTGAAGAGAGGGTAACCAGGACTGCAACAGTGAATACACTCTAACATCTACATTTATGGTAAGTGTACACAACTGTACTACGTTTCTTCGTGTTTCACTGTTGCAATCACATTTGGGTAGATTCCCAAAGCTAAGGATGGGAGGAGGTAATTAGATAGCATTAGGGCCAGCTATAAGGCCCTGCAAGACTGCAGTGGCAAAGCCAGCTCTGGATTTAGAAAAAAATGGCAAGTGGTAATGCTTGAAGGTATGTACAGAACCTCCAGGTAGCAGCTTCTAGGATATCCCAGGTAGGGACACCTCTGAGAAAGGCTGTAGAGGTAGATTCAGCCCTGGTTGAATGTTGTCTTATCCCCTGTGGGGTAGGTTTTCCATGGTGCTTATAGCAGAAACAAATGCAATGGCCTATCCACTTAGAAATGGTTTGCTTTGAAATGGCCTTCCCCCTCTGCCCCTGTAGCAAATGTAACCAGCAGCTGTTCAGATTTCCTGAGAGGCTTAGTCCTGTCCAAGTAAAATCTAAATTGTCTGTGTACGTCCAAGGAGTGCAGTATTCGTTCCCCTTTGTTCTATGGATTAGAAAAGAAGGCTGGCAAATGAATGGACTGATTAAGGGCCACACTGGATACCACCTTGTGCGTGAAGGAGGTATTGGTCTTGAGGGGCACCCTGTCTGCATGAAAGATGATGAAAGGCTCCACTGCCATGAAGGCCTGTAATTCAGACACCCTTCTTGTGTAAGTGATGACTAGAAGGAAGTATAAAAGAACAAAAAACGAAAGCAGAGTACGGGACAGTGTAATAAAAACCCAAAGAAGAAAAATAAAAGCACTGAACCTACAAGGCTAGAAAATGTAGTTTATTATAAATAAATAGAACAGGTAAGCGCTTTCTCGACAACAAGGTCACTTCAAACTTACAAAGCAAATGCATCAATAAATACTCTCTAAAAGTCATTTGATTAATTAATTAATGCAATTAAATACATTTAAATAAGTCACCTGATAACGCAATTTAAATAGAAACTCCCTTCTATAAAAGGTATTGTAAAATGCATATAGCACAATAACACATAATAATCTGGAACATAAATAGAAAGACTTAAACCTTAATGTACACTATCTGCAAAAATTAAAAATGATTAATCATTACTAATGTCTTAAAGGACGTGCCTTTGAGAAAAGTTTAATAGAAGAGGCATTATTTAACCCCGGAAATTTCTCAGCATTGAGCAGAAGAATCCATTTCTGCTCAGCTTCTTCTGTACGGTTTTCTAGGTCTCCCCCTCTAATATCTGCATCTATAACCTGTAATATAAGGAACTTAAAAGTATCTGTGGTGTCATTTTGTAGGACATGCATTGCTAGGGCATTATTCTCCATCTTATTTTTAATGTCCCTAATGTGTTCAAGCACTCTATCTTGAGAATCTCTATTTGTTTTGCCTATATAACAGGCATGGCATTTTTGGCAGAAGGAAAAATACACTAAATTGACTGTTCTACAGTCAGCATAATGATTCAATCTAAAACTGAACTTTAACAAAGGGTGTGTATAAGAAAGTACAGTTTTGTACCTACCATAAATGTAGATGTTCGACTGCTAATACAGCTGCAGTCATAACAGATGGGGTTCTCCTGCCGTCAGGCGGGTCCTCGGTCGGCCGAATTCCAAAGTCTAGGTCCGGCGTCGGTTGTCGTCGCTTCTTCCCTGACGTCAGTGCGGCAGGGGTATAAAGGAACCAGCCAACGCCATTTTCTTCAGTTTTTCTTGCCCCAGATGTCAGGTGCCCCCAGAAGGAAGGCAATACATAAATTTGTGTAATAATGCAGTGCTATATAATCAAAATACAGTAGTTGCAAGCAAATGCATCATAAATGCATACCCCAATCATGTAGTATGAGGATGTGTTAGCCTATAGGCCTGTCCCAAGAGGGGAAGGAGGGAGGGAAACCTGGACTGCAGCTGTATTAGCACTCGAACATCTACATTTATGGTAGGTACAAAACTGTACTATGTTCATCGTGCATACAGCTGCAGTCATAAGAGATGGGTAGAATCCCAAAGCTAAGAAAGGGGTGGAAGGCACTAGGTGGAACTAGGAGGAGCCAAAATGCCCTGCAAGACTGCAGTGGCAAAGCCTGCTCTAGATTTGGAGTATAATGGTAGGTTGTAGTGCTTGGAGAAGGTATGCACAGAACTCCAAGTGGCTGCTTCCAAAATATCCTTGGTAGGAACTCCTCTGAGGAAGGCTGCAGAGGTGGCTGTGGCCCTGGTGGAATGAGTTCTAATGCCTGTAGGTACAGTTTTGCCATGAAAGGAATAGCAAAAACGTATGCAGTGGGCTATCCATTTTGAGATTGTCTGTTTGGAAATTGGCTTTCCTTGAGCTCCTTCCGCATAGGCCACAAAGAGCTGTTCTGATTTTCTGAAAAGCTTTGTTCTGCCCAAATAATAACGCAGTTGTCTGTGGATGTCCAAGGAATGCAGTAATCTCTCCCCTTTGTTTTGAGGATTAGGATAAAAAGTAGGTAAATGTATAGCCTGATTTAAAGCTACCCTGGATACCACTTTAGGCATAAAGGACGGGTTGGTTCGTAAGGAAACTCTGTCCTGATGGAAGATGATAAAAGGCTGTACAGCCATGAGAGCCTGTAGTTCTGAAACTCTACGAGCTGAGGCGATAGCCAGAAGGAAAGCTGTTTTCCAGGACAAATATTGCAAATCTGATGAGGCAGCTGGCTCAAAGGGAGGCAAGGTTAGTTTTTCCAGAATGTAATTAAGATCCCAAGCAGGTATTGGTTGATTCCTTGGAGGTCTTAAATTCTTAGCCCCTCTGAGGAACTGTCTTAAGAGAGGGTGAGAGAATAAAGGAAGATCAGTGTTGTATTCTGCAGAAATGGCTGAGGCATGGATTTTGATGGAGGAGAAATAAGGTCCACTGCTTAGCAGTTCAGCCAAATATTGTAGTATTTGAGGTAAATTCAGTTTTCCAGGGTCCTGGCCCTTTTTCTCATTCCAGACACAAAAACGTTTCCATTTTGCGGAGTAAGCTTTTCTAGTGGATGGCCTTCTGGCCTCCAAAATGACATCCTGCACCTCCTTGGAGAGTAGAGCCTGTTGTGATGCTAAGGAATCTTCCATGCGACCAGACTGAGTGTCTTTAGCTGGTTGTGAAGAGTTTTGAAGCTGTGCTGAGTCAGAAGAGGCATTAGAGGCAGGGTCCATGGTGGTGAATGTGTCAGGCTCCTCAGGAGTGGGTACCAGTGTTGCCTTGGCCAGTCCGGAGCAATGAGAATCATCTTTGGTCTGTCTGCTCTGGTCTTCAATAGAACTTTGGGCAGCAGAGGAAGAGGTGGGAAGGCATAAACGGTCATTGATGTCCAACTGAAAGAGAGAGCGTCCACTCTCCAGGCTTTTGGATGGAAGATCCTTGAGCAGAACTTTGTCAATTGATGATTTTTGTGGGAGGCAAAGAGATCTATGTCTGGCCTTCCCCATTCTTGGATTATCTCTGTAAAAACTTTTGGATGCAATTTCCATTCGTGTGGATCTGTCATATTCCTGCTTAGGTTGTCTGCCAGTGTGTTTTCCTTGCCTGGCGAGTACTGTGCTTGTAGTTCCATTTGTAAGTCCAAGGCCATGTTCCAAAGTGACATGGCCAGTCTGCATAGGGGGTAAGAATGTGTTCCTCCCCGTTTGTTTATGTACCACATAACTGTGGTGTTGTCTGTTCTTATCAATAGTTGACCTGGTTGTAGAAGGTCCTTGAAAGCTATAATAGCATTTATTACTGCTAGCATTTCTTTTTGATTGATGTGAAGGTGCTTTTCTTTCTGGGACCATTTGCCCTGAATGCACCGATCTGTCATGTGTGCCCCCCAGGCGTAGTCCGAGGTGTCTGTTGTGATGACTTGATTTGCTTGAGGCTTGCTGAATGGAAGACCTGTGTTTGTTTGACATGCTTGTGCCCACCACAGAAATTCCTTTTGCAGACATGGAATTAGTGGTATTATTGTTTCCAAACTGTGGCTGTGTTGAGACCATATGTTTTTCAGGTACCATTGTAGTTTCCTCATATGCAGCTTTGCACATGGGATTAGCAAGATGCAAGATGCCATGAATCCCAGAGCCTGCAGGATTTTCCTTGCAGTCAGCCTGGTGCAATTTGCTAGTGTTCTGAAGTATTGAATTAGTTTCCCCTGCTTCTCTGGCGTGAGGTAGGCCATCTGGGTGTGTGTGTCCAAATTGGCACCCAGGAAAATTATCTTCCGAGAGGGTATTAGCTTTGATTTCTTTTTGACTGTGTATCCCAGAGAGTTCAACAACATTATTACATAAGCCAGATGTTTCAGAAGAATGTGCTTGCTGTCCGCTTGGATCAGGCAGTCGTCCAAATAGGGGTATATTTGTATCCCTTGTAGTCTGCAGTAGGCAATTACTGATGCCAGGCATTTCGTGAATACTCTGAGCGCAGTAGATAAGCCAAAGGGCAATGCAGAGAATTGATAATGGATTTTTAGCAATGGAGGCCTTAACTCCCTTGGGGCCCTGTGAGATGGTTTCTGGGTCAGCAGCATGGCTCTTGTATAGAAATTGGTGTGAGTCAGGAACCCTATAGTACCTGTCAGGCTTAACTGGAGCTGGAGGTAGAGAGTCCGGGTTAAGGCAGGCCTCCGAGTAAACATCATCTAGGATGTCCAAGACAGGAGGTATAGCCAGAGGCCTGTGCTGAGGCAGCAAGAGAAATTCCCTGAGCCTTTTCTTGGAATCAGAATAATCTTGGCCTTCCCAGTGGAAGTGTTCCCTTAAGGTATGCAAAGTTTTCCCACATGAGTAATCCTCTGGGGGGAGGGGACAGAAGGGATGGACTCCTCCGCATCAGAGTCTTCAAAAGGGGAGTAAGAATGTTCCAGATCAGAGTGCTCTGAAATAATGGAGCCCTGATCAGAGGAGGGGGAATCTTCCTCCACTCTGGGCCTTTTGTCCGGTGGGGGCTGAGAACCTCTGATAAGAGTAATTAAATCCTCAGCCATTTTAAGCATCTGTTTCTTAGGCATGGGGCCTGGAGATGGGCCCTGTGTAGCTGGTCTTAGAGTGCAAGGTTGCTTTAGACTTTGTGAAAGCCTTGATGGAGAAAGAAGAGGAAGGTCTGAAGACACTGAGTGGAGGTGGACCTGTCCACATTCTGAGTTTCAACGCCAAGAGTGGCTTCGGTATCTGTAGTCGGGGTGTGGGCCAAAGAGCCTGCGACCTCGGGCACAGGAGACACTGCCAAAGAAGAGTCGTCGGTAGTCAGGGGCTGCGTAGGCGCCTCGCTGAGAACCGGACCACATGTAGTCGGCTTTGGCGTGGTGTCGGTAGAGGCCGCTGACCTCGTGTGTCAGTCCTTGTCTTTGCGTTTTTTAGACATAACTGGAGTCGGAGTATCCGACGACATAGTATAGTTAAATGCTTTCCCAAAATAATGCTGGGCGAACTCCGCCCGACGCTTAATAGTGCGTTTGTTGAAAGTAGCACAAAAGCGACAGACCGAGACGTTGTGGTCTGGGCCCAAACAAGGTATACAGAGGGAATGGAAATCCTTATGCGGTATTTGCTTCCCACAAGAAATACAATTATTAACTTTGTCTGACATCGGTCTGAGGCAAGAAAAGTTTCCCCAACGGGGTACTTGGCTTTTAAGAAGACTTCAGTTTCCAATTTTTTGTAATCTCAGGAGCTGGCCGACCGGCCAGTACCGACCGGTACAAACAACTAGATGTATACAATTTCTATACTATTTAGTTATGATGATTATTGTATCTAAATTTAACTGATATGGTTGATTTTATTCTAGGATGTATACAATTTATATACTATTTAGTTATGATGATTATTGTATCTAAATTTAACTGATATGGTTGATTTTATTCTAGTTAGTATATAACTATATAGTTTACATCAGATAACATCAGCGTGAGACATTTTAACAGTAACATTTTACCTTTAAAATTTTTTTATTGAGACTAATTGTACACAATTGATTAATTGAATAGAAAAGGCAGTATTTTGTAGTATTTAAATGCAAGTGAATTTGTGTTAGATGTTCTGATGAAATCTAGTTTATCTAGATGAAAGCGCTCAACCGATTGTATTCCATCTCCGTTGTACTTGTCTATAATTAAAGAACAGTTCTGTGGTTTACCATTATTCCTGGTATTTTTTTCAGCCTTTTGTGGGCTGAATGAATTGATTTTCAGTGTCGTATACAGGAATTTTTGTTTGTTTAAAATTAGAAAATACTTTAACTGTAGATACTTTAAAACTACGGTGGTGGTGCTGCGGTAGTGTTGTCATCTCATAGCAAGACGTTGTCCCGTTCGATTCTCAGCTAGAGCGTCTTCTGTGTGGAGGCATACATGAATGGGGCGTGCCTTCATTGAAGGCTGTGCGTCAGGGCTGGTAACCCGGTACGTAAAAATCCGCTACCAATCATTAGCGGACCGGAGTTCCGCTGTGGCGACCCCTAACCGGGAAAAGCCGAAAGACACAAACTTTAAAACAGCAGATATGCAAGCACCGACATTTACTGTAAACATTAGTAATTAATAAATGTTGATAAACTATACCAAGGACGATCTCTAGTCTTACTTAATCATGAAATTTACAAAAAGAACTTTAACAAAAATTGCTGTGATCTACCGACACAAATTTCTACTTTTCGAAACACAATAGAACACATGTCGTTTAACCCAGGGACCCTGTAGGCATCTAATCTTATCTGCCAGGCCAATTCCAATTCTTCTAAACGAAGTGGAGTCAGGCCACCCCTTAAGGAGGGTACCATCTGATCTATTGCCATGGAAGAAAACACATGACTAGGGTGGAAATAAACATGTTTAGCCAATGTATTTTCCATCTTTCCTTTGGCGATTGCATATTGGTGTTCATATACTCTTATCTCGAAGCCTGCGTTCTGTTTTCCCAATATAATACGCAGGACACAGTTTGCATCTAGCAAGATAGACTATATTTCTGGATTGGCAATTAAATTTAAATCTAACCTTACACTGTGAATTGGTTCGCTGAAAATGAACTAGATGTAACCATGTGTTTACAATAGCTGCAAGCCTCACATTTAAACATCCCAGTCACTCGTGGGACAGGATGTACGGCTGATTCCAGTATGTTTTTTTAAATTCTTACCTTTCCTAAAAGTCATGTGCGGAGAATTACCTAATTTATCTAGTATGGCTGGTGACATTCTAAATAAATCCCAGTTTTTCTTTAAAATATCAATTACCAGATAACTATCACAGCTAAACGTTGTGATGAATTTCAAACATGGATCAATATCCCTGAAAAATGACCCTCTGTCATTACTGTAAATTTGCTCAACTTCTTGATCTAATACATCCAACGTTGAGATATTACTCTCACTGTGAACTTTAACACTTAATATTGGAGAATACACCATATTGATTCTCTTCAATCTGATTTTTAAACTTCGATGTTCTGATATAGACCCCATAGCTGTACCCTGACAAATTCTATTGGTATGGATTAGCCTGGTGAGTGGCATGAGACATAGCCAGTTACTTAGACAGTGGGTTTTCAGGAGTTTTTTGAATTGACTAAAGAAAGTGGTAGAAGTTATTTGGCTTGGTAGTGTGTGTTCCAGGTTTTGGCAATGGTGTTGGCAAAGAGGGACTTACCAGCTTCGTTTCTGTGTTTGATGACCGTTATAAGGTTCTGGTTACTAGATCTTAAGGCTCTAGAGGGAATGTGGGGCTGAATTAGGTGCTGAAGTTATCTCAGAAAGGTAGAAGAGTTTGTGTGCTATAGACAGTTGATTGAGTAGAAGTATATGAGGCAACTGAAGGCAGTTAACAGTGGTGGGACCTATATGAGACTTCAGTAGCAAACTTATTGAAGCAAGATTCCATTTTATTTAGATCAGTCTGGCGGAGATTGGTCAAGATGGGAGAGGCATAGAGGAGGGTGGATAGAAGATGAGTCCTTGCGATGGTTACTTTGGTGGGCTTTGTCAAACTGTTTGTTCCTGTAGAGGAGACCAAGTTTTTTTTTTATTAACTTTCTTAATGATTTGTGCTATGTGGATGTCGAACCTCAGGTTATTGTCTAAGTCTACGCCTAGCAGTTTAGTGCGTGTGGTTGGACTGATTTGAATGTTTTCTTTGGAGCTAATGGTGAAATTATTATTTAGGGGAGGAGCTCTGCCAGGGCTGAAAAGAATTAGTTTTTTTTTTTGGAATTAAGAAGTTTGATGTTGGTGAACCAAGTTTCGGCTAGGGTGAAGTTATTTTGGCCAAGGGTTTGCAGTTCACTAAGGGTAGGGGCAGCACATATGAGGGTAGTGTCATCTGCATATTGTGCTATTGAGGCAGTGGGAGAGGATGAAGAGATCTGATTTGTAAATAGAGAGAACAGCAATGGGCCAAGGATGGATCCTTGAGGGATTCCTATGGTTACTGGTAACAGGGGGGGGGGGGGGGGGACAACTGGCCCTGCCATAAGACTGCTTGCTAATGGGCAGATAAGTAGGTGTTGAACCATGATACAGAGGAGGGACTTGTATTTAGGGTGGATAGGGTATCAAGAAGCAGACCGTGGTTTACCATGTCAAAGGCTTTTGATAGGTCTAAGAATATGGAAGAAACAACCCTTGTTTCTGTGGCGGTTAACTATGTTGGTGAATGATGATAGTGCTGTCGTGGTGCTATGGGAAGATCTAAAGCCATGCTGGGGGAATATGGAGAGTAGGTTGTTATTCTGGAGGTACTGCATTAGTTGAGTATGAACAACTCTTTCTAATATTTTGGATAAAGGTGATAGGATTGCTATTGGGCGATAGTTGGTGAGCTTTAAGGAGTTGCCTCCTTTGTGCAGTGGAATTATATATGATGTTTTCCATGAGGTGGGGACTTTGCATTCTGAGAGAGATCTGTTTATGAGAATAGAGAGACAGGACAGGCTACAGCTTCAGCTGAGATCCGAAGGAAGTCTGCTGGCAGCTTATCAGCTGCTAGAGTGGTTGGTTTAAGTTTACCAAGGAGTTTAAATACAGAGTGGAGGTGAAAACTGGGGCTATTTTGTATATTGGGGTGGGTTGGGGTAGTTATTGGTGTGGGGCTGCTAGTACTATTTTTGGCATTGGCAAGGGCCAGGACCGTTTCGGTAAAGAATTTGTTAAACCGAGTAGGAATGTTTTCATACATATTTGGAAGCACAGGGGTTGGGGTCGTGGACTTTCCTGGATGCAGTATACCATTTATTGAGGCCCACAATTTTTGTGAGTTGTGAGCATATCTTTCTTGCATGCTTGTATAGTAGCTGGATTTGTCTAGTTCGATTTGTTTTTTGGCTTTGTTATGGAGCTCTACATAGTTCTGCCTCAAAGTAGTGGTTTTGTTTTTCTGATATTGAATCCAGGCCTTGTCCCTTTCTTTCATTATAGTTTTAGTATCTTTTCTTAGCCATGGGGCATAGCTAGTTTTTATTCTAATGGTTCTAGGGGGTGCATGATGGTTTAAGATTTTTATGAAGGTTGTGTTAAAGTACTCTATGGCATCGTGTAGCGGTAGAGTTTTTTTTTTGGGGGGGGGGGGGGTCCAGTTACAGCTTTAGAGTATTGATGAGATCAGTAGCTATAAAGGTTTTTTTTTTTTTGTTTCTAATTACACTGAGGATAGGCTGGTTGATGGTTTGGGATCTGTTCCTAATTAGGTAGGGTGAATGATGGTCACTTAGGGTATCTGGAAGACAACCAGATTGCTGTACAAGAGTGGGGTCAGATACCAGGATCCAGTCTAAGATGGACCGGCGTTTGGAAGTTTTGTCAATTCGAGTGGGGGTGGTTATAGTTTGGGTAAACCTGTGGAAGGTTATGAAGGCAGAGGGTTTATGGCTTGAGCAGTGAAGCCAGTCAATAGTGAAGTCTCCTAATAGTATAGTTTCATGTGGAAGGGAGTTGGAGGTCCAATTAAGCAGGCTTTCCATTACAGTGATGTTATTGCCTGGTGGTATATAGCCACCTGCAATAATTATATGTTTGTTGGAACTTATTTTTAATTTGGCAAGGATTAGTTCTAAATCTTTGAATTCATGGGTATTGTAATCTAGTTGTTCTAAGGCAAGATGATTTTGGAATAACACTGCAACACCTCCACCCTTTTTCTCTGATCTGTCTCTTCGGATAATGTAACTCAGGGCAGTAACCTCATTATTGTGATGTTGTGGTTTGAGCCTGTATTCAGTTAACAGCGATATCTGGTTTATATAGAGCTAGTAGGTCATGAATTTTGTTAAGTATACTTCTTACATTAATGTTTAAGAAGAGGAGAGCTGAGGTAGGTCTGTGGTGTAGGGGATTTAGCTGATTTAAGTTTGGGCTGATTGATGTTCTGGGTCCCGGATTGGGATGTATATTACCACTGCAAGTGAGTTTATGGAGTAGATGTAGATAGAGTTTGGTCAATTTGTAAATTATTTTAGTTTGTCTTTGAGAAGAGAGGGGGTTAGTTTTGATTTTCAGTTTAATGTATGAGTAAGAAAAGGGTAGGGGGGAGGTAAGGTGACATAGCAATATAGGGAAGTTTTTTAGTTTGGTGGTGTTGACTGTGGAATCAGTTTGCCAAGGGGATGGAGTGTGGTTATGAAGATGAGTGTGGTAGGAGGACA
This sequence comes from Protopterus annectens, assembly GCF_019279795.1. Lineage (NCBI taxonomy): Eukaryota > Metazoa > Chordata > Ceratodontiformes > Protopteridae > Protopterus > Protopterus annectens. The sequence continues at coordinate 1,062,968,647 of NC_056737.1, forward strand.
GGATGGAAAGTAAAAGTAGGGTGAAGATTATTAATGGGTAGAATGATGTTTTTAGTAGTTGGGTTGGGTATGTGTAAACCCATGTTACCTAGTTTCTGAAAGAATGTGTTACATGCAGGGGTACTATCTATGAATGAGTGAGATTGGTGTTGTATTAAAGGTGCAGTATTGGATGTATGTGGGAGTTTGTTGTTAAGAGGGGTAAGAGATTTGAAGTGATAGGCGGATGAGAGTGTAAGACTTGCTAATGGCAGTTGTCTGTAGCTACAGGTTAAAGTGACGTTAGGGACTTGGGAGCTATATAAGCCTCAGGTAATGCTGGGTATACAGCTACAGAAAAGTGATGGAGAGTATGTTAGTGCAAGAGCTATCATTTTGTGCGTTAGGGAGCTGCAGTATGGCCGAGGAGTATTGGTCAGGTAATTGGTATCCCCTAGTTAAGAGAGGGTAGCAGAGTTAATGAGTTAGTAAATACGGGGGGATACTTGCTACTTTATCTGTACTGATGTTCTTGACTATGGATAAGGTGAATTGAATTATATATTTTCAATTTATTTGTACTACGTTCAGATATGCATATTTACTGCAGTTAAAAATATCAATTATAGGTAATACTTAATGGTTTATAGGGTGGTGTGTATAAAGAGGTGGTGGAGAAGGTAGGGATTCTATGGTGGGGGCAGGAAGTAGGCTAGCGTGTTTGTGAGGAACAGGAAAGGGAGGAGTGTTTAGGTAGGAGAAAACAGGTGGTTAGGTATAAAGGAAATGATATGGGGGAGCTGGGAGGGGAGCGAAGTGAGCCCAAGCGTATGTATGTTTAACGTACCGAAAAAGTATTCAGTAGCAGCAGTCAGTGTAACTAGGTGGAACATACTATTACCAGACAATATTGCAACAATGTAGCAGTTTCACCAGTTTACCATACATATCATTCAGCACTTAAAGAAACAGTATTTCTACCTCAGTACTATCATTTAGAAGAACCCTGAATCAGGTTTACTGAACCTGGGAGCAAGCAAAAACATAAGCTTCCAATATCCAAATATAAACTATACCAGCAAAAATAAAAATTAACTGGAAAGCTACCTTAGAGAGAAATTACTGTAATACTCTATGCAGGGACAGTGAGTTTACAGTGTGGAAGACAACACTGATAAAAAGAAAAATACTATTACTAGAGATGCTACACCTGGAGGGCTTTCAGCTGCAATTAGAGCAAATATGGCATCCAGGGTTTTTAAAACATTTGGTGTGTGGTACCTGAGCAATCGCTGGGGGGAGAGAAAACATCAAGTGGAGTTTAAAGTAGCAGGGGGGAATCCAAGGCACTCTGTTAACCTAGCTAATTATCAAAGGACAGTCAAGGAAATAAGGTAAACATACAGGCACCCTTGTTCAAGGACTGGAAGGTTTATCCAAGAAAATCTGTGTGTAGGGGGTTGTGCAGGGGGATTTGTTGTGGGCTCTTTAGGTACAATTGAAGTTTCCTCATATGCAGTCTGGCATATGGAATAAGGAATATGCAAGATGCCATGAACCCCAGAGCTTGCAGGATTTTCCTTGCAGAAAGCTGGGGCCTGATGGCCAGTTGAGAGAAGTAGGCTGACAGGAAAATTTGTTTCTCTGGTGTAAGTTATGACATCTGGGATGCTGTGTCCAGACTTGCTCCCAGGAAGATTATCCTTTGGGTTGGCACCTGTTTTGATTTATTTTCATTGATTGTGTACCCTAGGGAGGTTAGTAGACTCTTTACAAAGGCCAGGTGTTTGAGCAGTTTTTCCTGGCTGTCTGCCTGCATAAGGCAGTCTAAGTAGGGGTACATTTGAATATTTCTTTGTCTGAAAAAGGCAATGGCCAGAGCCAGGCATTTTGTGAAAACTATGGGAGCAGTAGATAAGCCAAAGGGAAGCGCAGTAAACTGAAAGTGTTGAGATCCTGCCCTGAAGCGAAGATGTTTTTCTGCACAATTCCCTGATAGGAATGTAGAGGTAGGCATCTTTTAGATCCAGGGCGGCTAGCCAAGTGTCCTTTGAGAGCAAGGGTAGCAGTTGCTGGAGGGTGAGCATTTTGAATTTTGGGATCACCAGGAAGGTATTTAGAATGGATAGATTGAGGATGGGATGCTAGATGCCCTCTTTTCTGGACGCCAGAAAGTCTGGAGTAGAAGCCTTGGGCTATCTGTTCTGCAGGAACGTGCTCTACTGCCCTCAGAGAGCAGGGAATGGATTTGCTTTTGTGCCTCTGCCTGCTGATTTGGTGGTAGATCTGGGAACCCTTTTGGGGTTGGAAGGGAGTGGATGGAGAATTTGTATCCCCGAGACACAATGTGCAGACCCCATTGGTCCTTGGGAATGGTGGCCCAGGTGCTTGAGTGAAAGGAGAGTTTTCCTCCTAGGGGTAAGTGAAGGTGGGCAGAGGGGAGGTCAGGAGGAGGTGAGTCATTGTGAGTTCTTACCATAAGGGGGTGGCTTTGAACTCCCTGGTTTTGAAGTAGAGTTAAGTCCACTGTTTAGATCTCTGCATTCCCTGGGGCTGCTGTCTGGGGGGTTGGGGGGGGGGGGGGGGTCTGCTTCCACAGGCCCTAGGCTGGGCCTGTTCAGTGCTTGGAGGGAAAATGCCTGCTGAACCTAGGGGGCTGGACCTGTAAGAAATCTTTAACTGTTTGCATATATTTTGCTTTTTCTTCCATCTTTTTTAAGACCTCTTCTGCTTAGTGCCAAATAAATTATCTTTGTGCAAGGGTGGATCCAACAATCTAGTTTTGACATGGTCTGGCAGGGGTTGTTCCTTAACCCATGCATGTCTTCTAAGGGCAGATCAAGTGACTGCTGCACTGCAAGAAGCTTCTAGGGTGTCAAAACCACAGTGCAAGTTGTGTTTAGCTACTTGACTTGCAGAATGCATGAAGTCTTGCAAATCTTTAGATTCTGCCCAAGCAGGAAAGGAGGACATTTTTGTTTAAGGAGTTCCAAGGTATGTTGCTAATATTTAAGCATATGGAACTGACAATTTAGTGTCTTGATAGCAAGAGTAGCTGAGGTGTACACTTTTTTATCCCATCTGTCCAACACTCAGAAATCCCTGTCTGAGGGGCTGGGATTCTTAGCAGAGGTTTCTTTAATCTTTTTTGGCCCTTGAGAAACGACCTCAGGGTCAGCTGCTGGATTTTTGAAAATATATTTGTGAGTCACAGACTCTGTAGTACCAGTATGGTTTTCTGGGAGCAGGAGGTAGGGTGGCAAGAGTCAAGCTGGATTCAAGGAAAACATCATCCACCACATCCAGGACTGGGGGGATGGCCAAGTGTCTGTGTTACAGAAGATCTAAGAATTCACAGAGTCTCTTTTTAGACTGAGGGTAGTCCTGACTCTCCTATTAGAAATGCTCCCTTAAAGTATGCAGGGTTTCCCCAATGGAAAAATCCTCTGGGGGAGAGGCTGAAGGAACGGATTCCTCTGCATCAGAATCCTCATAAGTGGAGAGGGACTGCATGTCTTCATAGTCAGATACATCAAATTCATCTGACTCTCTTCCTTTTTGAAGGGGTAGCTTGGCTTCCCCCTGATCAACACAAGGTCTTCTGCCATTTTAAGCACTTGAGTGAGACAAGGTAGCAGGTGCCTGACAGTGGTTAGTCAGTTTCTTGGATGTGGTTCAAACCCTGGGCCTAAGGAAATCAGTTTTCGACAGAACGGTAGTCGCAAAAGAAGACTGTTTGTGTCGAAATTCAGAGGTGCCTGCTCAGCGGCTTCGGACCCATCCAAGATGGAGATGACCACAGGATCCTTAGACGAAGAAGTGTTTTGCAGCATACTGGACTCCAAAAGGGTCTCGGTAACGGCCTGCAAATCAACTGAAGCGGGCATCAGGGGCTGCGAAAGCACCTCACTGAGTACCAGAGGACTACTAGCTTAACGGAAGCTTCGTCGGAAGGTTTAGACCTGTGCGGTCTGTCTCTGCCTTTATCTTCACATTTTTTCTGAAGATCTGCTGTCGGATGGCTTACCGAAGCCATATCGGAATTAGAGGACGTAAACAAAAATATCTGGCTACAATAAGGGCTTAACAATGGCTAGTTCTGGCGTTAAAGCACAGAAGCGACAACAGGGGACATTGTGGTCTGGGCCTAGGCAAGTGACGCATTGAGAGTGTAGTCTTGGTGTGGTATTTGCTTTCCACAGGTGAGACAATTAACTTTTTCTGACATCAGGTAGTGCAAGAAAAAAGGATCCCCAACGGGGTTCTTAACTTCAATTCGGAAACGAAAACTCAGGTAGCGGCCAACTGGCACTCGTGCGAACTGCTTCTGCTTCGGGCTCCATGACAAGAAAGACTGATGTAATGGCATCGTCTGCCTTACTTTATACCACTGACATCAGTCCTCAAGCGACAGCAACAGACGGAGAAATACTAAGTCTCTGGTATTCGGGCAGGCCGAGGGCTACCCTGGCAGGGATAACCCAAAATGTGATGACTGCAACAGTGAAACACGAAGTACATCAGGTTCTATGACTCCATGAGGTAATAGTTTATCTAGGATAGAAGAATGCAGAAAAAATCCATTGAAAAGGAAAATGGGGGTCACATCACCAGCTGTAGACTTTTGAAATGATTACCAACATAAGTGCCCCAGATTATCTGCTGCCACAGAGGGAAGTGAATTCCTAGACTTTGTGATGGCTTTACTGGAATGCCAAGGAGGAGGGGAAAGACAGTAACTGTAATCGTTCTACAAGACGGAGACAAATGGGTTTTAATTTCTTGATCTGATTTAAAATTCATTATAACAACCTGTATTTGCTTTCGCTAAGGCCTCCCCCCAACATCTTTATTAAATTTCCACATATGACAAAGTCAGTCTTATATTTATATAAATGAAAAGTATATATATATATATATATATATATATATATATATATATATATATATATATATATATATATATCACTTTAGTTGGAGAGTTTACATCACAGACATTGAAACAACTGTACTTGTAAACATTATAAATCACTTATAAACCTTCTAGTCATTCTCAGTTAAGCATTATATAGCTCATTCAAATCCTTCTCTTAAACCTTGTTCCTGCTCTGCATATACTGTGCCCACAATTCCAATTTTTTATATGTAGTTTGCTCCCTCCCTTTTCTAAAGATCCCCAATTCCACTTATTTTATCTCTGTTACTATATTCGCTACTTCTAGTAAAGTTGGTCTAGACTTTGATTTCCATTTTCTAGTAATCGCTTTTTTTGGCAGCCACCGTAATTAGACTCAGCAAGGCTTTACTATGTCTAGGTAATTCCAATTCTGTAGCATAACTCAAAAAAAACATCTCCCCAGTCAGTCCAATCTGCCTATCCAGCTTCTCAGACACAGTGACCTGCAGGGAGTCCCAAAAGTCTGCCAGTTCATCGCACCTCCAAGAAATATGTTCCCAGCTACCTCTTTCTTGCTCATCACACCTCCAACATTTGCTATCCACCGGAGGAAAAATTCTTTGGAGTTTACTTTGGGTATAAAAATACTTCTGTAAACATTTCCAGGCAAAGATCCTAAATCTTCTAGACTTTGTTGCATATTTGGGAGATATACATATATCCCCCATTGTCGCTTTGTGAATTGCTTATCCAATCTTTCTTCCCAATCCTTTCCAAGCTCCTCTGACTGATTCTTGTAATTATCATGCTGTATTTTATATGCTTTACTATTCCTTTTCTAATGGCAGCTTCTGTTCTAGAGTCTATTAAAAACTCTACCAGTACTGGTCTTTCATTTAGGGCTTTAGCCAAGACCTCTAAGCCTATATTAGTGTTCCCAATATATAGCTGCTCTGCATTTTTGCTTAAGTGATCTGTTATTCTTGTGTACATAGTATGTCAGGCTAGTTCAAAACTTGTCCTTACATTGGGGCCATTCCTACCCAGTCAGCTCAGAGCTAAGGATATAACTTTTTCCCTCCCACCCACTGTGTTGTAGTTGTGTTCCTAAACACAGTGTTTATTTTACCTGCCGGGAACATAATTCCCTCCTTGTCCACTGGCGAATGACAATAGGCACATTAAGTATCATTCTGCAAAGTTTCTCCTCTTAAACTACTCAACGGGCTACAAGTTCTTTGATAACAATTGCTTAATATTGAGTGTACTGATACTGCTTACACTGATGTTAGCATCAAATTAGTAAATTTTACTATTGGTTTACTGGTTCTTGCGGGTGGCAGAAGGTAGTTTCCAGGCTAGTTTTGCACTGAAATTTAAATATCGAGTAGCAAGTCCACCCAAACATCACTCTAAAATTTAACTCCAAGCAGACAGTTACCCCTACACCAAGCACCATCTTGTAGGTTATCATGGACCAGCTCTTCACCATAACTTTTCTATCCAGCCTGAACATAGACATCTTAAGAATTGTCTCATGCTGTCTATCAGCTATTACTCAAACAGCATAAGTGTGTGAGATGTACGCATACAATATCCTTGGAGGCAAAAATGTCACACAGCAAAGTCAAGACACCAAAACTGCCAGCAGTACACCACACGTCACACCTCTCCAAGGCAATCACAACACACAATCCATCATATGCAGAGGTTCTCAAGATTAACTTGCCTAAACCTTAAAGACCTCCAGAACGGAACACAAAGCACACTCAACATAACAAGCCTACTTCCCCAAACAGCACAAGGACTCCCAAAGTCACAGATGCTGAGACTAAGGCAGGCATCGACCAAATCAAAAATTCTTGTTACTGGCAACTCCATTCAAAGACATACAGATGTGCCTCTTACCAGGCTGAGCATGGAAAAGCAACTGTTGGAGCTAAGCATCAGACAAGCAACTATCAGATCATGCATGCAAGTCCTTGAACAACAAATATTAATATGACGGTCATAGTTCATGACAGTGTCAATCACTTCGGGTGAACCTCCCTGGATTATATGAAGTGACATGACATGATGGAGCTCTCAGACTGTGTCCAAGGCAGGTACGAGTCTAGCATTAAGCAGCATTCTACCTTCTCCAAGGATGATGCCACAACATTAGCAAAAAAAAAAAAAAAAAAAACTTCAAAAATTGGCTTAGTTTTTAGTGTCATTCAAAGGAGGTCCAATGTTTGTCAACCTGGGAGGAGGTGTTCAAAAGACAACCTTGCTTTGCCAGAGATGGCCAGCATCTTTTCCCTCTAGGGGTTTTATAACTGGCAAAGATATTGTCCACCTCATAGTACCTTTTTTATGCAATGCCAACCTGATAAACATACCATTATGATACGAGCAAAGGAAAATATGAATGTGTTACTGATCAATGCTAGGAACATGAACAAGAAACTCCACTCCCTACAAGCCTTTCTCACCCTGGAAGACAATGACATCTGTGTAGTGACTGAGACATGGTTTAAAATAGCAGACAGTATTCTGGCTGTGCAGGGCTAGAATGCCTTCCATATGTTTAGACTAGTTAGCACACAGGAGGTGAAAAAAGGTGGAGGTTTATTAGAAGACACTCACGTCAAGGCAGGTAAAGCAGCATGATGAACAGAGCTACTTGTGCATTTCACTATCAGAAAGGTCCCATAGAATGTATTAGCTAACTAACCACAACGCCTACCTACAGGAACTAGAATCACTTGGTATTAAACCCAACACCATTTCCCTAAGTGATCTAAACAATCCAGATATAAACTGGGAAACCTACACCACCCTCTAGCTCACAAGCAGAGATTCATGGTCCTTGTCAATATAAATGCCCTGGAACAGTTAGAATATCCACTAGGGGGGACATAATCTCGAATCTTGTTCTTTACTAATATGGGACCATATTGCACTATCCCTTGCATATCTTCATCACTTGTTAGGTCTGACCATAGTCTCTCCTTCAAAATAAAACAAACCAGAGATCCCTTCCACCCAAGGTACCTTAAGAAATTTCACGGAGACAAACTACTTACCCCTAAGTGATACATTGGCAAGCTTAAAACCCCCAACAAACCAAGTTAAGGCTCTGAATATGTAGAAATATACACCACCACCACTATACCAGCATGAAGACGCAACTGTACCCTGCAGGAACAATTGCAAGGCAAACCCCAGAAAGAAACCCACATGGTGAAACCATAAACTTTATAAAAGGAAAAGAATTTTGACAAAAAAATTAAGAGGAATTCCCAGAATGTTAGTGCCCTTGTTACTTCACTCAGAAGCTCAACAAAATCAACCAAAGCCAAGCTTGAGGATAAAATAACTACCCAAGCCAGACAAGCAAGGCATTTATTTTAGTTATGTTCATAATCTGGAATGCACAACATAGCAATGTGCTGACCTGACTGTAAACTATGGTGCCTACACAGAGGTGAAGATGTAGCTAACTTACTGGTCGACAAATTTAGTTCTAACTTTACCCCTCTCTCCCGTCAAACTGTCCCTCAAGCTATACAACTGGCTCACCTCCAGCTATTACACAAGACCAAGTCCTAAAAGTACTATCAAAAGTAAATACTGCATCGATGGGTCTTGACAACATCCCTGGATGCATCTTAAATAGCATGAAGCACATTTATTCACACCCTTAACACTGATTACCCTTAGCATCCATACAGGTTTTGTACCAAGTGAATGGAGAACAGCTACAGTCATTTCCCCTGCATAAGGGAAGGCCTTCTACAGACCCATAAATCTGACCAGCCTCATATGCAAAGCCATGGAAGACTTATGCAATTAATCAGGATATAGGGAACCTCCAAAACACTAGATTGGTCCCATTTCAGCTTAATCTGAGGCAGGTCATGCTTACTCAACCTGGTGGATTTTTGTAAAGGTCATCAAAGCAATGGATAAAGGCACAATGGTACACACCACATACACTTTCCAACTCAGGCATAGCAGAAAAGCTAAATAAAATAAACTGGGAATAAACCTTTGCCCGCCACTGGATTGCCAACTAGCTCACAAACAGGCTGCAGATAGTCAAAACAAGGGAGTTAACTCCACAAAGAGACCACACACCAGTGGAGCCCCCAGGGTTCTGTGCTGGATCCTCTCCTATTTGGTATCTACTTTTCTGAAATAAGAGCCAATACACCAAAGGGCTCAGGCTGATTTAAGTTTGCAGAGTACTGTACAACAGGAGCAGTCACTGAATCCCCCCAAATGACTTGGCCATCCTGCTGGAAGGTTTGCCTCAAATAACTTGTCTCGAATCATGACCTGAAATGAAATGCCAAAAAAAACTCCCTCAGAACTGCCCCCCTGTATTACTAACACAATAATATTAATGCAATGCAAAACTAGATGCAGCTCATAAATGCTTTATCCCATGCATTGGGGGGGGGGGGGGTCCCCTCACATTATTTATGGTATGATCCCAGCTAGTGTCATTACAGACTATACACAGCTTACTTGACCACTAGCAAATGGGATAGTTATTTCAAGCACAAAAAGGGAAACTGATTAGGATTAAAATGATCAGGAAGGGCAGTTAGCATAATACTTATGAATGGACGTGGTCAGTCTGCCTTTTTAGATTATCCTTGGTTCTGGGAGGATTCTCGTTTTTTTAAACTACCTGCCATTGCTTACTGAAATTTTACTTACCTTTGTCGTCATTCAGGAGCTCAGGTTTGACATCCTCGACTAAACTCTAGGAACATAGCAAGGGAAATCTTCTCATTACTGACCCAGTGTCAGCTGCTGTAGAAACAGCGTCAGTTATGTCATAACATTTTAAAGTATTTAGTTACTGCTGATACAGAAAACACTCTAGCATTATGAGATGCCTTCATCTCTGAAGAAGGAGCTCAGCAATTAATATTCTCATGTTAATACATGAAGCCAGCAGAAATTCAAGACACATTTGCCTGACAATTCACTATTCTGAAAGTTAGGGTGAAAATAGTATAAAACCTTTCTTCTCAAAATTTTCAAAGGCTTTGTCATCTTTGCCACGCAGAGTAGGGTGAACTGCCAAGAGATTTAGCAGAAGATAGATCTGAGAGAGAAATCACTTCTGGGTCTGATCTAGGTTGGTGTGAGGGACCTTGTATAACGGACATCTTGGGGATAGGTGGCCAACTGCAAGGCAAACTACTATCTGCAAAGAAAGAATCTCTTAGGCTGGAGAAACAGCTGTAGGTTAAAGAAACTCCATTTGTAATAAATCACATCATCCTTGCTGGGACACAACTCTTAAGGAAGGTCTGAAGAAAAAAATTCTCAGTCATACTCCACTTCCTGTGGGGCAGAAAAACACTTGGTGTAAACGATAGCCATCTCTCCAAACCCCTGCTTAGAAGTTTCTTCAGAGATTTGTTTGGTATAACTGGCTTCTACAAAGATGGAAAAGAGAAAGGTGAAGGTTTCAATCTAAAAGTAAAGTTGTGCAAGTAAAGCAAAGATACACTAGATTTTTGTAATGGATCACTGTTGCAGTAGCCCAGGTTAGATTGGTCTTGCCCCTTCCACCAGCTAGCTTCCTGGAGCCTTGGGCACCTTCCCAGGGTATACAAGCTGCATTATATAAAAGGGAGCTGGAGTGTCAAAACAGCTCAGAAAAAGAAGTTGCGTTACTTCTGTGTTGTCCATTTTTATTCTTCCTCAACAGATGGGTTTGGATCAGACACTCTGACCCAACTTGGCCGTTGCACTAGCTCGTGGACACCAAACTCTCGTGCTTCTTTTGCACTATTTCTAACATGCCTCAGATCCTATTTACAGCTCGAGAGAGAAACTATAAAAACTGCCATAAGTGGAGTTCAACAAAAGGGACATATGGTGTTCCCAAGAGTTTCAATCCTCCAGAAGTCATTTTTGAGAAATCGAGGCAGATGTGGGGGGGTCAAGGAAGAATGAAAATGGACAACACAGATGGAACGTTATGGTAAGTACATAACTTCTTTATCCGATGTCAATTTTCATTCATTCCTCAACAGATGGGACAGTCCCCAGCTACCTGAATTCCTGGGAGGACTGCAAGAAGGACATTCCAGAGTATGGTTGAACCAAAGGCTGCTCTTCAGCTTGAGACCTGATCTAGTTTGTAATGAGTGATAAAAGGTACAAGGATTTGACCAAGTTGCAGCTGCACATGTATCATCCATGGATACTCTAGCCTTGAATACAGTGCTAGAGCCTGAAATACAGTGGACGTAGCCACAGACCTAGCTGAATAAGCCTTTAGTGATTTAGGTAAGGAGTGATTCAATTTGTTGTAGACAAATTAAATGCAAATCTGTCAACCATCTAGCTAGAGTTACCTTTGTAACTGATTCACCCAACTTGTTACATGCAAAGGAATCAGCTAGTTTCTCTCTAAGTTTTGTTTTTTGTAGGTAGAAACGCAACTGCCTACAAACAGAGTAAGTGCAGCATATATTCTCCTTTATTTGTAAATTTGGGAATACTGACAGGTTAATGGCTTGGTTAATATTGGACTTTGACACTGCCTAAAGTAGGAAGGAAGCAATGCTATGTAAAGGGACCCTTTCTTACTGAAAATCAAGTACGAGGGCTTAGAAGATGATGCTTGCTTGAAGTTGTGAAATTCTTCTAGCAGATGTAATTGCAACTAGACAGTTTTCCAGATGAAGAATTTTAAATCACAGACCTCTGCAGGAGGCAATATTACCTACTGGAACTCCAGGCTCCATTTTCAAACTGTTTTCTCCCTTGCTGCTGACTCCTTAACTCTGTTCCCTCAGCTTGCTCTCTATCAGCCAAGCTTCGTCTTTTCTTCTCCATACTGCCAGCATACTGTTTAAAGCCCTACACACTGAATAACTGGTTGCAAAAAAATTGCTTGGACAGCTTTACTATCTCACCTTGTAGCATCTTTTTTTTCATCTGCCAAGTATGTTGGCTTAGTTTTACATTTTAAAATATATTCAAAGCCCTTTTCTGTTAAAGTTTTAATAAGTGTTTCTGGTCTGTGCTCATCTCTGGGCTCTGCTCTAGCCACACTTACACACAGTGCTATAAACTCTCACAACCCCCATCCCACCTATAAGACCTTTGCAGGAGGTGATATTACCTACTGGAACTCAAGGCTCCATTTTCAAACTGTTTTCTTCCTTGCTGCTGACTCCTTAACTCAGTTCCCTCAGCTTGCTCTGTAAGTTCACTTGTTTTGCCATATTTTTGTGATTACAGATACTTGAGACTTAACTGCCGGCTCTGTGTTTTAAAACTCACTAATGTAACTGCTGCACTGTACACTTTCTACCCATTTCAACTACAGCTATCTTGCTGTTTGGTTTATCCACTGGTTAATGCAATTGTTTGTTTATTGTTTTTACCAACTCTTAGTGACTTTTTTCTTGTCATAGATTTTAATTATCCTTTTGTAAATAATGCTCACTGGAACAGCTATAATAACCTGCTATCTAGCTGTGGCTGTGTGTTCTGCTATGTTCAGAGGAATGTAACAAAAATTCACCGTTTGCACAGCTCTGCTATGTTTTTCTAAGTATATTTATTGTTAATCTTTATCAACATTTAAATCTAAATGTTTGTAGCATTACATCTGTACTGCTGTGCTAGAGTGAATGCTAATGTGGAAGCCTCATCAGTTTGTGTTTTTATTGTTTGAGGTTCTCTCTGTCCTCTAAACTACATCCATCCGTCTTTCATGTGCTAAATAACGCAATTGCAAACATTTTTTTCTCTCCTCAGCTACTCCGCTATCAGCCAAGCTTTACCTTTTCCAATCCATACTGCCATCATACTTTTAAAGCCCTACACACTGAATAACTAGTTGCAAGAAAAATTGCTCAACATACAGACAAGCTCTGCTACCTCACCTTGCAGCATATCTCGTTTTATCAGCAAAGTATGTTAGCTTAGTTTTACGTTATAAAACATAATTATTTAAGGCATTATCTACTCTCTAGCAAGTCAACCCCCCCATTTCTTAATCTTAAAAATCTTAAGACTCTCTGTTAGTCTCAACCAACTTATGTCTATTAAATGCTGGACTAATCACCATGATTTAAGACATTTCTTACCCGATAATAGTAAGAGAATTTGTATAGTGTAGTACTATCTTTTCAAAGCATTTTTCTGTTTGAGTTTTTACTGAGTGTTTCTGGTCTGTGCTTACCAATGGACTCTGCACAACCTGCTCCTCTACCCACATTCCCCACCCACGCTTTCATTTGATTAGTACCTCAAATTACTCCACCCCCTAAAGCCTGTTGTCCAATTACAAGCATGCCTGCCTCAACATATCCAATCAACACCACAACCCCATGCATTACCACACTAGCTCTATAAGCTTCACAATCTGCACTCTACCGCCCAGTCCACTACTCCTACCTTCTAGAACTCAAACTACACCATGTCACTAAAATTGTGCTGTCTCCCTAGCCTGCTTCCATTTACCTGTCTCCTCATCTACATCACCTCCTCAAACCATTCCCCAACCCCTGCAACAATTACACACTCTACTCTTCCTCTACATCATAACACCACAAAAAGCTTTAGTAACATATCAGCCAGCCTAGCTCAACATCACTATGCATCTCTCAAAACTAAAAATCCTTCCATACACAATCACTAGTAAACCTACCTTCTACATAACAGTCCGCAACAATAAAGCTACCCAATACCGCAAACATTACCTCTCCAAACAACACACTCTAGCTCTGTGTGGGGACATACACTCCAACCCAGGGCCTCCAACTACAGCTTCCTTTGCTAAAAACCTAAACATTAAAAATATTCTTCTAGCAACCGTAAACATATGTAGTACCTGTAACAAAACCACATAATTTCATGCTTGGTTAAGTCAGTACAACCCAGATATCCTAGTAATCACTGAAACTTGACTAAAACCCCATATCCATGATACTGAAATAACATCTCCAGGCTATAATTAACCTATAAAATCTTGAAAATTGGATGGGAAATAGGAAATTCACCCTGGGGGATCACTTCTGTGGCTCTGCTCGACAGTGGCACAGGAAAATAACTTTCTTGGATGGCGAAAACCAGGGTACCATTTTGGCTAGGCTTATATAGGCCCTAGGGCCAATAGCCTAAGTACCTACCTATGAACCTATAATATATTCAGAAAAGACAGAACCAACAAAAAAAGGTTGTGGGGTAGCCTTAACATATCCCAACACCATCACAATCTCACCTTTCCCTAAAGAAATACCAACATTTAACAGTGCTGAAATTCTAATTGGAACCCTACAAAAATTAACAAGACAACTATGCATTGTTGGTCTGTATATACCCCCTGGGAAAAAGTACAGTTTTGTACCTACCATAAATGTAGATGTCCGATAGGCATGCATCTGCAGTCCTTACAAATGGGTTGTCCTGTCGTCAGGCAGCCCTTCGGTCGGCCGGATTCCAAAGTCTGGGTCTGGCCTCGGCTGGTGTCGCACTTCACCCGACGTCATAGCTGCAGTTCTTCGGGTATAAAGGCATCAGCCGACGCCATTTTCCTCAGTGTTTCTTGCCCCAGATGCCAGGTGCCCTCTAGGAAGTCTAAATTTGGATAAATGCAAATGGTTCCAAATAGTAGAGAGCAAACAAAAAATAAGCATGTATGTACATATATACAAACAACTACACCATAATAGATTCCCCCAGCAAGCTACAAGATGGGCAAATACCCTAGGAGTACCACAGAGGGGAAGGAGGGTGGGTAATCCTGACTGCAGATGCATGCCTATCGGACATCTACATTTATGGTAGGTACAAAACTGTACTATGTCCTTCAAGGATGCATCTGCAGTCCTTACAAATGGGTAGAATACCATAGCCAAACTGGGGGAGGAGGAGAAATAGATTATGGTGTAGTTAAGATCCCTTGCAAAACAGCAGTGGCAAAACCTGCTCGGGATCTGGAGTATAAAGGTAAATTATAATGCTTGGCAAATGTATGCACGGAGCTCCAAGTAGCAGCCTCTAAAATGTCTTTGGTAGCCACTCCTCGTAAAAAAGCTGTGGTAGTGGCTGTAGCCCTTGTAGAGTGAGGCCTGATGTTTTCTGGAGTTTTCTTTCCATGGTAGGAGTAACAAAATCTAATGCAATTTCCTATCCACTTAGAGATTGTCTGTTTTGAAATTGCTTTTCCTTCCATTCCTGTTGCATATGCTACCAGTAGTTGGTCAGTTTTTGTATTGCTCTTGGTCCTGTCCAGGTAGTAACGTAATTGTCTATGTACATTCCAAGGTATGCAGCAGTCTTTCTCCCCTGTTTTGTGGGTTGGGGAAGAATGTAGGTAGGTGGATAGCTTGATTTAAAGACACCCTGGAGACCACCTTTGGCATAAAAGTAGGATTAGTTCTCATGGACACTATCTTGATGGAAGATCAGGAAGGGCTGTACTGCCATTAATGCCTGTAGCTCAGATACCCTTCTTGCTGAAGTGATTGCAAGCAGGAAAGCAGTTTTCCATGATAAGTACTGTAATTCTGCTGTTGCTGCTGGCTCGAAAGGAGGGAGTGTCAACTTTTCTAGCACAAAGTTCAAGTCCCATGCTGGCAATGGCGGCTTCCTGGGTGGCTTTACATTTTTATTCTCAGAAACTGCCTGAGCAGAGGATGTGAGAATACTGGAGGATCCAAGTTGTATTCTGCTGAAATAGCTGATGCATGAATCTTAATGGAAGAATAGGACAGGCCGTTGTAGAAGAGCTCTGCCAAGTATTCCAGGATGTTAGCTATGTTTATCAGTGACACATTCTCTCCTTTTGCAGTACTCCAAATGAGATATCTTTTCCATTTTGCTGAATAATTTTTTCTTGTTGAGGGTCTGCGACCCTCCAAGATAATGTCTTTAACCCTTTGAGATAAATCTGGGTTATTTGGTCTTATGCAATGTTCCAGGCAGTCAGCTGCAGTGTTTTCAGGTTTGGATGCAGGGTTTTGAAGGTGTTCTGTGTTAACAGCAAGGGAACTAGGGGCAGAGGCCATATTTGTTCCAGAGACATACTCCTCAGTAATGGGTACCAATGTTGCCTTGGCCAGTCTGGAGCTATCAGGATGATCCTTGGACGGTCTTCTTTGATCTTCAGTAGCACCTTGTGCATCAAAGGAAGAGGTGGGAATGCATATGCTGTCAGGTTTGTCCAACTGAAAGATAGGGAGTCCACTTTCCAAGCAAGTGGGTGGTACGTCCTTGTGCAGAATTTTTTCAGTTGGTGATTGTGTGGGGATGCAAATAAGTCTATTTCTGGCAGTCCCCATTTCCCTGTAATGGTTTTGAAGATGTCCGGATGCAGCATCCATTCGTGGGCATCCGTGGTAGTTTTGCTTAGGATGTCTGCTAGTATATTTTCTTTTCCTGGCACAAAAATTGCTTGTAGCTGAATGTTGAAGCTCAGTGCCACATTCCAGAGGCCCATTGCCATCCGGCATAGAGGGTATGAATGTGTGCCTCCCTGTTTGTTGATGTACCACATAACTGTGGTGTTGTCCGTCCTTATCAGCAGTTGACCCTGTTGAAGAAATGGTCTGAATGCCTGAATTGCCAGTTTTACTGCCAGCATTTCCTTTTGATTTATGTGTAGGTGCAGCTGGTCTTGAGTCCATAAGCCTTGTATGCACTTGTCCAGCATGTGTGCCCCCCAACCGAGGTCTGAGGCGTCTGTTGTGATGGTCTGGCTTGGTTGAGTGCTGTGGAAGGGCAGTCCCTTGTTTGATTGACAGGCCTGGGCCCACCATTGGAATTCTTGTTTCAGGCATGGAATTATTGGAATTTGGGTTTCTAGGCTGTGCTTGTGCTGAGACCATAAATTCCTTAGGTACCACTGTAACTTTCTCATATGTAGTCTGGCATGTGGAATTATTATGCAGGATGCCATGTAACCGAGAGCTTGCAGGACTTTTCTTGCTGTTAGCTGGTTCTGCTTTGTTAATGCCATGAAGTAGAAAGGGAGTTGTTCCTGTTTTTCTACTGTCAGGAATGCCATTTGTTTTGTTGTGTCCAAATCTGCACCCAAGAAGGTTATCCTTTGGGATGGTATCAGCCTTGACTTTTTTATATTGACTGTGTATCCCAGGGCTTGTAGTAGATGAATGACCCTTTCCAAATCTTTTGTTAATTTGTTTTTGTTGTCCGCTTGTAACAGGCAGTCGTCCAGGTAAGGGTAAATTTGAATTCCCTGAAGCCTGCAATGAGCAATTACTGATGCCAGGCATTTTGTGAATACTCTGGGCGCAGTAGATAAGCCAAAGGGCAATGCTGAGAATTGATAATGCTCTGATCCTGCAAGAAATCTGAGGTATCTTCTGCAATTTGGTCGTATGGGGACGTGCAGGTATGCCTCCTTGAGATCTAGAGTTACCAGCCAAGACTCCTTGCCCAGCATGGGAAGAAGCTGCTGTAGGGTCAGCATTTTGAATTTTGGAACAATGAGGTATGTGTTTAAAGCGGACAGGTCGAGAATACGTCTCCATTGGTTTTCTTTTCTTGGTACCAGGAAGAGTCTGGAGTAAAATCCTTGCCCTTGTTCCATAGATGGTACCCTTTCGACAGCTCTCATCCTTAGTAAGTGAGTTATTTTTCTAGAGCTTCTGTCTTCTGATTTGGAGGTAGGTTTGGCATTCCTCTCTTCCTTGGTAGAGTATGGAAGTGAAACCTGTAACCTTGGTCTATTGTCTGTAAAATCCATTTGTCTCCTGTGATGTAATGTCAGTTTACTGAAAATAAGGCTAGCTTCCCGCCTAAGGGTGCCTCTAGTTGTTCCCTGGTAGGCGGTGCTAGAGCCAAACCACTGTGATTGTCCTGTGGAAGTGGTGGTGGCTGGATCTGTGGCTGTACCTCGTTGGTTGTTAGCCTGCCACTGACGTCCCCTGTAGGCACCTCTGGATTGACCCCTGCCTCGAGCGCCTATTCCTGCCTCTCGGAGCTCTGGCGGTGTCTGGAAAGGACCAATTCTTGGAAGGCCAGTTCCTGCTAAACCTTGGAGGCTGGACCTGCAAGAAATCCTTGACTGTCTGGACAGATTTTGCTTTCTCTTCCACCTTCTTCAGCACCTGCTGCGCAGGGGAGCCAAACAAATTGAGCTTATCCATGGGAGCATCTAGGAGCTTTGATTTAACATGGTCTGGTAAGGACTGCTCTTTTAACCATGCATGTCTTCTGATCACTGTGCCAGTCATGGCTGATCTAAAGGAAGCCTCCAGTGCATCATAGCCGCATTTTAAGGAATGATTACTGACCTGCTGAATGTTATGTACCATTTCCTGTACAGATTTTTTGTCTAATGGTTCATCCGAGGACAGTTTTTTAGTTAATTGGTTTAACAAATTCCTGATACTGAATCATGTGGAATTGACAGTTCAAGGCCCTAGCTGAAAGAGTAGCAGAAGTGTAAACTTTTTTACCCCATCTCTCTAAGGCCCTAGATTCCCTTCCAGAGGGGAGGGGTTTTTTGGTAGAAGAAGCTGCTACAGCCTTGGGTCCCTGGGAGATAGTTTCGGGATCTGCAAAAGGGGCCTTATACAAATGATAATGTGTGTCCGGAACCCTGTAGAACCTATCGGGCTTAGCAGGGGCCGGAGGAAGAGAATCAGGAGCAGTACAAGCATCATTAAAAGCATCATCCACAACAGTAAGTACTGGAGGAATGGCTAAAGGCCTATGCTGTGGCAAATGCAAAAAGGTTCTAAGCCTTTTCCTAGAGTCTGAAAAATCCTGGCCCTGCCATTGAAATTGTTCCCTCATAGCATGCAAGGTTTCCCCAAAAGAAAATTCCTCAGGCGGAGAGGCAGAAGGAATGGAGTCTTCTGCATCAGAGTCCTCATAAGGAGAAAAGGGGCCTTCTGGAGGGTTTGAATTATCTGATTCATCAGAGGAGCCATCTGAAGAAACTGGCTCAGGGGGCTCTACTCTAATCCTCTTCTCTGGAGGTGGGTGAGAGGCCCTGTCTGGATGTGGTTGGGATCCCCGGATCAAAGAAATGAGATCCTCTGCTAGACTAAGCATTTGTGAACTAGAGCTAGGCCTGTGAGAGGGGGTCTTAGCAGGCACAGTTTTGGTAGTTTTAGCTGCTTTAGCCCTGGCAAAGGCCTTAATCGACATGGATGCAGGAGGCCTAGCAGCTCCACGTGCAGGGGTAGAAATATCCAAAGGGATAGTATCAGATAAATCCTGCGAACCTGCAAGAGCAGGTGTGATTTCAGTAGCAGATTCAGCCTGGCTGGATGAAGCCTCGGTAAGTGGCAAGCTTTCTGCCGAAGGAAGAACCGTGGACTCGTTTCAGCCGAAACCGAGACACTCGCGGTTGGCTTAACCGCGGTTTAGGCCAAAAACCGCGAACCGCGAGTGTCGGTCCTTTTCCTTGCGTTTTTTAGAAATTTGCATAGTCGGAGTATCCGACGGCATAATGTAAGCGAAATCGGAGCCGAAAAACTTCAGCAAATTCCGACCGACGTCTAAGTGTCCGTCGGTTGAAAGAAGCACAGGCTAGACAAGCTGCTACGTCGTGGTCTGGGCCTAAGCAAGGTAAGCAGTAAGAGTGGAAATCTTTATGAGGTATTTGTTTCCCACAAGTTCAACAGTTATTCACTTTTTCTGACATCGGCTGAGGCAAGAAAGAGTCCCCAACGGGGTACTTAGCTTTTTAGAAGTCTTCGGTACTTGTAGTAGTAATCTCTGGTTCTGACTGACCGGCACTTGCGAACAGCTTCTGCTTCGGGCGCCACGCGGCAAGAAAGACTGAGGAAAATGGCGTCGGCTGATGCCTTTATACCCGAAGAACTGCAGCTATGACGTCGGGTGAAGTGCGACACCAGCCGAGGCCAGACCCAGACTTTGGAATCCGGCCGACCGAAGGGCTGCCTGACGACAGGACAACCCATTTGTAAGGACTGCAGATGCATCCTTGAAGGACATCAACCTAACTATGGAAGATATCCTCTTCTGGATATCTGAAAGCATCAGTAACAAGACTACAGTTATGGGAGATATCAACATTAACTGGCAGGATCTGATGATTGACTCCCCTACTAATAGAATAAACCTCTATGGCTATACCCAGCTCGTTACCAGTGCCACCCATATGCATAACACAATAACCTAGGTGCAACTCTTGAGTAGATACAGGTTTCTAATCCAGCCAAATACTCTACTGCCCACACTCTATCTAATACTCTTAGTGACCACATATACCCATATCCGTATATAGATCCACACCACAAACTACAAGAACCTACACATACAAAACTACCAAAAATATTAGAAACTTTGACCAGTAAAAGTTTAACGAAATCCTAACACACACTAACTGGAACCCACTTAGAAACACTTACTACTAGAAGATGCCCTCTAAACACCCTTGACAGCCTAGCCTCCCCTCTGCACCAAAAGAAAAAAAAAACAACCCATGCTCCATGGCCAACAAAAAATACCAAACAAGTTCTACAAGATAGAGATAAAGCATGAAATGAATGGCACAACAACAAATCTGATGCCAACCTAATCAAATATAAACAGCTATGAAACAAAGCAAAAAAACTAGAACTTGGATAAAAAACACACTTTTCCAATCAACTGGCAAACCATAAAGTCAACTCAAAACAATTTTGGAAACATCTCAAACCTGCTTACCCCCGGCTCTAAACAAACTCCATCACCATACCCTGACAAAACCCCCTCAGAGATAGCCAACCTGTTTAACTCTAACTTTATAAACAGCATCAGCAAATTAACACATCCAACCTCCACAACTACCTCAATCCCCATCTCTGATCCTCCTCTACCCTTATCTCAAGACTCCTGCACAAACAAAAAAAAAAGTCACATTCCTAACAAACCAGTACTACATCTTCTATATCCTTTTCTCTTAAACCTGTCCTTACCTCTTTCATTCAAAGCCTCTCCTCTGACAACCTCCCCCTGAATACTTAAAACTTGCTGCAGAAGCCATAGCATATCCTATCAGTATCCTTATAAATCACTCTATAGCAGAGTCCATTGTCACAAACCTCTGGAAAAAAAAAATCACCCCTTTACATAAAGGGGGCAATTCCATTGAGCTATCCAATTATCGAACAATCTCTATTCCTCTCTCCTCTTTCCAAACTCCTGGAAAAATGCATACATAAGCAACGGCTGTACCACCTCATCCAAAACAAACTAATTACCCCTACTGAACATGTTTTTTGCCAATCACACAGCACCACCATTGCCTTAATCTCCTTCATGGACACTGTGTCCAAATCCACTGACTAGTAATATCACTTCTGTCTTACTACTAAGACCTATCAAAGGCATTTGACACAGTGTCCCAAAAAAAACTTCATCAGCTATCCATTATAGGCTGCACCCCACCATCCCTCCAGTGGTTTGTAAGCTACCCATCCAACCCCCAGCAGTGCGCCAAATGGCAAAATAAATTATCCCAGTATCAAACCAACATAACTGGGGTACCACAAGGGTCTATACTTGGACCCTTATTCTTCAGTGTTTTCAACAACAACCTTCATACCTCAACACGCCTTAGCTCCATTATCCAATATGCAGATGACACTACCATAATTCTCTCCTCCAGTAACAACTCCAGCAACTCACCAAAGCCACTTTCACCTCAAGAGAGACAAGGCTGATAGAAGCCCAGCTACCTTTAAATTCTAAATTCTAAAAAACAAAACTCCTGCTTTTCTCGACAAAGCCAATCTCATCGACTTTAAAATATTCTCACAGGATAACACAGAAATTGAAACAGTTCCTACAGCTAAGCTTCTAGGTGTAACCGTAAATAACTAACTTTCGAACACCACATCTGCAATATCATTAAAAACACACAAACTAGGAACACTCTGCAGACAAAAAAACTTTCTTGAATAGCTCCACCAGGAAAACCCTTTGCCAACACCTATTTGCTTCCCTGACTCTTGTATGCAGCACCCTTATATACCAATTTACAATATTTTCTTAACAAGCTCCAATCCAACCATAAAACTGCCAAATTTGCCACAGGTTACCCCTACCATTCCCACCATTGCCTAGCTTTGAAAGAATCAAATTGGCTTGAACTCACACAACACCTAAGCCTAGTACAGCTGTCTTCTGCACATAAAATAATATATACAACTGTTAGCTGCCCAGCCCTCAAATCTGTCCTAAAATCCTAGATACCTACAAGAGCCCTACATTCTGAAAACAAACTCCTAACAGTCTACATTCCAAACAAAAGAGCTGGACAGTGCCTATACGCTCATGCCATTGCCAAGCTCTGGAACTCTATGCAAACAGACATTACTACCACTGAGAGCATTAACAACTTCAAACACACCCTGAAAAAGCATTTTAATGTCATCAGACCTGGCCCCTGCTCTTCCCCTAACAGGTGAACTCCATTTACTCTCTAGGGGCATTCCTTTCTATCCCTAAAACAGGAATTACATCTACTAACAACAGACTTTCCATATTTACACCCCCCTAACTTTCCCATCCTTCTAAGCATCTACTTGCATCTAGTGTTCTGCTCCTTCTTCTTTACCTTACTCCTACCTGACGTACATTAAAAAGTGTGCAATCTACCACTTTAATTTAGTACGTTTTAAAAGTTTGCAAACTACCGCTTTACTTTAATTTAGTACACGTTTTATTATTTTATCTACTTCTCTGTACTTATTTTATATTTATTATTGCATCTACTTCTCTGTACTTATTTAATATTCAAAAACAACTAGTCCACTGCCTACTAAGCAACAACATTCTCTCCCAACCCAACACGGATTTCGTCCCGGGCACAGTACTTCTACTGCACGAACATCCTTCTTAGATACTATTAACAAAATCCATGAGTCTGGCTCTATAGCATCTGCTCTCTTTCTAGATCTTTCTAAGGCACTGGACACTATTTCCCACTCTATCCTGCTCTTTCAACTCTTCCATAGGACTGTCTCCCCAATCCCTTAACTAGATTAAAAGCTCTCTCTCTCTCTCTCTCTGATAAAGTGCTGACATTTGACGGCATTTGCTCATCTCACCTTACCTCCACAACCCCACCAGAGTACCACAAGATTCAATCCTCGGCTCCCTCTTATTTAATCTATTCATAAACAACCTCTACCAAGCTATACCACAAAAGTACAGTTGTGTACACTTACAATAAATGTAGATGTTTGAGTGTATTCACTGTTGCAGTCATTACATTTGGGTAATCTGCAGGCAGGTTGCCTTCAGTCGGCCTGATTAACAAAGTCTTGGGTCCTGCGTCGGTTGCTGTCCCTTCTTCCATGACGCCAGGGGTATAAATCATGCAGCTGACGCCATTACATTAGTTTTTCTTGCCCCAGATGTCAGGTTCCCCCCAAATGGGGAGCAAATAAAATTAAACACACAAAAAATATACCTCCAACCAAAAGGGCTTTTAATCATAGTGAAAGAAATTAGAAGTTATGTACTCACCATAACGTTCCATCTGAGTAGGTGTATTCATTTGTCTGCAACCTGTGGGTTATGGATCCGATATCGGATCCGAACCGGCATGGTTTACCAGCTATGGATCCAAGCTCTCAGCTCCTCCCCTCACCCATAATGCCCCGCTCTACCCTCATGACCTCAGATCGAGTTTGCCAACAGCAAGAACACCCCGAAAGGGGTAACACAACATATGCAGGAAACTGAAAGGCCAGGGGGATAGGAGGGCGGGATGGTTGCAGACAAATGAATACACCTACTCAGATGGAACGTTATGGTGAGTACATAACTTCTAAATCTGAAGTAGGAGATTCATTTGTCTGCAACCTGTGGGACAGAGTCCCCAGCTACCTGAATCTTGGGCCATCATGGAAGGATATTCCGGAGCACCGCGGAGCCAAAGGATGCTCTACCCCTAGATGCAAGATCCAACTTGTAGTGGGAAATAAAAGTATGAGATGAAGCCCACGTGGCTGCTGCACAAATATCATCTAGAGGAATCCTAGCCTTAAAGGCTGCCGAGGTAGAGACTGACCGGGTTGAATGGGCATGTACACCCTCCGGTGCGGGCCTTCCCGAAGCTTGATAAGCCAATAAAATACATTGTGAAATCCAGCAAGATAATGAGACTTTAGAAATTGGTTTGCCCAAATTAAATTTAGCAAAGGAAATGAACAACTGGTCGGATTGCCTATGACCAGCCGTCCTGTTTAGATAAAATCTAAGTTGTCTGTGAACATCTAAGGAGTGAAGCTTGTATTCACCTTTGTTTTCATATTTAGGAAAAAAGACAGGGAGGTTAATGGATTGATTAATGTTTGCTTCAGAAGCTACCTTAGGAAGAAAGGACGGGTTGGTCCTGAGGTAAACACGGTCCGGATGAAAGACCAAGTAAGGAGGTTTAGCTGATAATGCTTGAAGCTCTGAAACTCTCTTGGCCGAAGTAATGGCTACTAAGAAGGCAGTCTTGAAAGATAAGAATTTCAGATCTACCGTAGCCGGGTTCGAAGGTGGTCAAGGCCTGGAGAACTAAGGAAAGGTCCCAAGGAGGAACCGCTTGCTTTACAGGGGGCCTGAGAAGAAAAGTACCTTTAAGGAAAATCTTACACAACTTGGCCGACATTAGTGGATTGGAGTCATGACCAATGTGATAATGGGAAATTGCCGCAAGTTGTACTTTGACCGTGGAACTGCTGGCACCATCATTAAAAAGAGTGGTTAAGAAATCAAGCACCAAAGGGAGAGGAACTGTGAAGGGGTTTAGGCCTTGCCGCTCCGCCCACAACGAGAACCGTTTCCACTTGTTGCGGTAGACTTTCCTAGTGGATGGCTTATGAGCTGCCACCAGGATGGCCTTAACAGGGGATGAAATACCGGGAGTCCTGATCAAGAGTGGAACTGGAGCAGCCAAGCGGTCAGCTTCAGGCTGTCCAGGTTTGGAGGAGATAAGTGGGATGGATGAGATATCAGATCCGGAATGGGATCTAGAATCCAAGGAGGATTCACAGAGTGAGACCTTAGGAAGGGGAACCAGATCTGTCGAGGCCAAAACGGGGCAATGAGAATCATTCTGCACCCCAACCGAGAGGCTTTCTGAAGAACGTGGAGCATCAGAGGCAAGGGGGGATAAGCATAAAGAAGACCGGGTGGCCAAGCATGCACCAGAGCGTCTCTTGGGGAACCTCCGGGAGGAGGTATCAGAGCGAAAAAACTGTCGCACTTGGTGTTTGAGGGAGAGGCAAAAAGATCGCGACAAGGAGTTCCCCACCGTGCGAATATGCGTTCCGCTACCTGAGTATTGAGAGACCACTCGTAAGGGGTGAGAATGGTGCGACTGAGTTTGTCCGCCAGGATGTTGGACCGACCCGGAATATGCGTTGCTATGAGAAAGCGGTTGGTGGCGATTGCCCATTCCCAAACTCTCAAGGCTTCTCGACAAAGAGGGTAAGACCTGGTTCCTCCTTGCTTGTTGATATACCAGACAACCGACATGTTGTCCGATTGAATCGCAATTGTTCCCAAGGGAAGAAAGGCCTGAAGTGCTAGCAACGCTAAGAGCACTGCTCTCATCTCTAGAACGTTGATATGCAGTAAGGTCTCTGAATCGTTCCACGTGTCTTGGACGGTCCGGCCTGCAAAATGCCCCCCCCACCCGAGGCAGGAGGCGTCCGTGGTCACCGTGCCGAGAGGGGGAGAAGCACAAAATGGGCGGCCTCCGTGGAGATCTGGAGAGTGAAGCCACCACAGGAGGGACCGCTTGCAAGCCTTGCTGATCGCAATGGGATGATGCATAGGAAGAGCAAGATACGACCACTGGACTAGGAGTGTCCATTGGAGGATGCGCATGTTGAACCTGGCGAGAGGAAGAAGCGCTATAGCAGCCGCCATGGACCCTAGAGCCCTCAGGACCAACTCCGCCGGAACTGAGCTTGAGTGGAGAATGGCCTGCACCTGGAGTTGCAGATTTTGAACTCTGTCCGCAGTGAGGAAGGCTTTTAATCTCCTTGTGTCTAACCTGGCACCTATAAAATCTATGAACTGCGTGGGTGCTAGGTTGGATTTTTTTGTGTTTATAGTGATGCCCAGACGGGGAGCAAGATAGAGAAAGGAGTCTCGCGCCAATAGTAGTAGATGCCTTGTTGGGGCGGTGAGGAGACAGTCGTCCAGGTAGGGAAAGACCTGTACCCCCTGAAGCCTCAGGTGGGCCGCTACCACTGCTAATACTTTGGTGAACACCCTGAGGGCTGTGGTGAGACCAAAGGGAAGGACCCGGAACTGGTAGTGACTGGCTCCCAGCCGGAAGCGGAGAAACCTCCTGGAGCGCCTGTCCATTAGTATGTGGTAGTACGCATCCTTGAGGTCTATGGAGCACATCCAGTGATTTTCTCCCAGAAGGGGGAGAATAGACCGCAGTGTCAACATGTTGAAAATCCTTGGTTCCAGTTTCCATTTGTGAGGGTCCATGAGATTTCGGCTTAGTTCGTCTGCCAGAGTATTCAGCTTTCCTGACAGGAACTGAGCTTGTAGTTGTACTTGATAGATCAGCTTTCCTGACAGGAATTGAGCTTGTAGTTGTACTTGATAGATCAAGGCCGCGTTCCACAATGCCATGGTTAATCTGCAAAGGGGGTAGGAGTGTGTACCCCCCTCTGCTTGTTTATGTACCACATAACCGTGGTGTTGCCCGTCATGATTTTCAACATGTTGACACTCAAATGGGGGAGCCAAGACATAGATCTTTTTTGCCTCACCCCAGAACTATCAGTTGGACAAATTTTATACAAGAAGTCATCACAAAAAAGCCCGGAAAGTAGATGCTCTGTCTCCCTATGCTGTGGAACAAAATCCCGGTACATGTGAGGCAGAGCACCTCGCTGGCCTTGTTCAAGAGAAATCTTGACCAATGGATGGGAGATCGCAGATATACCCCAGGAATTACCTCAGTGTCACTGCTCGACAGAGGCACAGCAAAATAATGGGTATAGTTCCCCATACTAAAGGCGTGGCGTAAGCCACAAAACAATGGGCTAGGCTTATAAATGCCCTCGGGCAGATAGCCTAGTATAAACCTATGAACCTATGAACCTATCTGTAATTGTCCTGGATGAAGGTAGCCCTTGAAGGCTGTCAAGTGCATTCTGTTCAGCTAGCATTTCTTTTTGATTGATATGAAGGTTCATTTGATTTGGGCTCCATTTGCCCTGAATGCACTTCCCTGCCAGATGAGCCCCCCAAGCATAGTCTGATGCGTCTGTAGTTAGGGTTTGGGTGGCAGGGGGTGGTGTGAATGACAGTCCCTTGTTTTGGTGGCAGACCTCTGCCCACCATAGGAACGACAGTTGCAGGCAAGGTACGATGGGAATCAGTTTCCAGGCTGTGACCATGCTGACTCCATAGACTTTTTAAGTACCAGTGAAGTTTACTCATATGCAGTCTTGCATATGGAATCAGAAGAATGCAGGAGGCCATGAACCCCAAGGCTTGCAGAATTTGTCTTGCAGATAGGGTTTTTGTGGCCACCTGTTTGAAGTAAGTCACCAAATGAATTTGCTTTTCTGGCATAAGGAAAGCCATCTGGGCAGTTGTATTCAAGCTTGCACCCAGAAATGTAATTTTTTTGAGAGGGTACCAGTTGTGATTTTTTTTTTTGTTTATAGTGTACCCTAGACAAGTTAGAACTCTTTTTACAAACGCCAGATGTTTTAGAAGAATGTCCGTTTTCTGCCTGAATTAGATAATCGTCCAGGTATGGATATATTTAAATATTTCTTTGCCTGCAAAATGCAATTACTGGAGCCAGGCACTTTGTAAAGACCCTGGGTGCAGTAAATAAGCCAAAGGGCAGTGCAGAGAACTGGTATTGCAAGTAGCCTGCTTTGAAGTGGAGGTATCTTCTGCAAGATTGCCTGATTCTTATATGCAGGTAAGCCTCTTAAATCTAGAGTTGCCAACTAGGCATCTTTGCTTAGCATAGGAAGTAAATGGTGAAGAGTCAGCATCTGGAATTTTGGAATGTCCAGAAAGGTGTTTACAGTAGATAAGTCCAGAATTGGATGCCATGATTTGTCTTTTCTGGGTACCAGGAAAAATCTTGAATAGAAACCTTGTTCCTTTTCCTCTTCTGGTAGTAGGTGAATAACCCCCATGCTCATGAGGGAAAATACTTGTTTCTGGGCCTCTGCCCACCGATTTGGGGGCAAGTCTGGCCATCCATTTGGAATTGGCAATGTATGGAAATAAAATCTGTATCCCTGGGATACTATATTTAAAACCCATTTGTCCTGGGTTATAAGTTGCCAGTTTCTTGCATGAAGAGCCAGTTTTCCGCCAAAAGGGGCGACTAAAAGGTAAGTGTTTGGTAAGTGTAAAGGGATGTCATTGAGACTGCTTACCATAGGGAGATGTCTTGTTGTTTCCAGATTTGGAAGAGGAGGCACCCCATAGTTTTGTTCTGAAAGTCCATTGGGACTGAAATCTGTTGCCTTTGGAATGTCTGGGTTTGACTTGAGTGGCTCTCGAAGGAACTCGAAAGGACCAGTTTTTAGTAGGCCAGTGCCTACTAAATCTTGGAAGTTGCACTTGTAAGAAATCTTTCACAGTTTGCATAGATTTAGCTTTATCTTCCATCTTTTTTAGAACTTCTTCAGCCTTATTACCAAAGAGACGGTCCTGTTGTAAAGGAGCATCCAACAATTTTGCTTTAACATGATCAGGCAGAGTTTGCTCTGAGTCAAGCATGCCTTCCTAGCACAGACCCAGTTACAGCAGTCCTGCAAGAGGCCTCCAAAGAATCAAAACCACATTGCAAAGTATGTTTTCCAACTTGTGCAGCTGAATGCAATAGATCCTGTAAATCTATTTTTCACAGTCAGAAATTAACATTTTCTGTTTAAGCAGTCCCATGATATGCTGTTGATATTTTAGCATATGAAATTGACAGTTTAAAGCCCTGATTGCCAAGGTTGCAGAAGTGTAAACCTTCTTACCCCATCTATCCAGCGCCCTGGAATCTCTATCAGAAGGGGTAGGATTTTTAGCAGTAAAAGCCTTAATGCCCTTGGGACCCTGAGAAACGGTTTCAGGATCTGCAACATGATTTTTGAAAAGGAATTTGTGGGAGTCAGGAACCTTGTAATACCTGTGTGGCTTACAAGGAGCCGGAGGCAGAGAATCAGGAGCCATACTAGATTCTGAAAAAAACAATCAACTATGTCTAGAACAGGAGGTATAGCCAAAGGCCTATGCCGAGGAAGAAGAAGAAAATCCGTAAGTATCTTTTTAGATTCAGAAAAATCCTGACTTTCCCAATGGAAATGTTCCCTTAAGGTATGTAAAGTTTCCCCAAAAGAAAAATCCTCAGGGGGAGAAGCAGAAGGAATGGAATCTTCTGCATCGGAGTTCTCATAAGTAGGTAGCCAATTCCTGTTAATTAGAAGAATCAGAAGAAATAGAATCCTGTTCATAAGATTCATAGCCAATATCTTGCCTAGGCCTCTTAGAAGAGGGGGGTTGATTACCCCTGATCAGAGTAATTAAATCTTCAGCCATTTTGATCATTTGTTTCTTAGGCACAGGGGTCTGCACATGTGGCCTAGGTGCCTTTTTTAAACATGGGTCGAGATTTTGGCCTTAGTTTTGAAGATGGCGTTGGTCTAATATACAAATCTGTAGGCCTGAAAACATCCTCAGAAGCCAGTGCCTGCACAGCGGCTCTGGACCCATCCAAGGTAAAGAGACATTTGCGAGTTCCATAACTAAAGCATCTCGCAGCATACCGGACTCCGAATGGGTCGCAGTAGAGGCCTGTGAATCAGAATTAGTGGGCATCAGGGGCTGCGAAAGCACCTCACTGAGTACTGGCGAACTGGCGACTGTCTTAGAAGCGTTTTCGGCAATTTTGGACCTCAACAGCCTGTCTTTTTCTTTGCTTTTTTTAGGTATTCCAGTAGTCTGATTGCTAACCGACATTTCTGGATAATTAAAGCGTGAGCCAAAATATTTAGAAGCAAAAATGTACCAACGTTTAATAGCGCGTTGATTAAGTAAAGCACAGAACAGACAGCAAGGTATGTCGTGGTCAGGACCTAGGCAAAGAATACAGTACAAATGGAAATCCTTATGAGGTATTTGCTTCCCACAAGTAATGCAAATATTAACTTTTACTGACATCGGTAAGGGGCAAGAATAAGTTTCCCCAATGGGGTACTTGGCTTTTTAGTTGAAGACTTCGGATCTAAAACTCGAAAACGAAAATTTCAGGAGTCGGCCGATCGGCACTTGCGAACTGCTTCTGCTTCGGGCACTGTGTGGCAAGAAGGACTATTGTAATGGCGTTGGCTGCATGTTTTATACCCCGACGACCTGACGTCATGGAAGGGACAACAACAGACGCGCAGGACCCAAGGCTTTGTTAATCAGGCCGACTGAGGTCAACCTGCCAGCAGATTACCCAAATGTAATGACTGCAACAGTGAAACACGAAGAACATCTTCCCTAATCCAATATGCTGACTCAACAATATGTTCTGCACCCGACCCAACTAGCCTACAACAAATGACCCAAGCAGGCATCTCTTCTGTTGAAACTTTGCTCCATAAAAATCACCTTTCCTTAAATGCAAAAAAAAAAAAACACACAAACTCATGCTGTTCACTCCTAAAAGAAGCACCACTATCAATATACTACACTAACATTCTCTCATTGAACTCAATGCAAATTAAAATGGTAGCCAGCACCAGACTATTAGGAGTTACAATAGACAACAATCTAAAATTCGATTTACATATTCAATCCAGTATCTCAAAAACCCATAAAAACTTGGGCTTCTCTACAGGCAAAACAAATTTCTCTCTCGCTCAACTAAAGAAGCCTTAGCCCTCTCCTACTTACTTCCCTCCCTAACCTATGGGGCTCCCTTAATAATCTACACTCCTCCCTGAAACTAAAAGTAGAATCCTGTTAAAGATTGCCAAATTTGCCTCTGTCATCATTCAACTTATCACTGTATTGCCCTAAGAAACCTCTAATGGCTTGAATTATCTCATTACTTACTACTCCTTCAACTAACCAGCTCTCTCAGACTTATTTTCAAGCCTCAAGACTGCCCTGCTCTCAGCTCCCCATTTTCCCCATATTCACCTTCTAGGCCACTACGATCAGAAAATCAAAACCTACTATACACAAACCTATCTCCAAGTACACTCCTATATTACTGGACTATGGCAAGACTCTGCAACAATCTCCCCTCCTCCATCCGATCTGAATATCCTATTAAATTCAAAATAGCCCTACACAAGCACCTTCTCTCCAATCGGATTTGTAACTGCTTTACCACATCTAACGCCATCACTTAAATCCCTTCTCCCCAGACCCAGTACTGCCTCTCAAAACTAACCACCTATAACTCACTCTTCCTCCATGAAAGTGAAACTGACAACTTACTCTGCAAGTTAAGCAGTCCAAGTCCTCCAACCTCTAACAGCTCTGTTTACTTGAATCATTCTGCCTTCTTGTTATTTCCTTTTACCTAATTTCTGATGGACTCTACAGTAGCCCCATTCGTAAATTAATAACCTACCTCAAATTAACTATTTTTCCGTACTCTATTGTCTGAACTTACTCTTTTCTTAGCACGTTTTAAGTTGACCTACTTTTACTATTCAACAGCATGCTTCTCCCTCAACTGTAATAGCCACTGTAAATATTTTACCTCCTGTTGTAACTATATTATACTGTTATTGTATTCATTTTTTTTGTACACCTGAGCTTTCCTCTCCAGGCCTCCACTGAAAATTTTGTTTTCAGCCCAATGGACCTTCCCGGTAAACAAATAATATTCAATTAAAGTGCTTCAATACTTGTTTTTATCTTGTTCGTGTAAATTGTCTTAACTTTCATATGTCACTTGGAGCTTTTCACTTTTACCCCGAGCTTCCGTTGAAAATAGGTTCCTGACTCAGTCGGACTTTCCCAGTAAACAAATGTTAAATTTAGCTGCAGGTACAAAAGGGGAATGTGTTAAGGCTTGCAGTACCAAATTTAAATCCCTTGGTGGTATAGGATCTTTATAAGGAAGTCTGAGTAGAAGGATACCTTTCAAAAAGGCTTTACACACTTTAGAAGAAGTCAGGGAGGAATTCTAAACCCCATATGAAAGATAGAGATAACTGTGAGTTGAACTTTGACAGTCGAACTAGCACCCTCATTACATAAACTTCATAAAAATTCAAGAACAGAATGAATCCGGGCTGAGAAGTTGCATACCCGATTCTGCTCTGCCCAAACAAATCTTTTTCATTTACTTCTGTACAGCTTCCGCTTAGAGGGTTTATGGGATGATAACAGTATAGAACAGACAGGCAAAGAAGGCATAGGCTGCCTGGCTATTAACAGAATTGGAGAAACCATGCAGTTAGTGAGATTTGAGATGTCCGGGTGAACCATGCCTGTTTGGTGAGACAGAAGGTCTGGAGTTGGATCTAGAATCCAAGGTGGATACAGAAGATGAGGCCGAAAGGAAGGGGAGCCAAATCTGTCAAGGCCAGTATGGTGCAATGATGACGACTGCTCTTCAACCTGGCCGCTTTGTTAAGAAATTTGGCAATTAAATGAGTCGGGATAACCATACTGAAGACAGTACAGTTGTGTATACTTACCATAATGGTAGATGTTAGAGTGTATTCATTGTTGCAGTCATTACATTTGGGTAATCTGCTAGCAGGTTGCCCTCAGTCGGCCTGAATAACAGTCTTGGGGTCCTGCATCAGTTGCTGTCTCGTCTTCCATAACGTCAGGTCATCAGGGGTATAAAACATGCAGCTGACGCCATTTTCATCAGTTTTGTCTTGCCCCAGATGTCAAGTGCCCCCCCAAATGGGGAGCAAAAATATTTATAAACTGTAAATATATAAATGCATTTTTAGAAACAAACTTTACCTTCAACTAAAAGCAAATACATTACAAAGGATTTTGAGTATAGTGAAGGAAAGAAAAGGTATAGAATGGGGGATGGCGGGTGGGTAACCCGGACTGCAACAGTGAATACACTCCAACATCTACACTTATGGTAAGTGTACACAACTGTACTATATTCTTCGTGTTTCACTGTTGCAGTCATTACATTTGGGCATAATCCCAAAGCTATGGATGGGAAGATGGAACTAAACAGCATTAAGAGCGGCTATAAGGCCCTGCAGGACTGCAGTGGCAAAGCCTGCCCTGGATTTAGAGAAGAGGTAAATGACAATGCTTTGTGAAGGTATGAACAGAGCTCCAAGTAGGTTCTAGAATGACTTTGGTTGGGACCCCTCTGAGAAAAGCTGCTGAAGTAGAGGCAGCCCGGGTGGAATGTTATCTGATCCCCTTGGGCACCGGTTTACCATGGTGCAAATAGCAGAAACGAATGCAATGGCTTATCCATTTAGAAATAGTCTGCTCTGACATAGCCTTCCCCTCTGATCCTGCAGCAAATGCTACCAGTAGTTGTTTAGACTTTCTTAGAGATTTGGTCATGTTTAAGTAGAATCTTAGCTGTCTGTGTACATCCAATGAATGCAGAATCCGCTCCCCCTTGTTCTGCGAATTTGGGTAAAATGTTGGCAGGTAAATGGTCTGGTTAAGAGCCACACTGGATACCACCTTAGGCATAAAAGGAGGATTGGTCCTGAGGGCCACCCTGTCCGGGTAAAAAATAATGAAAGGTTCCACTGCCATGAGAGCCTGTAGTTCTGAAACCCTTCTTGCTGAAGTGACTGCCAAAAGAAAAGCGGTCTTCCAAGATAGAAATTTTATATCCGCAGTAGCTGCTGGTTCAAAAGGAGGCAGGGGGAGTTTTTCCAGCACAAAATTGAGGTCCCATGCAGGAGTTGGTGCTCTCCTGGGAGGCCTTAAATTTTTGGCCCCTCTGAGATACTGTTTAAGCAGTGGATGAGAAAAGGGGGGGGGGGGGGGGCTCTGGTGAGCCGAGATGGCAGAGACATGGATTTTTATTGAAGAAAAAGATAGGCCCTTGTCAAGCATCTCAGTTAAGTATTGCAAAATCTGAGGAATATTGGGCTTTGCTGTGTCTATTCTTTGTGCTTGGTTCCACGCACAGAATCTCTTCCATTTATCACCATAAGATTTTCTAGTACTAGACCTTCTGGCTTCCAAAATGACATCCATCACAGGTTTACTGAGAGATGTGGTTTAAATAATTAATTAGCCATGCTGCAAGATTCAGAGTATGGAGCAGAGTGTGCAGAATTTGATAGTTCTGCTGAAACAGTAGGTGAGGTGTTTGAGGAAAGTACCACGGAGGAAGGTGTGACATATTCCTTAGAAGCAGGTACCAGTGCTGGCGAGGTCAGTTTGGAGCAATTAGGATCATTTTTGGGTTTTCCTGTCTGACATTTAGTAAGACCTTGAGTAGAGGCAGAGGGGGAAAGGCATAGACTGATCGTTTTTTCCAGCTGAAAGAAAGAGCATCCACTTTCCATGCTTTTTTGTGATGAGTTTTTGTGCAGAATTTGTCCAACTGATCTATTTGCCTCTCCCACAACTATGTCTGGGCTCCCCATTTCTGTGTTAACATGCTGAAGATTTGTGGATCCAGTTTCCATTCGTGCGTGTCCATAAGATTTCTGCTTAGGTCATCTGCCAGAGTATTTTGCTTTCCTGGCAGGAACTGAGCTTGAAGATGTATTTGCTAAGTCAAGGCTGTGTTCCACAAGACCATGGCTAGTTTGCAAAGGGGGTAGGAATGTGTACCCCCCTGCTTGTTTATGTACCCACAATGTCTAACACAGGGGGAATGGTAAAGGCTTGTGCTAAGGGAGAATAAATCCCTGAGCCTCTTTTTTGATTCTGAGAAGTCTTGACTCTACCAGTGAAAATGCTCCCTCAAGGTATGCAAGGTTTCTCCAAATGAATAATCCTCAGGAGGAGATGCAGCTGGAATAGACTCCTCAGCATCAGAACCCTCATAGGGAGGTAATGATAATTCCTGATCAGAAGAGGAATCAGAAGAAACAGAAACCTGATCTGAAGATTCATAGTCAGTGTCTTGACTAGGCCTCTTATCTGGAGGGGTTATGGGTACCCCTGATCAATTTAATAAGGTCTACAGCCATTGTGATCATCTGTTTTTTAGGCATAGAGGCCTGTGCACATGGCTCGAGCGTCGGTTTTTAGTTTTAGAAGGTGTCTTTGCCTTTGGTTTTGCAGCTTTCGTCGGTTTGATGTAAAAATGTTGAGGTCTGAATACACCTTCAGAAGCCGGTGCCTGCTTAGCGGCTCCGGATCCATCTGAGGGAGATACATCCGTTGGTCCAATACCTTGAGTATCTTGCGGCATGTCTGACTCCACATGGGTATCGGTAGAGGCCTGCCACTCGAAGGTAGTGGGAATCAGGGGCTGCGAAAGTGCCTCACCGAGTACCGGCGACTGGCTTAGGAGAAGCTTCGTTGTCAGTTTTGGATCTCTACTGCCTCTGTGTCCTTTTCTTTGCATTTTTTATGTACTCTGGTAGTCAGATTGCTATCCAACGACATCTCTGGGTAGTTAAATCTGTTGCAAAAATACTTAGATGCAAAAATATACCGACGCTTAATAGTGCGTTGGTTAAATCTAGCACAAAACCGACAGCCAGGCACGTTGTGGTCAGGGCCTAGGCAAGGAATACAGTATAAATGGAAATCCTTATGAGGTATTTGCTTCCCACAGGTAATACAATTATTAACTTCTTCTGACATCGGTAAAAAGAAAGACAAAAAAAATTTCCCCAACGGGGTACTTAGCTTTATTGAAGACTTTGGTTCTGAAACTCAAACGCGAATATTTCAGTAGTCGGCCGACCGGCACTTGCGAAATGCTTCTGCTTCGGGCACCGCTTGGCAAGAAAGACTAAAGAAAATGGCGTCAGCTATATGTTTTGTGCCCCCGATGACCTGACGTCACGGAAGAGAAGACAGCGGCCGACACAGGACCAGAGACTTTGGAATTCGAGCCGACTGGGGGCAGCCTGCCAGAAGATTGCCCAAATGTAATGACTACAACAGTGAAACACGAAGAACATCTGAATGCCCCAGGAGGAATGCCAGACTAAGGATATGAATGGTCAGTACATCCAAGCAAAAAAATGAGCAGGGGGGGGGGAAGAAGGGTGGGTAGAATACAGCAGCAATAAAGAGAAGGACATCTATGGTTATGGTAGTATTTTACACGACTATTCTATGTCCTTGCTATTTCACTTGCTGCAGTATTCTTAATCTGAGAGAGAGAGTGCCATAGCTCAAGAAATGGAGAAGGAAGGAGCAGTGGAGCACTCAATGAAGCCAAGTAAAACAGCTTTAGCAAATCTGGCTCTGTATCTGGAAATGCCATCCAGTTTGCAATGTTTGGTAAAAGGTATGAAGAGAAGACCAAGTGACTGCTTCAAGGATGGCACTGTTCTCCAAGCCCTTGAAGAATGCCTTCGAGGAAGCCACAGCCCTGGTAGGATGGGCCTTCACACGTGAAGAGAAGCTCTTTCCAGGAGTGTGTAACAAAGGCAAATAGGCTTTGAAATCCAAGAAGAAATAGTCTGCCTCGAAATAGGTAAACCCAGAGCCCTGGGATGAAAGTTCACAAATAGCTTATTGGATTTCCTGATAGACAACTTAAATGTACATAGATTTTACCTGGACAAGACTAAAGCTAAGGAGCACAGTCCCTTCTCACTGTGGCTTTGGGGAGAAGGGAAGTAGGTAAGTAACCAGACTGGTTAAGGGACAACTCATTAGCCACTTTTGTCATAAAAGGATTGGTTCTATCCTTATGAAAGACCAAGAAAGGAG
Organism: Protopterus annectens; assembly: GCF_019279795.1. Classification (NCBI taxonomy): domain Eukaryota; kingdom Metazoa; phylum Chordata; order Ceratodontiformes; family Protopteridae; genus Protopterus; species Protopterus annectens. The sequence continues at coordinate 1,063,005,335 of NC_056737.1, forward strand.
GTACAGCCATAAGGACTCGTAGCACCAATATCCTTCTGGATGAAGTCAAGGCTACTAGTAAAACAGTTTTCCAAGAGCAATATTTAAGGGAGACTGAAAATGCCTGCTCAAAAGGGACCAGGGTCAATTTTACTAGAACAAAATTAAGGCCCCAAGGAGGAGGAATACGTTTCCTAGGAGGCCTAATGTAAAGGACACCCTTAAGGAACGGTTTCACCTCAAATTTGGATGCTAGAGGGGGAGACAGAGGCAGGCTAGCAGAAATAGCTGATGTGTGTGTTGACAGAAGAATAAGCCAAGCCAGAAGAGAGCAATTCACACAAGACTGACAGAACTGGGATTCCCAATGTCAGTGGGTCTTGGTTCTTTGAGAGACAGAGTGAAAAATCTTTCACATTTGGAAATGAAGATTTTCTAGTACTGGATTTTCTGGCCTCTTGCAAAACCCTAAGCATGTCCTCTGAGACTAGGTATCTGACGGGAAGTATAATCTTAATCACCCAGTGTCAGCTGTAGTGTTGACAGGTGTGGCTGTATCTGTGCAAGAAGGTCCACTCTGTGTGGTAACTTGTGGTGATGGCCCTTGGCTAAATCCAGCAGGGAAACCAGTGCCATCTTTGCCAAAAGGCACTCACCAGCAAGTTTTTTGGTTGGTCCTGTCAAATCTAGAACAGGACCTTTAGAATTAGAGGAACAGGAGGGAATGCATACAGAAACACCCCCTTCCAAGAAAAGGGGGGGGGTCTACTTTCCAAACCAGAGGGACTTGGGACTGGCACAAAATTTTGGAACTGGTCTGTTCAGGGGGAGGCAAATCTATTTGAGGAATACCTCATTGGTGGTTTATGTCCAGGAACACATCCCTGTGAAGCAGCCATTCATGGGACTGAGTCAGGTACCTGTTCAGGGAAGTCTGCCATGAGATTACGGTTGGAGGGAATGTACCCTTCCTAAATAATCATGTGGTTTTGGGCAAGAAACTCCCATACCAGAAGAGCCAACCTGCAAAAGGAGATAGGATTTGGCCTTACCTGCTTGTTAGCTTACCAGAGGACTGTCATGTTGTCTGAACATTTGTAGAGTGCGTGGGCAAAGAGGCTGAAATGCTTGTCTGTTGGATTTATGTCCATCTGTTCGATCCACCAGAACACTTTCCTCTTTAGGCAAGGAATGAAGGGGACTTTGTAATATAGTGGGAGAGAATGCTGGGTCTACACAGATCTGAGGAACCACTGGAAATCCCTCATGTGGAGTTTTGCTACTAGAACAATGTGAATGGTTGAAGCCATGAATCCCCCCCCCCCCCGAGGGACTCCCTGTTCATGATGCGAGTGAAGGGGAGAAGGGTGTGAAATAATGACTGAAGGTCTTGCACCTTCTGAGGTGGAAGTGACTCTTTAGTAAACCGTGAGGTAAGTTGGAACCTGTAAGAGCAGGTCATCTAGGTATAGAAAAAGCTGGATACCCGAAAGCCTGCAATGTGCAATCACTGGAGCCAGGCATTTTGTGAATACCCTCAAAGCTGTAGAAAGACCAAAAGGCAAGGCAGAGAATTGAAAATGCCAGGAACCCACAGAAAATTTCCTGAACATGGGGTGAATTGAGGATGCGAAGGTAAGCACCCCTTTACATCTAAAGATGCCATTTCCTCTTATCCTTCCATAAGGATACACAAGAGTTTAGAATGTCAACATACTGAAGGAAGGAACCTTTAAGAAGGTGTTGAGATGGGATAAATCCAGGATTGATTGGTCTCCAGGATTCATCCTTTCCCTCTTGATGTTTGAGGAACCTTTTTGAATGGAGCCCTGTTGCCAAAACTCTCAAAGGAGCTTTGGGAAGTGGGGCAGCTGTTCTTGGGGGCATTCAGGGATGCCCATAAAGGTGGTGGAGAGTGCCAAGCCCTGAAGCATCTTTTGATTATGGAAAGAAGCCAGGTGTTTTAGGTGATGCTTTCCCCCAAACCATGTGATCATTTAAAAGTCAAGGGAAAGAAGAGAAAGGGAGACATCTGCAGGGTAGTCATACTCGGTCAGGAAAGGACAGTCTTTGTTGTGAGGGTGCCTGTAAACCCCCTAGGCTTCTGTTGTCTCTTACCTCCTCTGGAAGACTTACCACGAGTGCTGGGTGTGGCTAGGGACAAAAACAGGTTTAGATGGGATATTCCTACGAAACATGGGCACAGGAAAAAACAAGATGTGTTTCAACTCCTTCAGTTCCCTAATTTTTTCCTGTAGGGACTTAAAGAAGCTGCTGCCGGACCAAATAAGGCCGAATTATCTAATGGTGCAGCTATTAATTTAGATTTGAATTCATCTTGGAGAGGCTGCAACCTAAGCCAGGAAAATCTTCAAAAATGAACCAGTAACAACTGCTGTGGCACAAGCCTCCGCAGCATCATAGCTGCATTTGGAGTGTCTTGCCACTTGGGAGGAAGCTCCCAAGATAGAGCCAAGACTTTTCCTTCAGAATCTGGAAGAGCTGCAATGGCACTAGATGCCAGAGACAAAAGCTCCAAGGAAAAGTCAGTCATGTGTGTCTGATAATTTGAGGGCCCTGAAAGCTAAGATGCCTGAAGTATAGGCCTTTTTTCCCCAGTCTCTCCAAGGTTCTACTCCCCGTCTTATGGGAGAGGGGTGGTAGAAGGAAGAATCCTAGATGGTTTATCTGTAGCAACAGAAATGATTGCTAGGTCTGCAGTAAGACACCTAAAGAGGAATTTACAATCCTCAGGGACCTTGTAGAAGCGGTTTGGCTTCTTGGCAGCCGGAGCCTGGGAGTTTGGGAAGCATTGTGAAAAACATCCAAAAATGCAGGATGCACTGGTGGAACTGCAGAGGGGTTAGGGAAATCAATTTGTAGAAGTTGATGGTATCTTTTTTGGACATCAGAATTTTGGGAGGTGTCCCATTTAAAGTGTTATCCCATTTACAGAAGAGTTTCACCAAAAGATAACTCCTCCATAGGGGAATCAGCACTGACCGACTCTTCAACGGAAACAAATTTCTGGGGAGAAGTAATCTGTATCAAATAATCCAAACATTCCTCTTCAGAAGAATATTCAGAGGAGTCATTGTCCCCAATTCTTTTCTGAGGAGGAAGAGAAGCAGGAGAAGAAGCAGACAGAGGAAGGCAGCTTGAGTGTCATGAAGACCTGAAACAAGTTTTGAGAAAAGGCCTGCCAATCTGTAGGGGCTTCTTTAGCAGAGAACAAATGCTTAAAAAGTCTGAAGTCCGGACAAAGGCCTGCATTCAAAAGTGTCTGACTCCATCTTTTCTTACAAGAATCTGTGGTACCCCCCCCCAGGACCCACCATACTTTCAAGCGTAGGTTCACCTGCGACATCCTGATCAGACTTCTGTTCTACCTCCAAAAATGTGCTTGCAGCTGAAGTCAAGGTGGCTTCAAAAAGTACAGTTGTGTACACTTACCATAAATGTAGATGCAAATGTGTATTCACTGTTGCAGTCATTACATTAGGGTAATTTGCTGGCAGGTTGCCCTCAGTAAGTTGAATAACAAAGTCTTGGGTCCTGCGTCGGTTGCTGTCTCCTCTTCCATGACGTCAGGTCGTCAGGGGTATAAAACATGCAGCAGACGCCATTTTATTCAGTTTTTCTTGCCCCAGATGTCAGGTGCCCCCCAAATGGGGAGCAAATATTTTATATATATATGATATATATATATATATATATATATATATATATATATATATGATATACATATATATATATATATATATATATATATATATATTTGTATGTATACGTATAAACAGCAATATGAAGGAAAGAGAAGTTATAGAAAAGGGGGATGGCGGGTGGGTAACCCGGACTGCAACAGTGAATACACTAACATCTACATTTATGGTAAGTGTACACAACTGTGCTATGTTCTTCGTGTTTCACTGCTGCAGTCATTACATTTGGGTAGAATCCCAAAGCTATGGATGGTAGGATGGAACTAAATAGCATTAGGAGAGGCTATAAGGCCCTGCAGAACTGCAGTGGCAAAGCCTGCCCTGGATTTAGAGAAGAGAGGCAAATGATCATGCTTTGTGAAGGTATGAACAGAGCTCCAAGTAGCAGCTTCTAGAATGTCTTTGGTTGGAGCTTCTCTGAGAAAGGCTGCTGAGGTAGAGGCAGCTCTGGTGGAATGTGACCAGATTCCCTTGGGTACAGGTTTACTATGATGCAAGTAGCAGAAACGAATGCAGTGGCTTATCCACTCAGAAATAGTCTGCTTTGATATAGCCTTCCCCTCTGATCCTGAAGCAAATGCCACCAGTAGTTGCTCAGACTTTCTTAGAGACTTGGTCCTGTTTAAGTAGAATCTTAGTTGTCTGTGTACGTCCAATGAATGCAGAATCCACTCCCTCCTTGTTCTGCGGATTTGGGTAAAAAGTTGGCAGGTGAATAGTTTGGTTAAGAGCCACACTGGATACCACCTTAGGCATAAATGAAGGATTGGTCCGGAGGGACACCCTGTCTGGGTAAAATGTAATAAAAGCCTCCACAGCCATGAGAGCCTGTAGTTCGGAAACCCTTCTTGCTGAAGTGAAGTGATTGCCAAAAGGAAAGCTGTTTTCCAAGATAAAAAACTTTATATCCACAGTAACTGCTGGTTCAAAAGGAGGCAGGGCGAGTTTTTCCAGCACAAAATTGAGGCCCCATGAAGGAGTTGGTGATCTTCTGGGAGGCCTTAAATTTTTGGCCCCTGTAAGATACTGTTTTAGCAGAGGATGAGAAAAGATGGGAGGCTCCGTGTTGTAATGAGCCAAGATGACAGAGGCATGGATATTTATTGAAGAGGATAGGCCCTTGTCAAGCATCTCAGTCAAGTATTGTAAAATCTGAGGGATATTTGGTTTTGCTGTGTCCGTTCCTTGTGCTTGGTTCCAAGTACAGAATCTCTTCCATTTATCAGCATAAGATTTTCTAGTACTAGGCCTCCTGGCTTCCAAAATGACATCCATAATAGATTTACTGAGAGGTGTTTGAATAATTACATGATCAGCCATGCTGCAAGGTTCAGAGTTTGGAGCAGAGTGTGCAGAATTTGATTGTTCTGCTGAGACAGTAGATGAGGTATTTGATGCAAGTTACAAGGAGGAAGTTGAGACGTATTCCTTAGAATTGGGTACCAGTGCTGGCGAGGCCAGCCTGAGCAATTAGGATCATTTTTGGTTTTTCCTGTCTGACCTTTAGTAAGACCTTGGAGAGAAGGGGCAGAGGCCTGGGGGAAAGGAGTAGACTGATGGGTTTTCCAACTGAAGGACAGGGCATCCACTTTCCATGCTTATCTGTGATAAATCCTTGTGCAGAACTTCTCCAGTTGATAATTTGGGGGGAGGCAAATAGATCTATGTCTGAGCTCCCCCATTTCTGTGTTACCATGCTGAAGACTTGTGGATCCAGTTTCCACTCGTGCGGGTCCATAAAATTTCTGCTTAGGTCGTCCGCAGGGCCGGCCTTAGGCATAGGCGAACTAGGCGACCGCCTAGGGCGCCGTAAAGACCGGCGTCATAAAGGGCGCAAATTAAGTGAATTTACTTCTCTCCACTTTTCAACTCTAGCATTGTGCCCGTTTGTACTGCAGCATTGCACCCTCCCCCACTTCCGTAATTAAGCACACAGAACGCCCCCCTACTGTATTCTTCCACCCCCCCTCATCTATTTGATGAGTCTCAGTGACTGCTCTTGTTGAGGATTATTTAAAGCATCCAATCAGTGATGCTTTCGTTTACCACTGACATCCCTGGCTAGTGCTCCAATCACCAGTATATAATGCAGCTCACGCCCGCCTCTCACTCCTTTCCTCATTGACGAGATGGAGGCGGGCGCATCTATTGGCTGTCGTTACTTTCGCTTTCTGATATGTGGACTGGTCGGCGTGGATTATCGGCGGTCTGATTCCTTCACCATGTGGGCTACGGCGGGCTACCAACTTGGATTTTTGCATTTTTTTGTGCTTACTTGCTTTTGAAGGTAAGTAAGTTGATTCAGGCATGCAGCTTTCATGCTTATGCTACGAAACGCCAGATAAAATATAATATTGCTGAATTTGCTGTGTTTTCCTGCTCTGGCCTGGGTTAGCGGTTAGTTGTGAAAACTATTGTTTTTCCTGTTTTCTGCAGTTAGTTTTTTGGATCGGATGCATTAATTAGCTCGCTGGTCAGCTTAGCAAGTGCATTTCATAATCTTTTCTTAATGTGTGCCCCAGTGGTGAGCTGGACTTTACGACCATAACTTTGTTTGGATTATCAATGCCTGAAACCGTCCCATCATATCTTCACCATATTGTTAGTGGGTTTTTACCTTTAGCACTTCACCATGCAAAATAATGTGCTCCTACATAGTTCTAATGTCAGTGTTAGAAGAAAAGTGGGTATAGTACAGATGGTTTAAGTGGTGTTTCTCTCTGTTGGTTGCACAAAATTTGCACTTCAGTCCTGTTACCAACTTTGTATTATTGACTGGAGTGTTAAGAAATGTTTATTTCTGATAAGCACATAAAGAGCTTTGTATGATGATTGCAAATATGATTTCAGTACATCAGGATATTATTACAGACATGGCAAATTCATACTGTCAGAGTTGAGTTTTCCAATATGCTGCTTATTGCAGGAAATAGAAAAGAATGTTCTAGTTAATAGAAGAGATTGTACTCCAAGAACTTTGAAAAAGAAGCAGAAAAGTCTTTTCATTCCAAGGCTTAAAACAACTTTAGCATAAAAACTGCTTTATCTTAGCAATAATCGAAAACAATGTGTTTAATTATTGAAAAATAAAATCTGTCTTAGGTTTTAACACACATTAATTGAGGTTGTGAATATGACCTACACTACAGTTTTTTTATTAAGTGTTTTTACGACCTTTGTACACACACACATATATATATATATATATATATATATATATATATATATATATATAATTTTATCAGTTTATACATATGAATATATATATATTTTATTACTTATTTAAACAATGTATTTTATGACTTGATTAGGAGTTAAATAGGATATACTTATAAATGCACTTGCACTTTATCTCGTATAAGAGTTTAGTGATTTTACAACATCAATTCCTTTTCATTGTGTTTATTACACCTAACAAGTATTTATTCAATTAAGGTTGAGTGTTTAATTGCAGATGCACCACCTTACAAATATGCTTGTTAGTTGTTTGTAAATTTGTCTGATGAAGGTGAGACATTGGGCTCTCCGAAAGTGTTTTTGTGCTAACTTTATTCATTAAAACTAATATTTGCCCTGGGATTGTGCACTGTTGCTCATTTCTGTTTTTTCTTGTTTTTTAGTGTAATATGTCTTGAACAGGCTATATTTTTCCTAGTATGAAACTAAACTGTCCTTTGCTCTGTGTATCCAAATCCATGGTCTTGGGCACCAACAAGGTTCAGAAATTGGTAAATTAAATTAGTCTACTTTTTAGAACAGAACTGTAATTTTGCCAAAGAGCACGCAGCTCTCACCCTCTTTATAGCAAAAATCTATTTTCAAACAGTAGCGTCAACAGATTTTTTTCTACAGCATCTTTCAGTTTACTTTGCTTTATTACTTTTTTCAGAGTTTTATATCTGGGGCAAGTTTCCAATTGCACCTAATTCAGTCCTGCTTAACTGAACTGGTCCAGGTTATGCTCACATTTTGTTTTTGACTACTAAAGGCTGTTTCTAATGCAACACAGGCCATACACATTACAACTTTTTAGGGTTTATGCACTTGTTTTCACATAACCCTTTACTCCATTTTTGACACAGGAGTCAAATGACTAGAGAAGCCAGGGCACAGAGGCGAGACAAGCCATTAACATCACTCCAAGCCTGTGGTCAGTAGAAAAATGGTTGGGTTGTCTTTGGGTTGTCCATTTATCACGCTGCATCAATATAAATTGTTTTGCCACAGATGGAACACTTACCTTTTGCACCGTGTCATAAGATTCCAGTAACACTGATGCATTTTCCTCTTATTTCTTTCATTTTTTATCCTACATGTTTATTGTTTACATTATAATTGTATATTTTTCCAACACAGAAGTCTGTAAACCTTTGAGACTAATGACACTAAAACAGGGATAGGAAAGAGACGCATTCATAGACTTGGACACAACTTCAGGAGCCTACCCTGACTTCACTGGGGATTCAATAGATTTTTGGGCCTTGGTTTATGCATTTTTTATTAAAAGGGGCACATGCATATACTAGGAGTGACAGGGTAGAAAATGCATCATTGTATGTAGTATTTAAATGCCTCGCGGCTATGTTATTAGGCATGCTATCATGACAAAGTGAGGCATAAATCTTCTGCAATAATTATACAGCCATAAAAAGCGCTTACTTGCTTCTTTGTGTGTGGTCTTGAGCAATTTCTTTTAGCCTGTACTTTCCCCAGTTGAAGTTTCATCAGACCATACCTTGTGGAGCTTCAAGCATTCCAGCTGTACATTTAGAAGGGTTGACCCTCAAATCCTTTGCTAGATTGAATCCAGAATTTTGTAGCCTTAGCAGGTGGAACTCTCAGTCCTTACTGTAAATTAACATAATTCTTTGAAATGTGACGGAGACCCGATATAACTAAAAAACACTTTTTGCTGAAGTCTGCTATCTATGGTAGAGAAAGCTGTCTGCTCTTTAACTTGCTCTGTTAGAGGGGACTGCCTGTAAGATTTTTGTTTACGTCTAGCCTCAAAGTAATGTGCTTTCCCTAACCTTTATACTAATTCATATCTTCAAGGCATTAGCTACGCTTCTATTTTAGAGACCTTTTAAGTTTACAGAAGTCATTGCAAAGTGTGATGGTGTCATTCATTTTTTACTCCAACACCAGTGATACCACCTGTCAAGCTTCAGGGATCCAGTAAGACATTTTCTTCTGACTTTATAACTATGTCATGCTTAACTAAGGTATTTTATTTTTTTTCTGCCAAGACTAACTCCATAAAATGAATAGCATCACCCACCCATGAAGCCAAATAATATCTGAAGTCAAAAACCTCCTGGAGTGATGCAGTCCTCAAAATTCACACAGCCAATAAAAATAAGATTTTCTTTATTAAAAAGTTAAGCACTTTCGTCTCTGTTGAACTAGGGACTTCAGAACAAAATCATTAAAACCTGGTTCTGATTTTCCATGCATTTAAACATTGAAAGCTGGAGTGGCTTATGTGGGGGTGACCCATCCGTAGGTGTGGCTCAAATAGGGGTGTTCCTTGAGTATGGTGTGGGTGGGGCTTAAGGGGGCACCAGAGCAGTACTTCACCTAGGGCGCTGTTTCAGCTAAGGCCGCCCCTGGTTGTCTGACAGAGTATTTTGTTTTCCTGGAAGGAACCCAGCTTGAGGATGTACTTGGTAAGTCAAGGCTGTGTTTCACAATGCCATGGCTAGTCTGCAAAGGGGGTAGGAATGTGTACCCCTGCTTATGTACCACATAACCGTGGTGTTGTCCATCTTTATCAGTAGTTGTCCTGGATGAAGTAAGTCCCTGAATGCTGTCAGGGCATTCTGAACAGCTAGCATCTCTTTCTGGTCGATATGCAGATGCATTTGTTTTGAGCTCCATATGCCCTGAATGCATCTCCCCACCAGGTGGGCCCCCCAAGCATAGTCTGATGTGTCTGTAGTTGGGGTTTGGGTGGCAGGGGGTAGAGTGAATGACAGTCCCTTGTTTTGGTGACATGTCTCTGTCCACCAAAGAAACTCCTGTTGTAGGCAGGGAATGAGAGGAATCGTTGTTTCCAGACTGTGACAATGTTGACTCCATAAACTTTTTTGGTACCACTGAAGTTTCCTCATATACAGTCTTGCATATGAAATTAGTAAAATGCAGGATGCTATGAACTCCAAAGCCTGCAGAATTGGTCTTGCAGATAACTAGGTTTGTGTTGCCATCTGTTTGAAGTATACAGTCAGTTGCCTTTGTTTGTCTGGCATAAGGTAAGCCATCTGGGCAGTTGTATTCAAGCTTGCACCCAGGAATGTAATTTTTTGAGAGGGTACCAGTTGTGATTTCTTTTCGTTTATTGTGTACCCTAGGCATGTTAGAAGCCTTTTTACAAACGCCAGATGTTGAAGAGGAATGTCCTTGTTCTCTGCTTGAATGAGACAGTCGTCCAAGTAAGGGTAAATTTGTATGCTTCTTTGTCTGCAAAATGAAATTACTGGTGCCAGGCACTTTGTAAAGACCCTGGACTCAGTAGATAAGCCAAAGGGCAGTGCAAAGAATTGGTAATGCATAAAACCTGCCTTGAAGTGGAGGTATCTTCTGCACGATTCCCTTATTGGGATATGCAGGTATGCCTCTTAAGTCTAGAGTCACTAGCCAAGCGTTCTTGCCCAGCATAGGCAGTAGGTGTTGTAAAGTCAGCATTTTGAATTTTGGAATGTCCATGAACGTGTTCAAAATCGTTAAGTCCAGTATTGGACACCAGGCATTGTCTTTTCTGGGTACCAGGAACAGCCTTGAATAAAATCCTTGTCCTTTTTCCTTTTCTGGTACTGGTTGAACAGCCCCCATATCCATGAGGGACATAACTTGTTTCTGAGCTGCTGCCCATTGATTTTGTGGCAGATCTGGCCAACCGTTTGGAATTGGCAAAGTATGGAAATGAAATCTGTACCCCTGGGATACTATGTTTAATATCCACTTGTCCTGGGTAATTAACTGCCAATTTTGAGCATGAAGTGCTAATCCCCCCCCCACCCACCCACCCCAAGGTTGCTGCCAAAAGATAAGTGCTTGGTGATGGTAGAGGGAAGACATTAAGACTGCTTACTGTAGGGTTGTGCTTTGTTTCCTCCAGATTTGGAGGTGGAGGCACCCCATTGCTTTGACCTGTAAGAACCCTGTGACTGGTATCTAGAGCATTTTGAGCGCCTGGATTTGCCTTGAGAGGCTCTGTTGGACACAGGAAAGGACCAATTTTTAGTAGGCCAGTGCCTACTGAATCTGGGTGGCTGCACTTGTAAGAAATCTTTCACAGTTTGCATAGATTTAGCTTAGTCTTCCATTTTCTTTAAAATCTCTTCTGCCTTACTACCAGAGTATCATGCTGTAAAGGGGCATCCAACAACTTAGCTTTAACATGATCAGGCCGATTTTGCTCCTTGAGACAGGCATGCCTTCTAATCACAGATCCAGTAACTGTGGCACTGCAAGAGTACTCCAAGGAATCAAAACCACATTGCAAAGTATGCTTATTTTCCACACAATCAGAAATCAACATAATTTTCTGTTTCAATAGGCCCAGAACATGCTGTTGATATTTAAGCATATGAAACTGGCAGTTTAAGGCCCTAATTGCCAAGGTTGCAGACTTATAAACCTTCTTTCCCCATCTATCCAGTGCCCTGGAATCTCTATCAGAGGGGGTAGGATTTTTGGCTGTAGAAGCCTTTACACCTTTGGGAACCTGTGAGATAGTTTCAGGATCAGCAGCAGGATTTTTGAATAAAAATTTGTGGGAGTCAGGAACCCTGTAATATCTGCCTGACTTACTAGGAGTTGGAGGTAGGGAATCAGGAGCCATGCTTGATTCCGAAAACACATAATCAACAATGTCTAATACAGGAGGTATAGCCAAAGGCCTATGCTGAGGAAGAAGGAAATCTCTAAGCCTCTTTTTTGATTCGGAGAAATCCTGACTCTCCCAATGAAAATGTTCCCTTAAAGTATGCAAGGTTTCTCCAAAAGAATAATCCACAGGAGGAGATGCAGATGGGATGGATTCTTCTGCATCTGAATCCTCATAGGGTGGTATAGAAATTTCCTGATCAGAAGAGGAATCAGAAGAAATAGAAACCTGATCTGAAGATTCATAATCAGTCTTGCCTAGGCCTCTTAGCAGGGGGGTTGGGAAACCCTGATAAAGGTAATTAAGTCCTCAGCCATTTTGATCATCTGTTTTTTAGGCATAGGGGCCTGAGCACGTGGCTCATGCGTCTTTTTTTTTTTTTTTTTTTTTTAGACTTAGTTGTTTTTGAAGCTGGCGTCAGTTTTATATAAAAATGTTGAAGCCTGAAAATACCTTCAGAAGCCAGTGCCTGTTCAGCAGCTCCGGACCCATCCAAGGGAGAGACATCCGTGGGTTTAATACTCAATCTCGCAGCATACCGGACTCCGCATGGGTCTTGGTAGAGGCCTGCGACTAAAAAGTAGCAGGTATCAGGGGCTGCGAAAGCACCTCACTGAGTACCGGTGACTAGCTTAGGAGAAACTTCGTCATCGGCTTTGGACCTTGACGGTCTGTCTCTGTCTTTTTCTTTGCGTTTTTTGTGAACTCCGGTAGTCAGATTGCTATCGGATGCCATTTCAGGGTAATTAAAATCTGGATCCAAAATATTTTGAAGCAAAAATATAGTGACGCTTCGTGCGCTGGTTAAATCTAGCACAAAACCGACAGCAAGGCACGTTATGATCTGGGCCTAGGTAAGGAATACAGTACAAATGAAAATCCTTATGAGGTATTTGCTTCCCACAAGTAATGCAATTATTAACTTTTACTGACATCGGAAAGGAGCAAGAAAAAGTTTTCCCAACAGGGTACTTAGCTTTAGTTGAAGACTTTGGTTCTGAAACTCGAATGTTGAATGTGAAAATTTCAGAAGTCTGCCGACCGGCACTTGCGAACTGCTTCTGCTTCAGGCACCGTGCGGCAAGAAAGACTGAATAAAGTGGCGTCGGCTGCATGTTTTATACCCCTGACGACCTGACGTCATGGAAGAGGAGACAGCAACCGACGCAGGACCAAAGACTTTGTTATTCAGGCCGACTGAGGGCAACCTGCCAGCAGATTACCCTAATGTAATGACTGCAACAGTGAAACACGAAGAAAATCTGAACTTGGTTTGTGAATCCATGCCCGATGTCTGACCTGTCTCTGGGTTGATTAGCCCCAAGGGAGAGATGTCCGATGGTGGAGGTGCAGAGAAAGCCACAGGCCGAGGTTTCTTGGCTTTGTGCTTCACCAGCTCGGTGTAGGACACTGGAGGTATCTTCCAAGCCACTGGTTCTCAAATAAACCAGTAAGAGAAGAGAGCCTGCTTCCAAGGGTGAGAAGGACTGGCAAATGCTACAGGACTCATTGTTGTGGCTAGGCCCTAAACAAGAGACACTATAAATGGCTATCCTTAAGTGGAATAGTCTTTACACTTGCATTTGTCCTTCTTGGATGACATAACCAAAACAGTAGCAGAGAGAAAATATTCCCCAATGGGGAACTTAGCTGGAAAAGGCTGAAGTTGCAATCACTGAAATAATCAGACCAATGGTCTATATGATGTTCGGACTGTTGGCAGAAAGGTTCCGAGGATAGTGTGTACTTCTCTTTTATGGCCTACATCCAACTGTAGCCTACGTGTGACACCCCACGTACCTACAGTAGTACAAGACTTTTGTATACTGACCAATGTCTGGTCGCCTTCAGGCGAGATCCCTCAGGCTAAGAATACTGCAGCAAGTGAGTAGAAGGACATCTAAAATTATCACCGCTGACATTGATCCCTGGGCTTGCAGAATCAACCAGGCTGAAATTCTGGTATTGCAAATTATTTTTTTAACCCAATTTCTTATTGTTTGTACTCCTGAAAGAGGAAGAGATGCTACCATAGATACTGTGTTGAACATTCCCTCCTATGAATTCCAATGTTTGGTTCGGATGTAATCGTGACTTGTAATTGATGGTTATTCCAAGATTTGAACAAATCTGCAGCACTTGATCTCATGCTTGTACTAGATTATGCCTGGTCGGTGTGGTGATGACCCAACTGTTCAAGTATGGAAACACCCAGAATCCCTGTAGTCTCAAGTGAGCTGCTACTACTGCCATACACTTGGTGAACACCTTGGGGTCTGTGTTGAGGCCAAAGGGCAGTGCTCTGAACTGGTAATGACTAGCTCCCAGCTAGAAGCATATGCACCTTCTTGATCGCCTGTTCATTTCTATGTGATAGCACACATTCCGAAGGCCTGTCGAGCACATGCAGTTGTCCTTGCTCAGAAATGGCAGAGAGGACTGAACCATGACCATCCAGAACTTAGTGTCTTGAAACGATTGTTCAACACACTGATCTAAAATTGGTATCCAGTCCCCTGTCTTCTTTGGCACTAAAGAATCTTAAGTTCCAGAATGTTTTTTGTCTGGAGAGATCTCCTGGATGACATTTCTAGCAGCTTTTGGATTTCCAGTGCTGCTACTTCCCTCTGACTGGGTGAAACATTGGGAGATATTCCTGGGTAACGGAGATGGTAAGGAAAAGGGAATAATATAACCTTTGGAAATGATTCCCTGCACTGGTATCCTTTATGTTTAGCCAGGCTTCCTGGTGCAGAGATAAGTGACCCCCATCTGCCTCCAGAGGAAGGCAATCGGGCCTCAGGAGAGCTGAAAGGGTCTGTTGGAAAATGCATCTCTAGACCCTCAGATTTGCAGGCCTCCTCTGCCACAGAGCATCTTCTTCCATTATCTCGCCCTCTGCTACCTCTGTGAAAACTACCTCCATACGAGTCCTGGAAAGGACCAACAGCCTTCCTGAACCACATCTTTCAACCTCCACATTGATTCCTGGAAAGGGTCAACTGAGAGGTCGAAATATGTATGCCCACTGCAGAGAGGATCTCTCCTTTCTCACATCTGAAGTGTATGCCTTTTACTGTGGGGCCAATAAAAGAACCACCGTCAAAGGGAGCATTGATGAAAAAAAACTTGAAGGCCTCTGCAAAAATCACATAAGTACATCCAGGCATGCCTCCTGAAGGAAATACCTAAACCCGCAGCTCTAGAGGCACTTTCTGCATCATGCGAGATGAGCCTCATGGACGAATTTACAAAATACTGAAGTGTAGACAACTGTGAGGCCACAGAAGTTTGAGCCTCTGCAGTAGTGACTCCTGAAAGGGAGTTTCAAAGTTCCTTAATCAAGTCCCTTTACAGTCTTGTGAAGTGTGCCAAGTAGTTAAGCAACTGGAGAGCAAATGTCACTGAAATGTAAACTTGCTTTCCAAATCTGTTCAGTGTTCTAGATTCTTTAATCGGGGGGGGGGGGGTTGGGGTGGACAGTGGAATTCTGTTCTGCAAGTTCCTTCTTTGCAGCTGCTGCCATGACCATTGCATCAACTGGTAATCCTTCACTCCAATGTTCTCTTCCTACTGGTGGAGCCAGAATCCTGTGTTGTCGTTTGGGGATCGGCTCAATTATATCCGGTTCCATCCACGCCTGCTTCGAAACCAAATCAATAAGTTCATCAGCAGACAGATGACACAGGAGGTAAATGAGCCAGTCCAAAAAGTTTCCAGAAATACTGACTCCTCAGGAGTTGGGTTTTGGGCAGACCAGCCACCCTTCTGTTTAAGAATCAAGGAGGTCTCCAAATGAGACGTCACAGTGGTGATTTGGGAGACCCTTCTCCCTCAAAGTCAGTACTCCTGGGAAGAGTCCAAAGCCCCCCCCCCCCCTTGCATGACCTCTTCCTATGGACTTCTTCGGTGGGATGAGCCGCTGAAGTATCAGATGAAATGACAATACCCGTGGCCTGGAAGCATTGGGCTGGCTGTCCTTATGGAGTAGAATGATGAGGATCATGGTGCAAAGTCAGCTGAGATGTCAAGGGTGCATGCTCAAGGGAAGGACCCATCTGACCTGCCGGAGCAGAGAAAACCCTCTTCACAACCTCAAAAGCAGACTGCTCAGGAGAGAAGAAAAGTCAATGGAGCAGAGAAGTTTCTGGCCTGCCAACTCCCTCTGCTCAGAGGGCAGTCTTCCCAAGGCAGAAGCTGGAGCTGAGCTGTCCAACGCAGAAGCACCAAGAGGAAGAGACTGCTCCAAAAAATCTGAGTATCTATCACCTCGGATCCAACCTGGAAGCTTCAGCTCAGAAAGCCATCCAGATAGAAATTTGTCAGGGGCCAGTGCATTCAGAGTAACAGCTGAACCCAAGACAATCCTCTCTTTGGATCTGACCCAGAAGGGCCCAGAACACATGGATCAGGACGCAAATCCTTCTCTGACACAACCTGTGGTATTATCAGTGGAGCAGAAGATGGACAGTGTTCCTGTCCTGAAGGGGTAGAAACCATGAAGACTCGCGTCTGAAATTGCTCTGTGAAGAATCTCCTTATCCTTTCCACATCAGCCTCCGTGACACTTCTGAAGGAACAAGAGGACACCACTGAAGGAGACAAAGTGCCATTCCAGAAAAGGGGGAGGGCACCCTGGACGATACTGGATCCACACTGGGCGAATATACGGTGCAAGGCAATGGTTTAGGATCCAGGGAATTCGGATCCATAGTGCATTTTGTCAGACTGGAGGGTAGGACTTGCCAGATATCTGAATGGATCTGAGGATGGTCAGATCCCAAGAGATGTCTAATCCAATTTTGTCTTTTTTTGGTTCCGATCAAGTTGAAACAGTAGAATCTGAAAACCTAGACATTTCTGAAGAATCCTTGGATTTTAACTTGAGAGAGTAAACTCTAGAGATGAAGTGAGAGAAAGGAGTTGTCAATAAACCTTTTAATGTCAACTTGTTTCTTCTTTTTGTTAAAGCTTTAAGGCTCTGGGGTTGAACCCACTGCGAATGTCAGTCTTGGTCTAGGTGCTCAGACCCTGAACAGTACACACAGACACACAAGTGGGCATTTGAAAACTGCATCTTCTGCTGACATTTCTCAAAGCCTTTAATCAGACATTGTTGAAGGTGAAAACTTTTAAAACCAGATAACAAGGCTCAAAATTTCTATTTTAAACTATCCAGACAGGATTTAAATACTGCCACTACTGAAATGAAGAGAGAAAAACTAGAATTTTCTTCCTTTAAAAGAAATCAATTACAAAATCAGAAAGGAAATAAAGTAGAAAAGGCCTACCAACTATGGTAGCAAGACTACACCATCTAGTGTATTAAGTGTAGAAAGGTATATACAGGGGAGAAATGAGGAAAAGGAATAAACCTTCTAGCAAAGTAAAATTATAAAAGGATAAGTGTTTGAAGAGTAAACTTGAAAAATTTTACTTCTCAATGAAATAACCTGACAGCTAAGATGACCATGTCTAGATGCGAAAGCAGCAAACGAGATCTGAGGGATGTTGAGCATAATGCACTGTGGGTAGTCTGCAGTTAGTAGGTTTATTCTTCTCACTTCATTGACATTTGGTGTAGAAGTCTTAGACTAGAGGGTTTCTCTGTGCCTTAACGTCTTAGTCCCTCATCTCTGAAATTATTTCTGCTGAATAGTTGCATACTTGAGCTGTTTGGTTAGCTTTTACATACCTACATCACCTTTATTACAAGCTGAGATAAGTACAAACTTGCAGTGTTACAAGATAGTACTGCATTTTATTTTTTTCTGTTTTATTGTTTCACTGAATATTGAGTTAAAAATAGTACTGCATTTATCTGCTTATTTGTTCACTGAAAATTGTGAGCTCTCTCTGTGTCTACAGTTAGTTTTCCCCACCCACAATCTTGGTGGCTTTGGAATTGGCCGCCCCTCCTGTAAATTTGTGTTTTAACACTCCTCTTGGGCCCATCTCATTTGCTCACTCAGAGTACAGTGAGATCATATTTTGATTTCAGACACTCCTACCATTTCCCATCTGTTCAGCCCTATCCCATCTCTATTCTAGCCTAGTCTCATTAGCTCATCCTGCCCAATACAGAGAGAACATCTGAGTAGGCATATCCACCTTAGGCCCTGAACTTGTCTGACTGAAGACTGCTGAACAGGGCTCAGTTCTGAGGTTTTTCACTGGTTAATTGGGTAATTTGTTTAAATCAGTTTGCTTGTTTTCTACTGTTATATATAAAAAAACAAACAAATCTGCACTTTATCTGCTTTTATTGTATTTGTGTTTCTTCCTACTTTATTTTGCCTTTTCCTCTTCTTAAAAGTACTCAATTGTGTTTATTCTGCTGCATTTATTACTGCTTGGTAGTAGCCTGATTAAACTGTAACTGTTATTTTAAGTCTTTCGGTTATTGCACTTGTGCTTCAGACCAGTTGTTTTATATTAAGAAGGTTTGTGGTCTGCACTGTTGTGGCAGGACAGGTAGCTTACATCCTTCTAAGTTGGGAATTGCTGATTGAAGGCTCAGTGTCTGTTATTCTAAAAGTGTATTAGTTCTGGTTTAAGCACTTGGGCTCCAGGGCCAGTTATTTTACATTAAGGTTTGTGGTTTGCACTCTTGTGGGAGGAGAGGCTAGTTGCTGCCCTTTTGAGCTGGGAATTTCCAGCCAAAGGCTTACTGTGCCTGCTTATTTGAACTGTTTTTCTGATATTGGTGCGCCTTTGTCTGCTGTTGTATAGCCTAGGATTCAGGCCTGCTGAATCTAGCTTTGTCTGTATAACTTGAGCACTAATCCAGGCCAGCTTTTTTTTGGAGAAGATTCCCCTGCACTCTAGTCCTGCCACAGGAGTGCGCGATCAGAACTTGTCTGACTGAAGACTGCTGGAAAAGGGCTCAGTTTTGAGTTTTTTTACTGGTTAATTGGGCAATTTGTTTAAATCAGTTTGCTCATTTTCTACCGTTATTAAAAAATGCACTTTATTCATCTGCTTTTACTGTAATTGTGTTTCTTCCCACTTTATTACCTTATTTTGCTTGTGCTTATTCTTAAAAGTACTCAATTGTATTATTCTGCTGCATTTATTACTGCTCGGCAGTAGCCTGATTAAATTGCAACTGTTATTCTAAGCCTGATGGTTTAAGCACTTGGGCTTCAGACCAGTTTTACATTAAGGTTTGTGGACTGCATTGTTGTGGCAGGACAGGTGGCTTGCATCCCTCCAAGTGGGGAATTGCTGATTGAAGGCTCAGTGTCCGTTATTCTAAAAGCGCATTAGCTCTGGTTTAAGCACTTGGGCTTCAGGCCAGTTATTTTACATTAAGAAGGTTTGTGGTCTGCACTCTTGTGGGAGGAGAGGCTAGATTCTGCCCTAATGAGCTGAGAATTTCTGGTTAAAGGCTTATTGTGCCTGCTTATTTGAACCGTTTCTTTCTGAAATTTGTGCGCCTTGTTTGCTGTAGCCCAGAAGTTAGTAGTTTATTGGCCATTTTGGGCTAATTTCTCTTCATTTCCCTGCTATAAAAACGCAATTGCGCAGTTTTATGTGCTTGTATTCGTCTCAGCAAGTGTATGTCAGGTGCCCTGCAGAGTTCTACAGCAGCAGAGAGACAAGAGAATTTGGAGTGATTAAGTATAATTTTTCTGCATTTTCTTGCTGTCTTTAACTAATGCCACCTAGAACGCCAATTTTGTTTTTTAGTGTTTCTGTGATTTAAAAAGCTTGTTTCTGCTACATATTGTACTTATTTGCTGCTTATACTTAAACACAAAAATGACTTAGTTCAAGTAATCTGTAAATATTGTAGGCTACACACTAAAGTGCGATAGCCATTTCTAGGCATTTAAAGGTTTTTTTTTTTTTTTTTTTTACTGCATCTGCTTTATTTTCTGGAAAAAAATACATACGTATATATCTATATATATATATATATATATATATATATATATATATATATATATATATATATATACACACACACACACACACACACACACACAGTTTCCCGCCTTTCTGAACTAGTATAGTCCAGTTTTCAGGTTACTGTTGAATTCAGGGCTGTTACAAGTTTCTGTGTTGCCCATACCTTACTTGGATAGAAGGACGTTTCTCTGTTCACCTATGAGAGGGGAGCTTTGAGCAGCGGTTTCAGACCAGAAGTAAGTAGTTTGCCATTTTGGGCCAGTTTCTCTCGCTCTCATTTCCCTGCTATAATAACCACATTTGCACACTTTTGCGTGTCGGGCAGCACCAGTTAGCTAGGGTTAAACTATTCCCGGCTCCACGAAGTCTACACTCCAATTTTTCCCTTGGAACTAGACAAACTTTCAACTTAAGCACTCAAACCATTCATTTCACAGCCCAGCACTTGCTCAAAACACATAGCAAGCACTAATTAACCCTAGCACTAGACCCCCCCCCCCCATACTGTCCAGAGGCTTTCTATTCATCCCTACCAGCCAATCAGTAAAACAGCTCACTTTACCTATTCAGGCATGTACAAAGGGCAGTTTTACGTGTACTCTCCTGTCCAACTGGTGAATTGGGGCATTTTGAGGCAATGTTACAACTGCCTCATGTACACAGACAACCCTCTCCTCCTACCAAACACGAATATATGTGAGAGATGCAATTATACAGCCAAACTGGAGGCAAGGCTCTCTCAACCCAAGACTGGAACTGACAGTCAAGAGGAGAAGGAAAATACTTGCAACACACCACCAGTCTCAAACAGACCTACTAAACCAACACCGGCAAATAACACACATGCACGAAAACATACTCGGAGGCTCTAAATAAAAATCTGCAAAAGCACAGAGACCTCCAAAGCAGACACCCAAGCAACCTCCACACCCCATCACAAACCCTGAAACACATACTTTGCATAATCAGTGTGCCACGCACTCACAGCCCTTAAGGCAAAATAACATACCCAACACACTAGTAATAGGAGAGTCTATAGTCAGGCATACTGATGTCCCACTAACTAGGCTGGACAAGAAGGTTACAGTTAGCTGCCTGTCGGGCACCAGGATCCGCCACATAACACAAGCACTCAGGTCGCTCCAGAAAAAGTACATATATGACTGTCATTGTCCATGCTGGTGTGAATGACCTGAGACGTACCATGAGACGTACCACCCTGGACTACATGGAGAGACATGGAAGAGCTCTCTGATCATGCAGCCCAGGCCGGTATGACCCCGACCCTGAGTAGCATCCTGCCCTCACCAAGAATGATGCCACAGTATAAAGAAAAAATGATCAATTTTAACAACTGGCTAAGTTTCTGGTGTCATTCAAAGGGGATCCAGTATCTGTTCGCCTGGGATGACATGCTCGACAAGCCACGTTGCCTCGCAAGAGATGGCTTGCACCAGTCACCCTTAGGCTTTTGAATACTAGCAAAGGCTTTTGCTGCCCCCATAGTGCCTTTTTTAGGCAAGGCTCAAAAGACAAACCCACCACCTTAAAAAGCACAAGTAACCAAAAACTAAGGGTAATGCTACTCAATGCCAGAAGTCTAAATCTCAAAATGCATGCACCTCGAGGAACTCCTCAGTATGGAGAACATAGATATCTGTGCAGTAACAGAAACCTGGTTTAAGGCTCCAGAGCACACCAGCACTGCCAGGCTATAACTCGTATCATACTTTTCGGCCACAGAACCCAGACAAACACAAAAGGCAAGGGTGTAATTCATAACCATCAAGGATACCTACACCTCCAGGTTAGTGGCGCAGCACAATGCCTCAGAGATCATCCCATGTGCAACTAACAGGCAAAACTGCAATTCAAATTGTAGCTTGCTACAGATCACCCACCATGACCCAGGGCCCCCATTCCTCATTTCTGGGGACACTGGAAAATATGAAGGTCCTACCAAACACCCTAATATTGGGTGATTTCAATTACCCATTATCTGGGAGAACTACTCAAGCACTAACTCCCTTGCCCAACGCTTCCTAGAATTTATAAACCTGAACGCCCTGGATCAACTGGTCAGCACCCCCACCACAGGTGACAACATATTGGACCTGGTCATCACCAACATGGGCAACCAGTGTTTTACACCAGAGGTCAACCCCTCGCTGGTTAGATCAGACCATAGACTAATCACTCTGGATATCCACATTCTGCCCCCACCCCCAATCAAGGAAACCACAGTGAAAAACTTTTCAAAAGCAAACTTCACGTTACTTAAGACAGAGGTGGAAAGGTTCACAGACCCCATGCTAAAGGACAACGCTGTCCAAGCTGCCGAATCCCTTACAAAGGCATTCTATGAGCACCTGCAAGAATGCATGGATCGTGCTATTCCAAGCAAAACCAATACTCACTCCTCTAAGCAAAGAAAAACAGTCTGGTGGACCCCTGCCATAAACAAGCTATACAATAGGAGGAGGAAACTAGTACAGAAAGAGTAAAATCCCAAAAAGGAAAGACAGTCCTGATCAGCATCAGCAAGAAACTATGATCTCTCAAAATCATCCAAGGCTAGCTTCAAAAGAAAAATTGCCGAGGATTCCAAAGATAACCACAAAGCGTTCTTTAGCTATGTCAAGAACCTAAGTGGAAGCTCTCAGATCAATTCTGAGTTAGTGCAGGATGGCACAAAATAAACTGAACAGACTAATATTGCCAACATTCTGGCAGACCAGTTTAGTGCAAACTTCACCCCCCTCTCATCACCTAAAGGGCCCATAACCATACCAGAAGAATGTAGAGCCCCGGCAATCACTGACACACAGGTTAAAACAGCCCTATCCAAAGCCAAAAATACAGCTTCAGTGGGACCAGACGGTGTCCCAGGCTGTGTCTTACACGAACTCCAAAATAAACTAACCCCTCACCTAAACACACTGTTCAAACTCAGCCTCTCTACAGGCTACGTACCCATAGAGTGGCGCACAGCAACAGTTATCCTGCTCCACAAAGGTGGAGCCACAACAGACCCTGAGAACTATCACCCTATAAGTCTGACTAGCCTGGTCTGCAAGGCTATGGGAGCGCATCATCATGGAACTCATTAACAGAGACATTGGGAACCTCTAAACATTGGACCCTACCCAGTTTGGCTTTGTTAAGGGCAGCTCATGCCTCCTAAACCTGGTGGACTTCGACAGTTACCAAGGCTTTAGACGAGGGAATGGAAGTCCACACAGCCTACCTAGACCTTGCAAAGGCTTTTGACACCATTCCCCATTCTGGTATTATACACAACCTCACCAGCCTGAATATAAACCCCTACGTCATGAGATGGGCTGCCAATTGGCTCACGGACAGAACCCACACAGAGTTGCAGGCTCTAGGTCCGAATCTAAACCAGTTACAAGTGGCGTCCCCCAGGGCTCAGTCCTGGGACCCCTCCTGTTCAGTATATATTTCTCAGAGGTAAAGGCAAGCACAGGAGGACTATGGCTGACCAAGTTTGCAGACTACTGCAAACTAGGGGCTATAACTGACTCTCCAGCTGATAAAGACATCCTCCAGAAGGGTCTCACTGAGACGGATACCTGGTGCCAAAATCATGGCCTCAAGCTAAATGCCAAAAAGTGCAGTCATCTCCTTTGGAAAAAAAAGTACCCGCAAACTAATACACAAAGTGTAATAAGGGATCTGGGGACCCAAGTAGATAGTAATCTCTCCTTTGATAATCATATTGCCAAGGTGGTTAGAAAATCCTTCTATGTGGCCCACCCAATCACAAAAGAGTTCACATCTAGAACAAGAGAGATTATTGTGCCCCTCTACTCATCAGACCCATCATATAGTACAATGCCCCATTTGGGATGTACCTTACAAGACACCTGCAACACCTGGAAAGACCGCAGAAGTACCTCACCAAGAGGATTACTGGCCTCAAACAGATGCCCTATGCAGCCCGACTGAAGAAACTCCAGCTGTACTCCGTTGCATACCGCTTACTCAGAGGTGATCTCTGCCTGACATACAAGGCCATGTCCAACCCAGAAATGATGGACTTGCTCCACCTAAAAAAAAAAATAAATCTGAGAGCCACACGCTCTAGGTAACTAAACCTCACAACGATAAATAGGACTTGCTGGAGGCATAGATTCCTGTCCCAGAGACTCCCCATACTTTGGAACAGGATTCCAATCTACATTAGGCAGAGCCCCTCACTAACACTCTTCAAGAGAAACCTTGAGGAGTGGATGGGAAACAGAAAATTTACCCTGGGGATTACTGCCGTGGCTCTGCTGGACAGAGGCACAGGGAACTAATCTAAGAGGGCGGCGAAAGCTAACACATTCTGGTTAGGCTTACAGATGCCCTCAGGCAGATAGCCTAGTACTTACCTATGAAGAGTTTGTTGGTGGCCATAAGCTAGTGTAACAGCAGAGTCCGACAAGAACCCATCTGTTGAGGAATGAATGAAAATTGACAACAGATCACTTTTTGCCCAGGAAGGAGGCAAGAGCCCTATACACAAGCAAACCCAGGCAACCCAAAAAGAACAGCAGCAGATGAAAGGAGGTGGGAGACAGCTACTACAGCAGTGATCTATAAAAACATCTCATAAAAACATCTATCAGTAACTTTTGTTTACAGAACTGTACTAAGTTCAATACATGCATCACCACTGCAGTAGAATAAGCTATATGGGTAAATTTTCATAGCCAAGTCAGGATTATAAAAAGCAGGGAGGAGGCCAAATGACTCCAGGAGGCACTGGAAGCTTGTCCTAGCAAAAGGAATCCAGTACAAAAGCATCAAGTTACTACCTCTAGAATACTTCTGGCATTTACCCCTTCCAGAAAGCTAAAGAAAAAGGCAATGCCATTGTTAAAATGAGTTATAACTGCAAGTTGCTTATTATGGTGAGTATAACAAAGTAAAAGCATGAGAACCATCTAGAAATGGTCAATTTTGTCACTGGTTCTTTTCTAAAGTAAGAGGAAAGGACAAACAGCTGGTCCCACTTTCCTAACAGGTCAACTTTTGCCTAGCTAGTATTTGAGCTGCCTGTGTACATCCAGAGTGACAAGTTCTCTCCCTTGTTTTCTGGTTCAAGAAGGACAGCAACCTGTCTTAAATTCTGAAACCACTTTAAGCACAAAGGCAGGACTTTCCCAAACATATCCATGTGAGAAATGAGATACAGTGGTATAAAAAGTGTACACACCCCTGTTAAAATGCCAGATTTTTGTGATATAAAAAAATTAGACCACAATAAATCATTTCAAAACTTCTCTCACCTTTAATGTGACCTATAACCTGTACAATTCAAATGAAAAACAAATATGTTAGAGGAATAAAATATAAAAAAATAAAAAATGTACAATAAGCTTGTTGCATAAGTGTGCACACCCTTAAACTAATACTTTGTTGAAGCACCTTTTGATTTAATTACAGCACTCAGGGGACACATCTGCCATCAATTAAAAAGAGACTGATTAACCCCAAATAAAGTTCAACTATCCTAGTAGGATTTTCCTGACATTTACTCAGTTGCCTGCTTCAGCAAAAGCCATGGTTCAAAGAGAGCTTACAAAATATCAGTCCGGAGAAAGGTACAAAAAAATTTCCACAGCAATGGATATACCATGGAACATAGTGAAGTCATCAAAAAGTGGTGAAAATATGGGATAACAGTGACGTGTCAAAGAACTGGACATCCCTTCAAAATTGATGAAAAGACAAGACAAAAACTGGTCAGGGAGGCTGTCAAGAGACATACAGCAACATAGAAGGAGCTGCAAGAATTTCTGGCAAGTTCTGGTTGTGTACTGTGTGTGACATCTCCTGCATTCTCCGTATGTCTGGACTATGGGGTAGGTTTGCAAGACAGAAACCTTTTCTTACACAGAAAAAACATCCAGGCCTGGCTAAAACTTGCAACACAATATACAAAACATCAAGTCTCCCAAAAGCATGTGGGAAAACGTGTTATGGTCTGATGAGACCAAGGATGAACTTTCTGGCTACAATTCCAAAAAGTACATTTGGCGCAAAAGCACTTCCCATCACCAAAAGAACACAATCCCCACAGTGAAGCATGGTGGTGGCAGTATCATGCTTTGGGGTTACTTTTCTTCAGCTAGAACTGGGGCTTTAGTCAAGGTGGAAGGAATTATGAACAGTTCCCTTTTGGACCAAAACCTTCAGGTGTCTGCTAGAAAGCTGAAGATGAAGAGGAAGAGGAATTTCACTTTTCAACACAACAATGACCCCAAACATACATCCAAATCAAAAAAAGAATGGCTTCACCAGAAGAAAATTACAGTTTTGCAATGGCCCAGCTAGAGCCTAGACCTAAATCCAATAGAAAACCTATGGGGTGACCTGAAGAGGGCTGTGCACAAGAGATGCCCTCGCAATCTGACAGATTTGGAGCGCTTTTGCAAGGAAGATTAGGACAAACATTGCCAAGTCAAGATGTGCCATGCGGATAAGACTCCTACCCAAGAAGATAGAATGTTATAATTAAATAAAAAGGTGTTTAAAAAAAGTATTAGTTTAAGGGTGTGCACACTTATGCAACCAGTTTTTTGTACATTTTTTTTTATATTTTTTCCTCCAACAGATTTTTTGTTTTTCAATTGAATTGTACAGGTTTATCAGTTACATTAAAGGTGGGAAAAGTTTTGAAATGATTTATTGTGGTCTCTTATATCACAAAAAACTGGCATTTTAACAGGGGTGTGTACACATTTTATATCCACCGTAGGGTTAACTCAAGAGCTTGTAACTCACATTTCATATGGCTTTACTGACATCTGCTAACAGGCTGATGAGGAAGGAAAACTGGTTAGTCTAAAAAAAGAGGGCAGAAAAATCTGAGTCACTGTGAATCAGTTTTCCCTTTTCAAAGTTAAACATCTCAGCTGTAGAAGGGCTAAAGTCCTTCTCTTGAGCACTATTTCAGATTTAACACACCCAGGAATGTTTCATGGAAGGTTTCTAGGGTGATTTCATGGAAAGAGGTTCCAGGGGACAGCAGAGCCAAAAGCTCCCCTATCCCTGGAAAACAGGTCCACTTTATAATGGAAAATAAAAAGTATGAATATTAGGACAGCAGCACAAATGTCCAATGGTAGCTCTATAAAAGGGAGGAGTAGAAAGAGACCTTGTTGAATGTGCCTTCAGTTGCTTTGGTAGATCCAAAGCTTTAATTCTATAAACCTGGGAAATTAAGCTAGTTAACCATCTTGCTAAAGTAACCTTTGTTACAGCTTAGCCGAACTTAGCCTTTGGAGAAAGTTGGAAACAAATGATAGACTTCCCAAGGATTTGATTTGATGGAGACAGAAACCGGAGCTGTCTATCCACATATAGCCAAGTGAAGCATGTATTCCTCCATCAGTCAATTTTGGGAAGAAAACCGGTAGATTAATGCTTTGAGAGAAGTCTCTGAAGCTACTCTGGGTAAAAAAAAGTTAGACCGGTACATAAAGACACCCAATCCTTGTGAATATATGGAAGTTGGCAAGGCAGAGCAACTGAGGTATTGGCCACCAGAAAGATAGCTTTCCATGCAGGCTTAAATAGAGATCTAGTCAATGTTTGAAGCAGTACAATGAGATCCAGGGAACAGCAGGATCCTGGATAGGAGGAAGGTACCTATCAGGAAGGTCTTATACAGTTTAGGAGAGACAAAACTCCAAAGCTGAGTGTAGAAGTTGACCAGAAACTTTAATGATTAGCACTTTCATCCATCAAAAAACAATTTGGCTTCATCAGATAACAGTTCTTCAAGTCATTCAGTCTTTTAGAAGAGACCTCTCTAGTAATTAGTTAAATCAGCCAATTACAAACTAGTCAGACTGACTAGTTTGTAATTGGCTGATTTAACTAATTACTAGGGAGTTCTGTTAGTTATAAAAGACTGAATGATTTGAACTGTTATCTGATGAAGTCCAATTGTTTTTGGATGGATGAAAGTGCTAATCGTTAAATTTCTGGTCAGCGTCTACGCTCAGCTTTGGAGTCTTGTCTTTTCCAGTTTGTGTCTTGTGTTTTTTGTGACAGTTTAGGAGAGGCCAACGAAGTATGGTTCTCACCAACATGAAAATTCTAAATTGCACTATCTGAACTTTGATCTCCAGCGTGAAGACAGAAGCAAAGAAATCCAGAACTGCTGGTATGGTAGCCGAAAAGGAGTCTAAGTTTCTCTTGGAAGCCCAAATGGAAAAACGTTGTTTACTTTTGTAGACTCTTCTAGTAGAGACTTTCTGAGATGACGAGATAATATGGACTACCTGGGAAGAAGGCTTGGACTGACTAGCTGAAGTGGAGAAACAATGCAAGTGAGTTTCGGATCCTGAATGCCTGGAAGAAGCATTTCAGACAGAAGCTCTGGAAGGTAGTGTATCACATGAGGCCAGAGAAAGGGGAACCACAACTGTTGAGGCTATAATGGGGTAATGAGGATGACCATGCTCTTCTGTTGCTTTCTGCAAAACTTCAAAATCAGGAGAATTGGTGGATACGCATACAGGAGATGGACTTGGGGGGGGGGGGCAATCGTGGGTCAAAGTGTCACTCAGTGATGACTCCTCTGGAGGAATCACAGCAAAAAGACTGCTGCATTTGGAATAGATAGGAGAAACAGAGCGCAGCACGGTTGGCCTCAGTGACTAAACACTTGCACTACCCACTGTTTGACCAAGAGGCCACTTTTGTAAGGCAGCAGAACAGATCAGCTCAGCCTATCCACTACAATGTTGGACTTCTTCAGTATACCCACTGCTATCAGAAAGTGGTTAAAAAATATCACCCACTGCCAATACTCATTTCTTTGACATAATGGACATTAGCATGTTTCCCCGTTTTTTGATGTACTAGACTACTGACGTAATTCTGGGTAAAACATCCAGAAAGGCTTGCAATCCTAGAACTGCCCTCATCTGCAAGACGCTGTGAAGACTGGCCTCTGACTGGGACCACGTGCCTTGAACATCTTTCCTTTGTAATACCCCCCCCCCCCAGATGAAAAGCAGTTGTGGTCACAACGGCTTTGAGAGGGAGGGACAACCCTAGGACACCTCTGAAGACTGAATACATCAAATTACACAACCTCTACAAATGTTTATCAAACTGAATGGAAAGGATATGGGCCGTCACCTGATGAACCACTGTACTGCCAATGTCCACTACAACACATTCAGTGTTTTGCAATCTCAAGAGCTGTAGGACTAGTCCAGCAGGCATTTTTTGATGCAAAAGAAGCTGTACTGCCTGACTCCATAAGGTGGATAGCATGTTTGGTGGTAGTCTTGCTATTTGAGAACAGTCTGCAATGGAAAGAAATAGCTTTTTGCAGTGCTCCACCAGAACTCCCAGGTTGGAGCAGATAGCTTCTGGTTTGAACTAGAGGAGACCTGGTAATAGCAGTTGTCTAGACAGAACACTCGGAACCCTTGCAGCCTGAGATGAGCTGCAACCACTGCCATGCATTTGGTGAACAATGGGGGGGGGGGGGGGGGTCAGTCATGGTGAGGACAAAGGGCAGGGCCCTGAACAGTAAAGTTGTGTCCACTTACCATAAATGTAGATGTTGAGTGTATTCACTGTTGCAGTCATCACACTTGGGTTATCCTACCAGGGGTAGCCCTAAGTTGGTTTTAATACCAGAGGCTTAGTATTTCTGTATCAGTTGCTGTTGCTCCAGGACTAATGTCAGGTTGTCAGTGGTATAAAAATCAGGCAGCAGACACAATTACATCAGTTTTTCTTGCCCCAAATGTCAGGAGCCCCCCAAATAGGGAGCTAGGTTATGGTGGAAGAACACCATTAGTAGAAAGTAAATACCAAATAATCCCTGTAAGGAGTGAGGAAGAAAGAGAGAGACAAGGGGTAAGGAGGGTGGGAAACCAGGACTGCAACAGTGAATACACTCTAACATCTACATTTATGGAAAGGGGACACAACTGTACTTGTTCTTCATGTTTCACTGTTGCAATCATCACACACTGGTTGATTCCCAAAGGTGGAAGAACACCACCAGTAGAAAGTAAATACCAAATAATCCCTGTAAGGAGTGAGGAAGAAAGAGAGAGACAAGGGGTAAGGAGGGTGGGAAACCAGGACTGCAACAGTGAATACACTCTAACATCTACATTTATGGAAAGTGGACACAACTGTACTTGTTCTTCATGTTTCACTGTTGCAATCATCACACACTGGTTGATTCCCAAAGCTGAAAAGGGTGGAGGCAGTCAAGAAGATTGGGGGCTGGCTAGGATGCCCTGCAAGACTGCGGTTGCAAAGCCTGCCCTGGATCTGGAGAAGATAGGCAGGTGGTAATGCTCGGTGAAGGCATGAACAACTACATGTTGCAGCCTCCAGGATGCCCCTGGTAGGGACCCCTCTGAGAAAAGCTGCAGAGGTAGAGGATGCCCTAGTGGAATGTGTCCTGACCCCCTTAGGGGGATGTTTCCCATGGTATTTGTAGCAGAAATGGATACAGTGTGCTACTCATTTGGAGATGTTTGGATATGGGCTTGCCCGCTGCCCCTGCTGCAAAGCTGACTAGCAATTGGTCAGTTTTCCCAAGAGATTTAGTCCTATCCAGGTAGAATCTGAGCTGTCTGTGCACATCTAGAGAATGCAGAATTCTTTCCCCATTGTTTTGTAGGTTAGGGAAAAAGGTGGGCAAATGAACAGATTGGTTGAGAGCCACACTGGACACCACTTTAGGCAAGAAAGTTGGATTAGTCCTGAGGGAGACCCTGTCGGCATGAAAAATGATGAAGGGCTCTACAGCCATGAGCGAGTGTAGCTCTGAAACTCTTCTAGCTGAAGTGATGGCCAGAAGCAAGGTTGCTTTCCAGGAGAGGAATTTTAACTCTGCTGAAGCTGCAGGCTCAAAAGGGGGTATAGTGTGAGCTTTTCTAACACCACGTTAAGGTCCCAAGCTGGGGTAGGCGCTCTTCTGGGTGGCCTTAAATTGTTAGCCCCTCTTAGGAACTGTTTGAGAGGGTGAGAAGAGAAAGGTGGCTCTGTGCTGTAATGAGCAGAGATGGCAGAGGCATGAAATTTGGATAGGCCTCCTGTATAGGTCTGGTTGGTAATCCAGGATGAGAGGTAGGGAGGGCTGTACTGTTTCAGCTCCTTTAGCTTGGATCCAGGTGCAATACCTTTTCCACTTGTCAGCATAGGATTTTCTAGGGCTGGGGCATCTGGCCTCAAGTATAACATCCTGGACTTGCTTTCTTAGGCTGGCAGCTGGAGGAGAGGACAGGGAATAAGCCAGGCTGCCAGGTTCAAGGTCTGCAATTGTGGATGCATGCATTCTCAATTCTGCTGAATCAGGAGAGTTGGGATTTGAGGTAGGTGCCATGGTGGTAGATGTGACAGACTGCACAGCAGTGGGTACCAGTGCTGGCGTGGCCAGTCTGGGGCAATCCGGAACTTGGTCTTTTTCACAGATTTGTTTAGATTGCTGAGATCCAAGACAGGTCACTAGTCTCCTGTTTTCTTTGGAACTAAAAAGAACCTTGAGTAAAGCTCTGGATCGTCTCTGGTCTGCGGGGACATGGATGACTCTTTCTTAGCAACTTTTGAATTTCTAAGGTTACTTGCTCATTCTGACTGGGTGGAGCATCTGGAACTGGTTTGTGGGAGTGGGGAAGGAGAAAGGAATAATATCCCCCTGGATATTACGCCCTGCACCAATTTGCCGTTTGATAACTTTTGCCAGGTTTCGCAGTGCAGAAACAATCGCCCCTGACTGCTCCAGAGGCAAGCAATTGGGCAGCCTTCAGGAGCACTGAAAGGGCCTACTAAAGAAAAAGATTCTCTGGAGCCCTGATTCTGCGGGCCTCCCTTGCCGTGAGGGGGCTTATTCCATTACTGCCCCCCCCCCCGCCTCTAGGGGAACTTTCATCCTGTGCGTCCTGGAAAGACCTCTGATTTTCTGAACCACATCATCCCAATACCTCTCTGACCTTTAGGAAACGGTCTGATAGGTGTGGAAAAACATACTCCAATGGCAGACAAGATCTTGCCTTCCTGTTAACACCTGGTAAGAGTTTCTTTTACTTTAGGCCCAAAAAGAGAAGGGCCATCAAAAGGGGCATTAATGAAGGAAGACTTGAAGAGCTCCACGAAATTGCAAAGGCGCATGCAGGCCTGCCTCCAGAGAGAGATACCTGAACCTGCAGCCCTACTCGTTCCATCTACTGCATAAGATACGAGTCTCATGGAAGAGTTTGTGACTGAACTGAGGGTGGCAAGCTGAGCGGTGACTACATCTGCCACGTCTGCTACAGCCCCTTGGAGGGAGTCAAAGTTCATCAACAGATCCCTCTGAAATCTCGTAAAGTGGGTCAACTAGTTCAGCGACCACAAGGCAAAGGTAGCCAATGAAAAGACACACTTCCCGTACCTATCCATGGTCCTGGAATCCTTATTCAGAGGATGGATAGAGGAACTGGTCTCAGACATTTCCTGGTTAGTGGCCGCCACCACGACCATTGCATCAACTGCTACGCCTTTAAGGATAGATTGTCCCTGGGGGCAGTAATGTACTTATTTGGCCTCCTTAGAGATGGCTCTATGGAATCTGGGGTCTCCCAAGCCTTCCAAGAGATTAGTTCATCGGAAGGAGGGATCACCCAAGAGGTTGATGGGTGAGACTAGAAAGCCTTCAGACTCCCCAGCTGAAGGGGATGTAGACTGCCAGACCCCTCTGTGCTTTAAAATTTCCAGGATGTCTCCAAAAGAGACATCTTCAGGAGGTGACACTGGGGAACCCTTCTGCCTCATCGAGATAAGTATCAGATGTGAAAGACTCTTCTGGGGAGTCGAGATGTTGCCTCTTGCAAGTCCTCTTCCGAGAGACCTCTTCAGTGGGGTAAGTCTGGGGAAGTTTCAAAAGGGGGGGGGGTGTCCCCTGTTGGACATTCTGAGGCCTGGGGTCTCTGTGGTCCTGTGAAGAGTATGCGAGAAGGCATGGGAAGAAGATCCAAGATAGAGAGTCTTAGACTAGGTTGTAATCAAAACCCTTCTCATGACCTCAAAAGCAGTCTGTCCCTGCTCTGAAGAACACCCCATATCCAACAAATGGTTGTCGGGGCTGAAGGAATCTCCGACGCAGGGGACAGAAGCTCTGAGGCAGAAGTAGGAGCTGAACACACCCACGACGAAGCCCCAGGAAGCAGGGTTGGATCTGGAGAGATCCGAACTGGCTCCGTGGACCCAACTAGAGAGTGTCTGCCCCCAGAAGTCTCCTGCTCCGACTGGGCGGAAACGTTCTGGGCAGACATCAGATCAGAGGAACCTATGGGTCCTGGATCCGTAACAGACAAGGATCTTCCAGCTTCGAAACCAGGGAATGGACTGGAGGAGGAGCAAGTGCTGAAGGGGAGGAATGTGTCTGATCTGATTCCTTCGGGTTCAGATCCAATAACCTGGCCAAGGTCAGTGGCTTTAGCAGCCTTTGCACTCCCTTATCCACATTATCGGACAAATTCCTGGTAGTAGAGTAGAAAGGTATGGAGATCTTGTCTTTGCCAGAAAAGGAGATGGGAGCCTAGAAGGCATCAGTTCCAATGAAGGAGAATGACTCCGATATCTAAATTCAGAGGGAGCCAAAAAGGTTGGAGCCAAGGTTTCCAGCTGCTCTGACAAAATCTTGGATCCAGTGACAACCGACTGCTCCAAGGGTTCTGTTGGAGCAGACAAACTAGAAGCTTTTTGCTTCAGCTCTGAGGAAGACTTTGGTGCCAAAGAGGAATGTTTCAGTGGTTTGTCAGACTTTACTGATTTGCCAGATTTGGAGGACTCCGTAGAAATAGCCTCAGAGAAAACAAAAAGAGTTTTTAGCAGTCCCTTTAAACTAAAGTTTATTTTTGCGCTCCATCAGAGCCCTTTGATTAAAGCCATGGCATATGGAGCAAGATTCTTGGAAATGAAGAAGCCCCAAGCAATACACACACAGTGTGCGAGTCACTTAGGGGGATCTTCTTCCAACACTATTCACATTTCTTGAACTTGAAACCAAGAGGTTTCCCTTCTGGCTTTTGAGACCTACTTCTCAATTAAAACACACGCACACACACGCGCACACACGAGCACACACGCGCACACACGGCCACATCTAAATTAAATGGACATAGAGGCTTCAGAAGATAGCAAGAATTTTTTTTTAAACAGAAATCGTACTCAAACGGATGATAAAGAAAATGAAAGGGAAACGAGGGAAGCACTCTTTATAATGACAAAATTGGGTAGAGATATACAAAAAGATAGAAAACTATACTACGCTAATACAAAAAGTTTAAATTTAAGTGATTTAAATAATAAAAGAAAGCACTTAGCCCAAAACTTGCAAGCTGCGGTGGTGCAGTGGTGGCGTTGTCGCCTCACAGCAAGAGGTTCTCCCATTAGATTCTTGGCTGGAGCGCCTTCTGTGTGGAGTCTGCATATCCTCCCCGCGGTAGAGTAGCGTTCAAAAGACATGTGTGAATGGGCATGGCTTAGTTGAAGGTTGGGTGTCGAGCTGGCACCTCGGCACCGTAAAAATGTACTGCCAATCATTAGCAGACCGGAGTTCCGTTGTGGCGACCCCTAACCGGGAAAAGCTAAAAGAAAAACAACTTAGCCCAGAGCTTGCTTAGGAACCATGTCTTTCGCAGAGTGGCTGACTAGATTCTGAGGAAATTAGGGAGTTGCACTATAGGTAAGAGAGAATGTCCAAGAGCTTTGCTGAAGACCTCAAGCTTTCGTAAAAGTTCAAGACGGATCCGATGGATCAGATCTGAACCATCTGTGACAATAAAGGCGAGACTGACATCATATCAAACCATACTGACATTAATTGTAGATGCAAACATTATGTATCACTTACCATCCAGTCATTGTTAGTCAAACATTATAAGCTCATTCAGATCCTGCCTTCTTTTAAACCTTGCTCTGCCTCTACATTTACTGTTCCCACAGTTCCCATTTTTTTCCAGGTAATTTGCTCCCACCCTTTTCTAAAGATCCCAATTCCAGTTGTTTTACCCGTTACTATATTCACTACGTCTACTACAGTTGGTTTAGACTGACTTCTATTTTCCAGTATCTGCTTTTTTGCAGCCACCATAATCAGACTCGGCAAGGCCTTACCACTATGTCGAAGCAATTCTGATTCTGTATCTTAGCTGAAAAAATCATTTCCTGAGTTAAACCAATTTGCTCACCCAGCAACTCTTTTGACAGAGCAGTCTGCAAGGAATCTAAAGCCTGCCAACTCATTACACTCCCAGAAAATTACCAGTCACCTCTTTCTTCCCCCTCACACCTCCAACATTTGCTGTCTACCAGAGAAAAAATTCTTTGGGTCTACTTGGGGTATAAAAACACCTAGGTAAACACTTACAAGCAAATATCCTAGATCTTCTAGACCTTGTTGCATATTTGGGAGACGTACATATACCCCCCTCCTTGTTTCTTTGTGGCTTGCTTATCCGGTCTTTTCCCAATCCTTTCTAACATCCTCTAATCGATTCTTATAGTTAAAGAGAAATATTTTGTATGCTCTACTAATTATTCTTTTAACAGCTTCTGTTCTAGATTCTACTAAAAACTCTACCAGTAATGATCTTTCACTTAGGATCCCCCTATTTCTTTCTCTGTCTATACTCTGACATCAATCCTTCATAGGGAAGGCAATCTCTATCCTGCAGTCCAAATAAATTACTGGCCTCTTCTCATTCTATTATCTTTCCCCCTTCCAATTGTTCACTTCCAATACCTTGGTTCTTTTACCAGTTTTCTCCAATAAATTCCAGCCCCCCCTCCCCCAGCCAACTGTCTGCATCACAATCATCCCTTTCGGCAGAATCTTCATTCTCATGCTGGCTTAGTTCTTAGAATACTTTCTGCAACTTTATGGATATAAATATTCTGCATGGCTATTGTTATTCTCCTTAAGAATTTGCATCCAAAAATCTCAGTCTCTCCTTGATTTATCAGCCCTTTCCACTTTGAATCATAGGCTGCTGCTCGTGCTATGTACAGGAGCATTAACTGTGTAGCTCTGAAATACCCCTTCAAATTGGGTGATCCCAAATCACCCTGTACAACTGGAAGAATCAACTTATTTCACTTTGTCTTCCTCTCCCAGATATAATCCTTGAGCTCTGCATTAATTGCTAGCCACAATTTCTCCTCGGGTTGATAAAAATATGCCTGACCTGCATGTTAAACTAAAGGGACTAAAAACATTTTAACTGCTTGCATCTTGCTATCCATATAACAGAGCTTCCAATTTCTCAGTTTTTGTATCATCTTTTCTTTGGTCTTTTACTACATATCCTTAGCTGCCACACCAGAACCTTTTCAAATCCATACTCCTAAGTACTGCATTTTAACATGTCCCCATAAATATTGATATTGCCAAACTGATTCATGTACGAGTACATAATTTATAATTTTGCATCCCGAAAAGATCTGAAACTGCCTGAAAAGGTTCCATAACACTGAAATGTCTTATCAGGTGTAACTGCAAATACAGCCAGCTTTTCTTGACGATTATACCAATTACATCCTTGAATTTCTGAGTCTTGTTTTCTTTGCCAGTGGTTCTAAATATATTGCAAATAAAAAGAAGTTATGTACTCACCATAACGTTCCATGTTTGTTGCCCATCTCGCCTTCATTCTTACTGGTTGGGTTCGGAACCAATCCTCAGTTCCAACTCTGCTGCATTACTAAAGCTCGAGGACTTCCACTGCCTCATGGCTGTAACCCTATCCCATTATGCTCTAGTGCAACTCCCCAGATCTTGTTTGCTGACAACTACAGGTACCCAAGGTATTATCGCATCATCATAGGAAGACAATGAAGTTCAGCAAGACTTTTGCCAAGGAAGAAACTCTGTTCTCCAGGAGCCATAAGGAAGGGGGAAGGAGGGTGGGATGCAAGAATGAAGATGAGATGGACAACAAACATGGAATGTTATGGTGAGTAAATAAAAACTACCATCCCAAAGGCTGCTAAGACTCCTAATGCAAGGGAGTCTATGCCATGAAAACCGCTGCATGTGTCAAAGCTAAAGGGGCATATGCAAAGGAAAAAGGACTGGAAATGACTGATGCCAGTTCTCCAGGAAACAGCTCAGAAAGCGTGCTCCACCTAGGAAAAATACTAGAGACAAATCATGCTGATTCCAATAATGTGTACTCAAGACAGATAAACCGCTATAAGAAAAGTAGTTTTGTACCTACCATAAATGTAGATGTTCGAAGATCCACATTGCTGCAGTCCTGACACTTGGGTAGTCCGCTGTCCCAGTCGGCCCGAATACCAAAGTATAAGGCTGACGTCGGTCAAGGCGCATTAGTCTGACGTCAGGACGTCAGGGTACAAATGCGCATGACCGACGTCATTTCCTCAGTCTTTTCTTGCCCCAGATGTCAGAAGACCCTAAAAAGATAAGGCCAAACCAAAAAACAACAACACACCAAACACCCCTGTACCAAATATATGTACAATATATACAAAGTCAGAAAGGTACAATCCTGCCCACACAACCACCCCTAAACACAGAGGGGAAGGAGGGAGGGATTGGACTGCAGCAATGTGGATCTTCAACATCTACATTTATGGTAGGTACAAAACTGTACTATGTTCTTCATCTCACATTGCTGCAGTCCTGACACTTGGGTAGAATCCCAAAGCAGAGGTAAGGGAGGATGGCAAATCACAAAGAAGCAGGAGCTGACAACATGCCCTGTAAAATAGCAGTGGCAAAACCAGCCCTAGATTTAGAGTAGAGAGGAAGGTGGTAATGCTTAGAGAAGGTATGCACTGAACTCCAAGTAGCTGCCTCCAAAATATCCTTAGTTGCCACCCCCCTTAGAAATGCTGTTGAAGTGGCAGTAGCCCTAGTGGAATGAGGCCTAATCCCAGCTGGAATCTCCTTGCCATGATGGGAATAACAGAAAGTAATGCAAAACCCAATCCACTTAGAAATAGTTTGTTTTGACACAGGCTTACCCTGAGAACTCAAAGCAAAAGAGACAAACAACTGCTGAGACTGCCTAAAATCCTTAGTCCTGCTTAAATAATAACGTAATTGCCTGTGTACATCTAAAGTGTGCAAAATCTTTTCCCCCTTATTTTGGGGATCTGCATAAAAGGTAGGCAAATGAATAGTTTGGTTTAAAGCCACACTAGAAACCACTTTAGGCATAAAGGAAGGATTAGTACGTAAAGATACCCTATCCTTATGAAAAATCAGGAAAGGCTCAACCGCCATAAGGGCCAGCAATTCAGACACCCTTCTTGCAGAGATAATGGCTAACAAAAAAGCAGTCTTCCATGACAAATATTTCAATTCAGCAGTAGCTGCAGGCTCAAAAGGTTGTAGAGTGAGTTTCTCCAACACAAAATTGAGGTCCCAAGCAGGAGTAGGAGCTCTCGTGGGGTCTTATATTCTTTGCCCCTCTAAGAAATTGCTTGAACAAAGGATGAGAAAACAATGGTGGGTCACAATCATAGTGAGCTGAAATTGCTGCAGCATGAATCTTAATGGAAGAGAAAGACAAACCTTTGTCCAATAACTCAGTAAGATATTGAAGAGCCACACTCAAATTTGGCTCAGAAACATCCAAATCCTTTGCTGCACACCAAAATAAAAATCTCTTCCATTTTCCTGCGTACACTTTCCTTGTACTAGGTCTTCTGGCTTCCATAATCACATTTAAAACTTGCTGAGGAAGCTGAGACCTGCTATGGTTCAAATCAGAATATGCCAGGCTGTTAGATGAAGAGAGTGAAGCTTGACATTGAGTAGATGCCCGTCCTTCTGAGACAATAGGTGTGGAATCAAAGGTAAGGGCCATGGAGGCTTCCTTACCAGACTCCTCAGTAATGGGTACCAGTGCTGCCGAGGCCAATCTGGAGCTATTAAAATCATCCTTGGCTTGTCTTGTCTGACCTTTAGGAGTACCTTTGGGAGGAGAGGCAGAGGTGGAAAGGCATACACATGAAGATTT
This sequence comes from Protopterus annectens, assembly GCF_019279795.1. Classification (NCBI taxonomy): domain Eukaryota; kingdom Metazoa; phylum Chordata; order Ceratodontiformes; family Protopteridae; genus Protopterus; species Protopterus annectens. The sequence goes on from NC_056737.1 coordinate 1,063,043,872, forward strand.
TTCCAACTGAAAGAAAGAGCATCCACTTTCCAGGCTGTGTGATGAAACCTTTTCGTGCAAAATGTTGGCAGCTGGTGGTTTAGTGGAGAAGCGAACAGATCTATGTCTGGAGTTCCCCAGGACACTGTCAATGTCTGAAATACATGAAGATCCAGTTTCCACTCGTGGGGATCCATGATTTGCCTGCTTAACACATCTGCTAAGGAGTTCTGTGCTCCTGGCAGAAACCTTGCTTGAAGATTCAGTTGCAAGCTTAACGCAGTCTCCCACAAAATCATTGCTTGCCTGCATAGAGGATAAGAATGTGTTCCCCCTTGTTTGTTGATGTACCACATGACAGTTGTGTTGTCTGTTAGAATCAACACCTGCCCTGGAAGAAGTAAATCCTTGAAAGCCAGTAAAGCAAACTGGACTGCTAACATCTCCTTCATGTTGATATGTAGATGCTGCAGTCTGGCAGGCCACTTGTCTTGTATCCACTTTCCATTCAGATGAGCTCCCCAAGCTGAGTCTGAGGCATCTGTCGTTAGAATCTGACTCGCCTCTGGCCGGGTCACAGAGAGTCCCTTGTTTAGGTGACATTCCTGAGCCCACCACAAAAATTCCTTTTGAATGCAAGGTATTATTTGAATGACAGTGTCCAAATCCTGGCAGTGCTGTGTCCATAAATTTTTGAGATACCATTGTAGCTTCCTCATATACAGTTTGGCATTGGGAAGTACCAGAATACAAGATGCCATGAACCCTAAGGCTTGAAGGACTGTCCTTGCAGTCAGCCCGGACTGATGAGATAGTTGATGGAAGTAGAGAGAAAGATTCTTTTGTTTGTCCGGGGTTAAAAAGGCCATCTGGGTTGCTGTATTCAGTCTCACACCCAGAAAGCACATGTCTTGAGAGGGTACTAGACTGGACTTTATTTCGTTCACAGAATACCCTAGGCATCTTAGCACTGCTATCACATATTCCAAATGCTGAAGAAGCACGTCCCTTTCTTGAGCCAGAAGCAGGCAATCGTCCAAATAAGGATAGATTTGTATTCCTTTTAGCCTGAAGAAAGCTATCACTGGAGCCAGAACCTTTGTGAATACTCTGGGCAGTAGATAAGCCAAAGGGCAATGCAGAGAACTGATAATGAGAATTCCCAGCTCGAAAACGCAGATACTTCCTGCAAATTAGACTGATAGGAACATGAAGGTAAGCTTCCTTGAGATCCAAAGTTACCATCCAGTGATCTTTGCCCAGCAGAGGTAAAAGCTGTTGTAACGTCAACATTTTGAACTTGGGAATGTCCAGATAAGTGTTGAGGATAGACAGATCCAAAATTGGTCTCCACGTGTTCCCCTTTTTTGGTACTAGGAACAGGCGAGAATAAAATCCTAGGCCCCTTTCTGGCACAGGAACCGGCTGAATGGCCCCTATTTGGAGCAACAGAGAAATTTGACTTTGAGCCTCTTTCCTTTGTTGAGGAGGAATGTCTGGCATGCCTTTGAAAGGAGGCAAGGTATGGAAATAAAACCTGTAACCGTGGTGAATGATATCCAATACCCATCTGTCTTGGGTAATTAAACTCCAGTTTTCTTTGAAAAGTGCCAACCTTCCTCCCAAAGGTGCTGCCAGACGAGAAGATTCTGGCAGCTGAAAAGGCAGGTCATTGGGTCTGTTTACGAAAGGACTGACCCCTGCCCTCACCAGAAGACTGAGCAGGTGAACTCCTGTTCTAGGCCTAAAAGAACTTTGAGCTCTGCCCCTACCACGCCTAGACCTACCCCTAGACTGGGAATCATAAGCAGGATATGTCCACCCCTTGGTAGGCCAATTTCTACTAAACTTCGGAGGCTGAACCTGCACAAAATCTTTAACAGTCTGCATAGACTTAGCCTTGTCTTCCTTTTTCTTTAGAAGTGCTGGCACAGGCTAACCAATCAACACATCAGATTGTAAAGGAGCATCTAAAATCCTTGTCTTCACATGCTCAGCTAAATTCTGATCCTCAGCCAGGCGTGCCTCGAAGAACCGAACCAGTGGCAGCCACCCTCGAAGAGGCCTGCACAGCATCAAAACCACATTGCAAAGAATGCTTACCCACCTGTTCAGAAACATGAACTAAATCCTGCAACTCTTTACACTCAATACCTTCCGCCAAAGCATCTACCTTAGACTTTAATTGTGAAAGGAGAAAATTTTGGTATTTCAACATGTGAAACTGACAATTCAAAGCTCTCATGGCCAAAGTGGAAGAAGTATACACTTTCTTTCCCCATCTATCCAAAGCCCTTGCCTCTTTATCAGGAGGAACAGGATTTTTAACAACAGAAGCCTTAACACCTTTAGGCCCCTGAGAAACAGTTTCTGGGTCTGCCCTAGGACTCTTAAAAAGATACTTATGAGCTTCAGGCACCCTATAATATCTATCCGGTTTAACTGGAGCAGGAGGCAAAGAATCAGGGTTCAGAGAAGCTTCTGCAAAAACATCCTCCACCACATCTAGAACAGGAGGTATAGCTAAAGGCCTATGCTGGGGCAGAAACAAAAATTCCCTAAGCCTTTTCCTGTAATCAGAGAAATCCTGACCTTCCCATTTAAAATGCTCCCTCATGGAATGAAGAGTCTCTGAAAATGAAAAATCCTCAGGAGGAGAAGCAGAAGGAGTAGAATCATCTACATCAGAATCAGAGTAAGGGGAATACTCCTGCAAGTCTTCAGCCGAAGACTCAGAAGCATCCGAACACTGCTCAAAACTCCCAAGCTCAGGTTCCACCCTAGGCCTCTTATCAGGAGGGGGCATAGAACCTCTAATCATTGTAATCAAATCTTCTGCCATCTTAAGCATATGCTTCTTAGGTACAGACCCTGAAGAACTAGGGGTAACACCTGAAACAAAACCTGGCCTGCCCCTGGGAGAAGCCTTGGAAACAGCAGGGGAGGGCCTAACCACCTTAGGAAGGGAGGGAAGAACAGTTACCTGAGAAGCCCCTTCCGCCTGGCCTACCTCCTGAGAGGTCACATCTTGCAGTAATAAAGTCTCTCCCTGGGATTCCAAAGAAATTTCTGGCTGAACCTCTGGCTCCACCGAGCCCTCTAAAGAACAGACGTCCGGTACGGACGGTTCTTCCAGCCTAGGCTTTGCTGTTTTGTCCTTGCGCTTTTTTGACGAAGCGGGCGTCGGAGCATCCGACGGCATTTTATAATTACACCGCTTCCCAAAACTAACCTGGCACAATCTAATCTTCTCTTTATAGTGCGTTTGTTAAATCTAGCACAAGAGCGACAGCCAACAACGTCGTGCTCAGGCCCTAAGCAAGGTATACACAAGGTATGGTAATCCCTATGAGGTATCTGTTTCCCACAAGAAATACAGTTATTCACTTTTTCTGACATCCGGTAAAATACTGAGGCAAGAAAAAAACAAAATATTCCCAACGGGTACTTAGCCAACTTGGATTCGGTCTGAAACTCCGACTTCGGAAAATCTCAGAACGCCAACCTGCACTTGCAAAACTGCTTCTGCATCGGACCATGCGGCAAAAAAGACTGAGGAAATGACGTCGGTCATGCGCATTTGTACCCTGACGTCCGACTAATGCGCCTTGACCGACGTCAGCCTTATACTTTGGTATTCGGGCCGACTGGGACAGCGGACTACCCAAGTGTCAGGACTGCAGCAATGTGAGATGAAGAACATCTGCAGGTTATCATGTGAGCATTGATGAATACACTTCACAAAACAGAACTATGGATGATCTAGACTGGGAATTCAGACTTTGGAAGGGTGATGGCATGACCCAACCACATAACCAAACACTGGCAATGCAGGTGCATTAATCTGCAAAGAAAAATGGACCAATGAATAACACACAGCCTGGGATACTAATGGCCAAGAAAATACAGACTGTAATGGCAGTTTCTTTATCCCCCCAGCAGGGGGATTAGAACAATGTATCTGCTTTATTTGTTGCTTAGGGAGAAAGCAAGAAGGTCGTAACAAGGTTGTCCCCTAGGACTAAAAATCAGTTTCGTTACTGATTGATTGAGGGACCGACCATTCATGAGGAATCAGAAGTTACCTACTGAGTCGGTCTGCAAGAGCGCTGGATTTCCCCAGTATGTGAGTTGCAACTAGAAAGCAGTTTGAAGAAATCACCCATTCACAAACCCTAATGGCCTCTCTGCACAAGCAGTAAAAATGGGTTCTTCCTTGTTTGTTGATGCACTAAGCTACTGACATGTTTATGGTGTGCACTGCAACAGTTCCCAGACAGAGAACAGCCTGAAAGGCTTGCAACATGAGTAGGGTGAAAAGGTATAGAACCATGAGCTTGTAGAATTAATCTTGCCAGAGGGAGAAGTGACCGCAAGTCCCACACTTGATCCTTAATAATGCGATTCGGTGAAAATCAAAGATGCTATCTGGTTTGTGGTATTCAAGTGACAGCTTATAATTTCCAAATTCTGCACAGGGGATTCGATTTTGCCAGATTTATAGTAATCCCCAGGGACCTGGAGATTTGAAACAGGTAATTCTCAGCTTGTAATAGTTGAGACCTGGTTGGAGAAGAAAGGGGGCAGTTGTTCAGCTATAGAAACACCTGAAATCCTTTGAGCTTCACGAGAGCAACCACTACTGCCATGCATATGGAAAAACATCCTGGAAGTTGTGAAGAGTCTGAAGGGCAGAGCTCTGAACTTAGTGACAGGCTCCCTTGGAAGAGCAGATGTCTTCTGGAGCACCTGTTTGATTTAATACCACATGTCCCAAAAATGTTGAGTACATCCCAATCATCTTTGCACAGAAAGGCAGCATGGACTAAACCATGACCATCCAGAACTTCTCTACATAGACAGTTTAGACTCAAAAAGGAAAAAAAGGGAAAAGGAAAAGGTAACCTCTGGATATTATGCTTAGCACCCAGGCATTGTTAAGCTGGTCCAGGAGGAGAGGTGCTGTAAAAAAAATGTCTTCTGACTGCTTGCATAGAAAGGCAGTCCGACAGCCATGCAGGAGCGCTGATGGGGTCTGTCAGAGAAAGTTCTCTGAAGTTTCAGTTTTGCAGAGCACCTCTGCTTCTGAAATCCAAACTCAGACACCTAGCCTCCTAGGAATGCCCGTGTCCCAAAAACGGGCAAGTAGATACCCTGCGTGCATCCACGGAGTCAAGAGTGCAGAGTAGTTGAGAATACCATGTTGGTCCAACTCTGAGAAGCCGGTGCACCGCTTCACCTCCCGGGAGACCCTGTCTGTTAAGCAGGAAATGAAACAGAGACAGGACCCAAAGAGTATGTTGTAGCCCAGCACTGCATTTTTGGGGATATAGCATTGGTCTGCAAAGATCTTGTATTTATCCTGTCTCCATGGATCTAGTGGAATGGGCCTGTAATGGCCATCTAGATACTGTAACCTTGGCCAATTTTAGTTCTGCGAATGAAACAATTGGACAGAATGGCCAACAAGCCAAGGCTTTCAGGGAAAAGGGGCAGAAATAGTTCCAGAATACTAGTTGCAAGGGGGAAACATCTCTAAGGTGGGAAAAGGTATGCTGGGCCAGAAAAAACATACTGGTTGAGCACATGTGTAAGTCCTGACAGGGAGGAACTGACCAGACCTCCATGCCGGAAGAAAAGAAACAGTAAGGCTGTCAAGTTCAGAGGGATGCTCTGGATCTGAGGAAGCTGTACTGGCTCAACAACTCGAATTTGAAGTGGGGGGGGGAGGTGACGATGACTGGATTTGATAAATGCCTAACACATACCTATAGGCTTGCAGACTTGGAATCCTAAGAAGTCTTGTGAGAAACTGCACTGGCTCAACAGCTCAGATCTGAAGGGGGTTCGGATCTGAGAAGTGCCCAAGTCTTGCCCGTCAGATCCTAGACTTAGGATCTGAAAAGAGACGATTAATAAAGAGATCGGGTCCAAGGAGAAGTTAAGATCCAAAGGGAATTTAACCTCTTTATATGATGGTTAACCTCTGCTCTTTGAAGGGGGGTGCAAAACCCTAAAGGAACCACTGTAATCAAAGGAGTGAACTGGCAAGCATAAAAATTAGACTTTAAAAAAAAAATTTTTTTTTGAATTGTAAAGATGAAAATAGAAGTTATGTACTTACCATAAGTGGGCATCTATGTTATCCTATTTCACTATGCATCACAAATGGTTCTTCAGATTCATCCTCGGATCAGACTCGGCCATTTCTTCCAGACATATGATCTGAACTTCAAACTCCTCCCACTCCCGTAATACTGCACTCCTCTTCAAATCCTCAGATTGAGTTTGCCGCCCCTTCCTGATTATCATGCAAAAACAGAGTTAGATTGTACAGAAAATGGCCAAGAGGAGCACAAACTAGCAGCCAGCGAGTTCCCTCAGTCTACATATCACTCTCAGCTGTAAAGGGAATGGGGAACATCACGAGAGTCCCCAGCAACATAAAACACTAGGAGGACCCTACGGAAGGATATGCCTGAGCACCACAGAACCAAAGGATGCTCTGTTCCTAGAAACAATGTCCAGCTTGCATGGAGATACAAAAGTGTGAACTGTGGATGGAGTATCGTATTTCCCCGAAAATAAGACCGGGCCTTATGCTCTTTCCCCCGCCGAAATACACATTAGGGCTTATCATCAGGGGATGCCTTATTTACCCCCACCATACAACAATCGACATTTATTCATGAACACAAACCGACATTTATTCATGAACACAAACCGACATTTATTCATGAACACAAACCGACATTTATTCATGAACACAAACCGACATTTATTCATGAACACAAACCGACATTTATTCATGAACACAAACCGACATTTATTCATGAACACAAACCGACATTTATTCATGAACACAAACCGACATTTATTTGGTACTTTCCTGTTATAGGACAACAGTTTTGCGTTAACAGTTATGTGAGAAATCCACATAAACCGCGCAACAAACATTTCAACTTCAGAGTATCGACACCTTGGCTTTCAGTTATTCAAATAGTCATGTCATCTTCTTCTGGAACATTGTTACAAGTCTGCAACCCCCAAATTCCAGCCTGAATTTCTTGCGACTCCATTTCCAGTAGAACCATTGGCCCAAATCTGTCATGCCTAGCAATAGAGCTCTCCTTAAATGAGCACTGCTGTCTAAGTAGCCTACTCATAGTGCATTGGCAACACAGCTGTCAGTGATTTTATCCCATGAATTTTTCGCCCAAGTCATGACCTCTTGCAGGCTAGACAGTTTCCATGCTAATTTCTCTCCATTCTATTTTCAACGTAGTCACTGAGTTCCAAGTGCAAATGGTTCTTGAATGGCTTGTTTATTGCAATATCAAGAGTCTGGAGATTGGCAGTCATTCCTGCGGGAATTATTATTTCAGCTATTATTCTCCGTGCAAGGAATTTCATTTCTTTAGCACGGTGAGTGCTGGCTGAATCCCAGACTAGCAGACCTCTTTCGCCACCTCGCAAAACAAGTTGCAGCATTACATCAACCCACTTCCATAACTGCATGTGTGCACCAGGCTTTTTCGGTTTCAAGAATGTGAATGGCTGAAACACGTTCAATCTTATCTTCCTTGCACTTACTAATGAGGTGGGGTTTTCTCTCCATCTAGACGAATAGCCAAAATACAGGTAACACATGCACTCTCGTAACCAGTGGAGGGAATGTAGATTGACGAGACACCCTCTGATAAATTGTTTGAGATCCTTGGCCCATAAACACTGCAGTTTGATCCATAGCAATCACGTTGGAGAGTTGGTATTTAGAAAAGTTGATGCCAGCAAAGGACTTGAACGCAACTGCACGTTTAATAATTTCAGTATCTTCCAGCTTGAACAATGTTGTTGATCTTCTTAGAGATGGTTTGTACCGCTGAAGGAAGCCATCCAACCACTATTGTGATGCTTTGAATTCTTCTAGCGATATTTAACTGTGGTGCCACTGCAAGGGCAAATGCTTGAATATCAGCCCTGCGGGCAACCAAAGCCTTTGCTCTCCTATTAGCAATCCATTCACAGATGATGTCTTCCAGCTCAGGAAATAATGGTTGCTGACCTGATCCACACTTGCACTTCTTAGCATTTCCCTCGTTGGCCTGTTGACTGAGGTTATCATACACTGCACGCCCTTTTTGCACCATTCAGAGATCTAACTTCTCCTTGCAGAAAGGTGTCAGATTCTTTCCCCGAAGTCCTCCAAGATTCCTTTCTTGTACTTGATGGAACAGCTCTTTCTTTTTGCACTCATCTTGTCTGGGGGAGGGGGGGGTTAATTGAAGACTTACAAGACCGGAGTGGCAACACAAAATGACGCCGGTTAAGAGGAGGAGACACAACCACAGCTGTTCATTATCAAGTCCACACGCTTTATGAACACTGTCTGTACTTTGACCGATCAAAGTACACCTGCTTATGGGCCAAGGATCTCAACCGTCAAGTGTGAATGATAATTAGAATTACGGTAAGAACCGTGGAGGACTCCCATGGAAAGAATCTTACGACTTTCTGCAAAGAGAAGTTGGGTGTCTGAATGGTCCGAAAATGGCGAGCAGAGTAAGATAACCTCAGTCAATGGGTGTCAAGAATATTTTATAATTCAACACGTCCGTCGTGTGTTGTTGACTATCTTAACTAGGGCTTATTTTTGGGGTAGGGCTTATATAATGACCACCCTGGAAAAAGTACAGTTTTGTACCTACCATAAATGTAGATGTTCGAGTGTACACCCTGCTGCAGTCATCACACTTGGGTTATCCTGTCGTCAGGTGGTCCCGCAGTCGGCCGGAATTCCAAAGTCTTGGTCTGGCATCGGTTGCTGTCGCTTCTTCCCTGACGTCAGTGCGCCAGGGGTATATATAATGCATCCGACGCCATTTTCTTCAGTTTTTCTTGCCCCAGATGTCAGGTGCCCCCAAAAATGTGGTCAGTAATTAGTACCAAATTAAGTAATTTTTGCACAAATACAAAATCCCTCCAGCTATAAGCAAATATATATCAGGAAGGTATTGTAGAGATTTAGCCAGTCAGACTAGAGGGAATGGAGGGAGGGTAACCTGGACTGCAGCAGGGTGTACACTCGAACATCTACATTTATGGTAGGTACAAAACTGTACTATGTTCATCGTGTTACCCTGCTGCAGTCATCACACTTGGGTAGAATCCCAAAGCTATGGAGGGGTGGAGAAGTTATAGAGGGTTAGAGGAGGCTAGAAGGCCCTGCAGAACTGCAGTGGTGAAGCCAGCCCTTGTCTTAGAGTAAAGTGGTAAGTGATAGTGTTTGGTAAAGGTGTGTACTGAACTCCAAGTTGCAGCTTCCAAAATCTCCTTGGTTGGAACCCCCCTGAGGAAGGCTGTAGATGTAGCTGTTGCCCTGGTAGAGTGGGGCCTAATGGTAGCAGGAACTGGTTTTCCATGATGGGTATAGCAAAAACGAATGCAATGTCCTATCCATTTGGAAATGGTTTGTTTTGATATAGCCTTCCCTTGAGAAGCTGTAGCATAGGATACAAAGAGCTGGTCAGATTTTCTGAAAGCCTTAGTTTTATCCAAGTAGTAGCGAAGTTGCCTGTGAATGTCCAAGGAATGCAGGAGTCTTTCTCCTTTGTTCTGTGGGTTTGGGAAGAAGGTGGGTAAGTGAATGGTTTGATTTAAAGACACACTGGAAACCACCTTAGGCATGAAGGAAGGATTAGTTCGTAGAGAAACTCTGTCTTGATGGAAAATGAGGAAAGGTTCCACTGCCATTGGTGCCTGCAGTTCTGAGACTCTTCTAGCTGAAGTTATTGCTAACAGGGCAGTCTTCCATGATAGGAACTGTAGTTCTGCAGAGAAAGCTGGTTCAAAGGGAGGTAGCATAAGTTTTTCCAGAACAAAATTTAGGTCCCATGTTGGTGTAGGTGCTCTCCTGGGGGGCCTAATGTTTTTTGACCCTCTGAGGAACTGCCTTAAAAGTGGATGCGAAAATAAGGGTGGTTCCGTGTTGTAGTGGGCTGAAATAGCTGATGCATGGATTTTAATGGAAGAAAAAGAAAGTCCTTTGTGCAGCATCTCAGTTAAATACTGTAGAATCATAGGCATGTGAGGTTGAAGTGTGTTTTGGCCTTTAGCTTGGTTCCAGGCACAAAACCTTTTCCATTTGTCCGAATAGGCCTTCCTGGTGCTGGGCCTCCGAGCTTCCAGAATAACATCCATAACTGCTTGGGAAAGAGGAGCTGGCTGGATGTTTAGGTGATTTGCCATGCAGCCAGATTTAAGGTTTTTAGATGGCTGTGAAGAATCTGATTGTTTTGCTGTGTGAGCAAATGGGCAATATGTGGTAAGATCCATGGTGGGCCCCGGGCCATATTTCTCAATAGTGGGTACCAGTGCTGGCGTGGCCAGTCTGGGGCTATGAGTATCAGTTGTGGTCGCTCCTTTCTGACTTTCAGGAGCACCTTTGTGTGGAGAGGCAATGGAGGGAAGGCATATACTGTCAGGGTTTTCCAACTGAATGAGAGTGCGTCCACTTTCCAAGCTTGATGGTGAAGTGTCCTTGTACAAAATTTTGTTAGTTGATAGTTTTGAGGACTGGCAAACAGGTCTATGTCTGGAAGGCCCCATTTTTGAGTTATCATTGCAAATACTTGTGGATCCAGTTTCCACTCGTGGGGATCCATGATGTTTCTGCTGAGGTTGTCTGCCAATGTGTTCTTTTGTCCTGGCAGGAATTGAGCTTGTAACTGAACTTGGTAATCCAGAGCTGTGTTCCACAAAGTCATTGCCTGTCTGCACAGAGGGTAGGAGTGTGTACCCCCTTGTTTCTTTATGTACCACATTACTGTGGTGTTGTCCTTCCTTATTGTAAGTTGTCCTGGATGTAAATAGATTCTTGAAGGCTGTCAGAGCATTCTGTACAGCTAGCATCTCTTTGATTGATGTGCAGATTCCTTTGATCTGCCGTCCATACTCCTTGAACGCACAGTCCTGCCATGTGTGCCCGCCCAGGCGTAGTCCGATGCATCTGTTGTGATAGTGTGCCTGGCTGGGGGCAAGTTGAAAGGCTGACCCTTGTCGAGGTGACATGCCAGTGACCACCATAGAAACTCCTGTTGTAGGCAGGGAATGAGGGGTATCATTGTGTCCAAGCTGTGGCTGTGGTGAGACCATACGCTTTTTAGGTACCACTGTAATTTCCTCATATGCAGCTTTGCAAATGGTATTAGTAGTATGCAAGATGCCATGAAGCCCAAGGCCTGCAGAATTTTTCTTGCAGGTAGTTGGGTCTTTGTTGCCATTGTTTTGAAATATTGAGTCAGTTGTAGTTGTTTGTCTGGCGTCAGATAAGCCTTCTGGGCCGTTGTATTCAAGCTGGCACCCAGGAATGTCATTTTGTGAGGGTACTAGTTTTGATTTCTTTTCGTTTACTGTGTACCCCAGGCAACTTAGAAGATGTTTTACAAAAGCCAGATGTTGCAAGAGGATGTCCTTGCTTTCTGCTTGTATGAGGCAGTCGTCCAGGTATGGGTATATTTGAATTTCTCTTTGTCTGCAGTATGCAATTACTGGTGCCAGGCATTTTGTGAAGACCCTGGGCGCAGTAGATAAGCCAAAGGGCAGTGCAGAGAATTGGTAATGGGTTGCACCTGCAATGAAACGGAGGCATCTTCTGCAACTTTGTCTGATAGGGACATGCAGGTATACCCTTCCTTGAGGTCCAATGTTACTAGCCATGCTTTCTTGCCCAACATGGGAAGAAGCTGCTGTAGTGTTAGCATCTTGAATTTGGGTACTTGTAAGAAGGTGTTTAGAATTAAAAGGTCCAGAATTGGGCTCCAGGAATTGTCCTTTCTGGGAACTAGAAAGAGTCTCGAGTAAAATCCTTGGCCTTGCTCTCGAGTAGGTACCAGTTGAATGGCTCTCATGTCCATGAGAGCTGTAATTTGTCTTTATGCCTCTGCCCATTGATTTTGTGGCAGGTTTGGCATTCCTCTTTTCATTGGCAAGGTGTGAAAATGGAATCTGTATCCTCGTGAAATTATGTCTAGGACCCATTCGTCCTTTGTGACAATGTGCCAGTTGTCTGAAAAAAGAGCGAGTACTCCTCCCAAGGGGGCTGCCAAGCGAGTGTTGCTCGGCCAGATGAGGTGCAAGTCATTGAGTTTGCCTTCTGGTAGTTTGGGACCTGTCTTCTCCTCCCTTCTGTGCGGCAGTGCCCCATTGTTGAGGTGTGTATTGGGCTTGTGGTTGTCCTCTGCCTCTTGGACGACTGTATTTACCCCTCTGTGGTCTGTCAGTAGCTGGAAAGGACCAATTTTTTGTTGGCCAATTTCTGCTGAAGCGAGGGGGCTGTACCTGTAGGAAATCTTTGACTGTCTGCATAGATCTTGCCTTATCCTCCATTTCCTTTAAGACTTCTGCTTTAACTCCAAAAAGAACATCCTGCTGTAAGGGAGCATCTAGAAGCGTTGCTTTAACATGATCAGGCAGAGTTTGTTCCTTTAACCAAGCATGCCTATGTATAACAGACCCAGTGACAGCTGTTCTGCAGGAAGCCTCCAAAGAATCAAACCCACACTGTAAAGTATGTTTGCCCACCTGTTCAGTTGCATACAACAGATCCTGCATTTCTTTCAATTCAGACTGTTGAGGTAGTGTGCTCATTTTTTTGTTTTAACTGAGACATTAGGAATTGCTGATATTTTAGCATGTGAAACTGACAATTTAGTGCCCTCATAGCTAGAGTGGCTGAGGTGTAAACCTTTTTCCCCCACCTGTCTAGTGCTCTGGAGTCCCTTTCAGTGGGTACAGGATTTATAGCCATAGAAGCCTTAGTCTCTGGATCAGCAACAGGACTTTTATAAAGAAATTTGTGGGAATCAGTCACTCTGTAGTATCTATCAGGTTTGGCCGGAGCAGGAGGCAGAGAATCTGGGTTCAAACTGGATTCTAAGTAAACATCATCCACAATGTCTAAAACTGGGGGGGATGGCAAGTGGTCTGTGCTGGGGGAGTAAAAGAAACCGAGCCTTTTCTTTGAGTCAGAGTAGTCCTGACCTTCCCAGTGAAAATGTTCCCTCAGTGTGTAAAGTTTCCCCAAAGCAATAGTCTTCAGGAGGAGAAGCTGAGGGAATAGAATACTCAGCATCAGAATCTTCATAAGGGGAGAAGGAGTAATCTTGGTCCTCAGAGGAGCCTATGGAAATATAAACTTGTTCCGAGGAGGCATAATCTTCCTCTTGTCTAGGCTTTTTGTCGGGAGGGGGTTGGGAACCCCTGATTAAAGTGATCAAATCTTCAGCCATTTTGAGCATCTGTTTCTTAGGCATGGGGCCTTGAACAGGGGACTGAAGTGCAGTCTTTTTAGGTTTAATAGGAGTCTTCGTGTTAGGATATGTTTTTATGGTGAGCGTCAGTCTGAAGACGCCTTCAGAAACCGAAGGTGTTTCGGCAGCACAGACATCTTTTTCAGCAGTGTCGTCAGTAGGGGCTAAACAAAATGGCTGCGTCGGCCTAGTACTTTCCGCCAAAAGTTCTGAAGCGGTCTCGGGTTCCAGGTCTGCTGTAGTCAGGGGCTGCGTCGGAGCCTCACTGAAGACCGGACCAGCCGAGGCCTCGGAGTCTGGCTTGGGTCTAGGCTGCCTGTCCTTATCCTTGCGTTTTTTGTGCACGCCGGTAGTCTGTTGCTCCGACGGCATATTGTAGTTAAATTTTCTACCGAAGTAGTGTTGTGCGAAATCAAAGCGTCTTTTCATAGTACGCTTATTAAACCTAGCACAAAAACGACAACTAGTGATGTTGTGGTCTGGGCCTAAGCAAGGTATGCAGTAAGAATGAAAATCCTTGTGAGGTATTTGCTTCCCACAAGAAATACAATTGTTAACTTTTTCTGACATCGGTCTGAGGTAAGAAAAGTTTCCCCAATGGGGTACTTAGCTTTATTGAAGACTTCGGATCTGAAATTAGACTTCGAAAATGTCAGTAGTTGGACGACCGGCACTTGTGAACTGCTTCTGCTTCGGGCGCCACGCGGCAAGAAAGACTGAGAAAATGGCGTCTGATGCATTATATATACCCCTGGTGCACTGACGTCAGGGAAGAAGCGACAGCAACCAACGCCAGACCAAGACTTTGGAATTCCGGCAAACTGCGGGACCGCCTGACGACAGGATAACCCAAGTGTGATGACTGCAGCAGGGTAACACGATGAACATCCATGCTAGGCCTTTATCTCTGGTTACGTCTTATTTACAAAGAAATTTCAACAACTGGAGTTCTTGCAGAAAAAGCAGACTGAAGTAGACATGGGCTCCCAATGGACGGGGAAGTAGTTTTCCTAGCTGGGCATAAGTTGTAGCAATACAATTCACAATCCATTTAGCTAAGGTAATTTTAGAGATGGTGTGACCTATCCTGTTTGGAGAAAAGGCAATAAACAGCCAGTCAGGTTTCCTGCGTTTCCCTAGTTCTGTGTAGGTAAAAAACAACTGTCAGCCCACATCCAAAGAATGTAGCACATACTCTTCCTTTATTGGGGTGATTAGAAAAAAATACAGAAAGGTGAATAATCTGATATCGGACTCTGAAGCTACTTTTGGGACGAAAGAGGGATTCGTTCTGAGCGAGACCATTTCTGAAGAAAGTGATATATGGTGATTGGGAAGACAAGGCTTGCAATTCAACACCCTTCTGGCCGAAAGTAGTCTTCCATGACGAAAATTTTAAGTCACATGAGCCAGAAGGTTCAAAAGGCTTTTTGGTCAGCCCGTGAAGAACTAGCGAGAGCCCAATCGGGGAGAAGGATAGTAGAGTTGTATGCACTTACCATAAATGTAGATGTTAGAGTGTATTCACTGTTGCAGTCATTACATTTGGGCAATCTGCTGGCAGGTTGCCTTCAGTCTGCCTGAATAACAAAGTCTTGGGTCCTGCTTCAGTTGCTGTCTCCTCTTCCATGATGTCAGGTCATCAGGGGTATAAAAACATGGAGCCGATGCCATTTTATTCAGTTTTTCTTGCCCCAGATGTCAGGTACCCCACAAATGGAGAGCAAAAAAAAAATATATAAACAGTAAATATAAAAATGCTCTTTTAGAAACATAATCTTTACCGTCAACTAAAAGGAAATACATCACAAAGGCTTTTGAGTATAGTGAAAGAAAGTAAAAGTATAGAAAGGGGGATGGCGGGTGGGTGGGTAACCTGGACTGCAACAGTGAATACACTCGAACATCTACATTTTAAGTGTACACAACTGTACTATGTTCTTCGTGTTTCACTGTTGCAGTCATTACATTTGGGTAGAATCCCAAAGCTATGGATAGGAGGATGGAACTAAACATTAGGAGTGGCTATAAGGTCCTGCAGAACTGCAGTGGCAAAGCCTGCCCTGGATTTGGAGAAGAGAGGCAAATGATAATGCTTTGTGAAGGTATGAACAGAGCTCCAAGTAGCAGCTTCTAGAATGTCTTTGGTTGGAACCCCTCTGAGAAAAGCTGCTGAAGTAGAGGCAGCCCTGTTGGAATGTGATCTGATCCCCTTGGGCACCGGTTTACCATGGTGCAAGTAGCAGAAACTAATGCAGTGGCTTATCCACTTAGAAATGGTCTGTTTTGATATAGCCTTCCCCTCTGACCCTGCAGCAAATGCTATCAGTAGTCGCTCAGACATTTAGAGATTTGGTCCTCTAAGTAGAATCTTAGTTGCCTGTGTACATCCAATGAATGCAGAATCCACTCCCCCTTGTTCTTCAGATTTGGGTAAAATGTTGGCAGGTGAATGGTCTGGTTAAGAGCCACACTGGATACCACCCTAGGCATAAAAGGATTGGTCCCGAGGGACACCCCGTCCAGGTAAAATATAATAAAAGGCTCCACTGCTATTAAGAGCCTGTAGTTCTGAAACCCTTCTTGCTGAAGTGACTGCCAAGAGAAAAGCTGTTTTCCAAGATAGTAATTTTATATCCGCAGTAGCTGTTGGTTCAAAAGGAGGCAGGGCGAGTTT
Organism: Protopterus annectens; assembly: GCF_019279795.1. Lineage (NCBI taxonomy): Eukaryota > Metazoa > Chordata > Ceratodontiformes > Protopteridae > Protopterus > Protopterus annectens. Next base: position 1,063,059,838 of record NC_056737.1, read on the forward strand.
TTCCAGTACAAAATTGAGGTCCCATGCAGGAGTTAGTGATCTTCTGGGAGGCCTTAAATTTTTGGCCCCTCTAAGATACTGTTTACTCAAAGGATGAGAAAAGAGGGGAGGGCTCTGTGTTGTAATGAGCTGAGATGGCAGAGGCATGGATTTTTATTGAAGAAAAAGATAGGCCCTTGTCAAGCATCTCAGTCAAACATTGTAAAATCTGAGGAATATTGGGCTTTGCCGTGTCTGTTCCTTGTGCTTGGTTCCAAGCACAGAATCTCTTCCATTTATCAGCATAAGATTTTCTAGTACTAGGCCTTCTGGCTTAAAAAATGACATCCATCAGATTTACTGAGAGGTGTTTGAATAATTAATTGATCAACCATGCTGCAAGATTCAGAGTTTGGAGCAGAGTGTGCAGAATTTGATTGTTCTGCTGAGACAGTAGATGAGGTATTTGAGGAAAGTACTTAGAAGTGGGTACCAGTGCTTGCGAGGCCAGTCCGGAGCAACTAGGATCATTTTTGTTTTTCCTGTCTGACTTAGTAAGACCTTGGTGAGTAGAGGCAGGGAGGAAAGGCACAGACTGATATTTTTTTCCAGCTGAAGGATAGGGCATCCATTTTCCATGCTTTTTTGTGATGAGTTCTTGTGCAGAATTTGTCCAACTGATTTTGGGGAGAGGCAAATAGATCTATGTCTGGGCACCCCCATTTCTGTGTTAACCTGATGAAGATTTGTGGATCCAGTTTCCATTCGTGCGGGTCCATAAGATTTCTCCTTAGGTCATCTGTCAGATATTTTGTTTTCCCGGCAGGGATTGAGCTTGAAAAAGTATTTGCAAGTCAAAGCTGTGTTCCACAAGGCCATGGCTAGTCTGCAAAGGAGGTAGGAATTTGTAGCCCCCTGCTTGTTTATGTACCACATAACTGTGGTGTTGTCCGTCTTTATCAGTAGTTGCCCTGGATGAAGTAAGTACTTGAAGGCTGTCAGAACATTCTGAACAGCTAGCATCTCTTTCTGGTTGATCTGCAGATGCATTTGGTTTGGGCTATATTTGCCCTGAATGCATCTCCCTGCCAGCTGGGCCCCCCAAGCATAGTCTGATGCATCTGTAGTTAGGGTTTGGGTGGCAGGGGGTAGAGTGAATGACAGTCCCTTGTTTTGGTGACATGTCTCCACCCACCAAAGAAACTCCTGTTGTAGGCAGGGAATGAGAGGAATCATTGTTTCCAGACTGAGAATGTTGATTCCATAAACTTTTAGGTACCATTGAAGTTTCCTCATATGCAGTCTCACATATGGAATTAGTATAATGCAGAATGCCAAGAACCCCAAAGCCTGCAGAATTGTTTTTGTTGCCATTTGTTTGAAGTATGTTGTCAGTTGCCTTTGTTTGTCTGGCGTGTAGTAGGCCATCTGGGCAGTTGTATTCAAGCTTGCACCCAGGAATGTAATTATTTGAGAGGGTACCAGTTATGATGTACCATAGGCATGCTAGAAGCTGAAGAAGAGTGTCCTTGTCCTCTGCTTGAATGAGACAGCCGCCCAGATAAGGATAAATTTAAATGCTTCTTTGTCTGCAGAATGCAATTACTGGTGCCAGGCACTTTGTAAAGACCCTGGGCGCAGTAGATAAGCCAAAGGGCAGTGCAGAGAATTGGTAATGCAAAAAAACCTGCTTTGAAGCGGAGGTATCTTCTGCAGAACTCCCTTATTGGGATATGCAGGTATGCGTCTTTTAAGTCTAGAGTTACTAACCAAGCATTCTTGCCTAGCATAGGCAGTAGCTGTTGTAAAGTCAGCATTTTGAATTTTGGAATGTCCAGGAATGTGTTCAAAATCGATAAGTCCAGTATTGGATGCCATGAATTGTCTTTTCTGGGTACCAGGAAAAATAAAAACTTTGTCCTTTTTCCTTTTCTGGTACTGGCTGAATAGCCCCCATATCCATGAGGAAGATGACTTGCTTCTGGGCCTCTGCCCACTGGTTTTGTGGCAGATCTGGCCATCCGTTTGGAATTGGCAAAGTATGGAAATGAAATCTGTACCCCTGAGATACTATGTTTAATACCCACTTGTCCTGGGTAATTAACTGCCAATTTTGAGCATGAAGTGTCAGTTTCCCCCCCAAGGGGGGCTGCCAAAAGAGAAGTGCTTGGTGATGGTAGAGGAAAGTCATTGAGACTGCTTACTGTACGGTTGTGCTTTGTTTCCTCCAGATTTGGAGGTGGAGGCACCCCATTGCTTTGACCTGTAAGAACCCTGTGATTGGTATCTGGAGCCTTTTGAGCACCTGGATTTGCCTTGAGTGGCTCTGTTGGACACTGGAAAGGACCAATTTTTGGTAGGCCAGTGTCTACTGAACCTGGGTGACTGCATTTGCAAGAAATCTTTTACAGTTTACATAGATTTAGCTTTGTCTTCCATTTTCTTTAAAACCTCTTCTGCCTTATTACCATGCTGCAAAGGGGCATCCAACAATTTAGCTTCAACATGATCAGGTAGATTTTGCTCCTTGAGCCAGGCATGCCTTCTAATCACAGATCCAGTAACAGCGGCCCTACAAGAGGCCTCCAAGGAATTAAAAGCACATTGCAAAGTATGCTTTCCAACCTGTTCTGCTGAATGCAATAATTCCTGTAACTATTTTCCACACAATCAGAAATCATCATTTCCTGTTTCAGTAAGCCCATAACATGCTGTTGATATTTAAGCATATCAAACTGGCAGTTTAAGGCCCTGATTGCCAAGGTTGCAGACGTATAAACCTTCTTTCTCCATCTGTCCAGCACCCTGGAATCTCTGTCAGAGGTGGCAGGATTTTTGGCTGTAGAGGCCTTTACACCCTTGGGACCGGCATAGTAGACTCCGAATGGGTCTCAGTAGAGGCCTGCGACTCAAAGTAGCAGGTATCAGGGGCTGCGAAAGCGCCTCACTGAGTACCGGTGAACTGGCGACTGGCTTTGGAGAAGCTTAGTCATCAGTTTTGGACCTTGACGGTCTGTCTCTTGCTTTGCGTTTTTTGTGAACTCCGGTAGTCCGATTGCTAACCGACGACATTTCAGGATAATTAAATCTTGTACCAAAATATTTAGAAGCAAAAATATACAGACGCTTAACAGTGCATTGGTTAAATCTAGCACAAAACCGACAGCAAGGCACATTGTGATCTGGGCCTAGGTAAGGAATACAGTACAAATGAAAATTCTTGAGGTATTTGCTTCCCACAAGTAATGCAATTATTAACTTTTACTGACATCAGTATGGAGCAAGAAAGAGTTTCCCCAACGGGGTATGTAGCTTTAGTTTGAAGACTTCGGTTCTGAAACTCGAATACGAAAATTTCAGGAGTCGGCCGACCGGCACTTGCTAACTGCTTCTGCTATGGGCACTGCGCTGCAAGAAAGACGGAATAAAATGGCGTCGGCTGTATGTTGTATACCCCTGACGACCTGACGTCATGGAAGAGGAGACAGCAACCGACGCAGGACCCAAGACTTTGTTATTCAGGCCGACTGAGGGCAACCTGCCAGCAGATTACCCAAATGCAATGACTGCAACAGTGAAACACGAAAAACATCCTCAATCAGAGGCCGAAGGTGAAAAAATACCTTTCATAAATGCCCAACATAAAAGATGTGGAAACAGGAAAGAAAAAGTAAAGTTGTGTACACTTACCATAAATGTAGATGTTCAAGTGTATTCACTGTTGCAGTCATTACATTTGGGTTATCTGCTTGCAGGTAGCCCTCAGTTGGCCTGATTAAAGTCTTGGGTCCTGCGTTGGTTGCTGTCCCTTCTTCCATGACGTCAGGTCGTAAGGGGCATAAAACATGCAGCAGACGCCATTACATCAGTTTTTCTTGCCCCAGATGTCAGGTGCCCCCCCCCCCCCCCCCAATGGGAAGTAATTAAATATAAAAGTACAAAGATATACCTCCAACACAAAAGCAAATACACCAAAAAGGCTTTTAAGCATAGTAAAGGAAAGTAGAGGTATAGCCAAAAGTTAGGGGGCTGGAGGGAGGGTAACCAGGACTGCAACATTGAATACACTCCAACATCTACATTTATGGTAAGTGTACACAAATGTACTAAGTTCTTCGTGTTTCACTGTTGCAGTCATTACATTTGGGCAGATTCCCCAAAGCTATGGTTGGGAGGAGGAATTTAGATAGCATTAGGGCCAGCAATAAGGCCCCGCAAGACTGCAGTGGCAAAGCCAGGTCTGGATTTAGAGAAAATTGGCAAATGATAATGCTTGGTGAAAGTATGTACAGAACTCCAGGTAGCAGCTTCTAGGATGTCCCTGGTAGGGACACCTCTGAGAAAGGCTGTAGAGGTAGATGCAGCCCTGGAGTGAGGTCTGGTCCCATGGGGGAAAGGTTTTCCATGGTGCTTACAGCAGAAATTAATGCAATGGCTTATCCATTCAGAAATGGTTTGCTTTGAAATAGCCTTCCCCTCTGTCCCTGCAGCAAATGTCACCAGCAGTTGTTCATATTTCCTTTGAGGTTTAGTCCTGTCCAAGTAGAATCGTGCACATCTAAGGAATGCAGTATCCGTTCGCCTTTATTCTGTGGACTGGGAAAGAAGGTTGGCAAATGAATGGACTGATTAAGAGCCACACTGGATACCACCTTGGGCATGAAGGGTGGATTAGTTCAGAGGGACACCCTGTCCGCATGAAAGATGATGAAAGGCTCCACTGCCATAAGGGCCTGTAATTCAGATACCCTTCTAGCGGAAGTGATTGCTAAAAGGAAAGCTGTTTTCCAAGAAAGAAATTTTAAGTCTGCAGTAGGAGGTAGAGTGAGTTTCTCCAAGACATAGTTAAGGTCCCAGGCTGGGATTGGAGCTCTCCTGCGTGGTCTCAAATTTTTGGCCCCTCTGAGGAACTGCTTGAGCAGTGGATGAGAGAAGAGGGGAGGTTCTGTGTTATAATGAGCTGAAATGGCTGAGGCATGGATTTTAATGGAGGAAAAAGACAGGCCCTTGTGAAGCATCTCAGTTAAGTATTGTAAAATCCGAGGTAAACTGGGCACTGCTGTGCTCATCCCTTGAGACTGGTTCCAGACACAGAATCTCTTCCATTTTTCAGCATAAGATTTTCTAGTACTACGCCTCCTTGCTTAAAATATCCATCACAGGTTTGTTGAGGGATGGTAAAGGAGAGATTAAGTAATTAGCCAGGCTGCAAGGTTCAGTGTTAGAAGCTGAGGGTGCAGAAACTGGTTCTCCTGCTGAGATAACAGGGAAGGAGTCTGAGGCAGGTGCCATGGAGAGAACCGTGACACACCGTGCAGAAGGGGGTACCATTGTTGGCGCGGCCAGTCTGGAGCAATCAAAATCATCCTTGGTTTGTCTTGTTTGATTTTTAGTAGTACTTTGGAGAGCATAGGCAGAAGGGGGAAGGCACAGACTGATAGTTTTTTTCCAGCTGAAGGACAGAGCATCCACTTTCCAGGCTTGTTTGTGGGGAGTCCTTGTGCAAAATCTGTCCAAGTGGTAGTTCTGGGGAGAGGCAAACAGGTCTATATCTGTGCTCCCCCATTTGCTAGTCAACAGGGTGAAAGTCCTTGGTTCCAGTTTCCACTCGTGCGGGTCCATGAGGTTTCTGCTTAGTCCGTCTGCCAGTGTATTTAATTTTCCTGGCAGGAATTGAGCTTGGAGGTGCACTTGGTAGCTCAAGGCTGTGTTCCACAATGCCATGGCTAGTTTGCAGAGGGGGTAAGAATGTGTACCCCCCCCTGCTTGTTTATGTACCACATAAGTGGTGTTGTCCGTCTTTACCATTAGTTGTCCTGGAAGAATGTGGTCCTTGAAGGCTGTCAGAGCATTCTGTACAGCTAATTTCTTTTTGATTGATATGCAGGTGCATTTGACTTGGGTTCCATTTGCCCTGAATGCACTTCCCTGCCAGGTGAGCCCCCCATGCATAATCTGATGCGTCTGTTAGGGTTTGGGCGGCAGGGGGTGGTGTAAAAGGTAGTCCCTTGTTTTGGTGGCAGGCCTCTGCCCACCAAAGGAACTCTAGGTGTAGGCCAGGTATGATAGGAATCATTGTTTCTAGGTCTTGAGAATATGGACACCATAAGCTTTTTAAATACCACTGTATTTTCCTCATATGCAGTCTTGCATATGGAATTAGAAGAAGGCAGGAGGCCATGAACCCAGACGCCTGCATTTATTAGTCTTGCAGATAACAGGGTTTTTATGGCCACTTGTTTGAAGTAGGTTGCCAAATTAATTTGTTTCTCTGGCGTGTGGTAAGCCATCTGGGAAGTTGTATTCAAGCTTGCACCCAGGAATAAAATTTGTTGACAGGGTACCAGTTGCGATTTGTTTTCGTTTATGGTGTACCCCAGACAAGTTAGAACCCTTTGTACAAAGGCCAGATGATTCAAAAGTATGTCCTGGCATTCTGCCTGAATTAGACAATCGTCCGGGTATGGGTATATTTGAATATTTCTTTGCCTGCAAAATTAAATAACTGGAGGCACTTCGGCTTATCTACTGCACCCAAGGTATTCACAAAGGGTGGTGCAGAGAACTGATGGTGTGCGTAGCCGGGTTTGAAGCGTAGGTATCTTCTGCAAGATTCCCCGACTGGGATGTGCAGGTATGCTTCTTTTAAATCTAGTACTGCCAACCAGGCATCTTTGCCTAGCATAGGAAGTAATTGGCGAAGAGTCAGCATCTTGAATTTTGGAATCTCCAAAAAGGTGTTTAGAGTAGACAGGTTCAGGATATGATGCCATGAACCGTCTTTTCTTGGTACCAGGAAAAGTCTCAAGTAGAAACAGTGACCCTTTTCCTGTTCTGGTACCACCTGATTCCCCCCATGCTTGAGAGAAAGTACTTGTTTTTGTGCCTCTGCCCACTGATTTGGGGGTAGGTCCAGCCACCTGCTTGGTGTTGGCAATGTTTGGAAGTGAAATTGGTATCCCTGGGACACTATTTAAAACCCATTTGTCCTGGGTAATGAGTTCCCAATTCTTTGCATGAAGAGTAATCCCCCCCCCCCCAAAGGGGCAGTCAGTTGATAAGTGCTTGGAAATTTTAAAAGGAAGTCAATGAGACAGTTTATCATAGGGGGGAGTCTTATTATTGCCAGATTTGGAAGTGGAAGCCCCCCACTGCTTAGTTATGTGTGCCCCCTGGGACTGAAACCAGGGGGGTTTTGCTGTATCAGGGTTTGGCTTGAGAAGACCTGGAAAGGACCAATTCTTAGAGGGCCAGTACCTACTAAATCTAGGAGGCTGAACTTGTAAAAAAATCTTTAACAGTTTGCATAGATTTAGCTTTATCTTCCATCTTTTTAAGAACTTCCTCAGCCTTGTTGCTAAACAGGCGGTCCTGATTTAAAGGAGCATCCAACAATTTAGCTTTAACATGATCAGGCAAAGATTGCTCCTTAAGCCAAGCATGCCTTCTGAGCACAGACCCAGAAACAGCAGCCCTGCAAGAGGCCTCTAATGAATCAAAACCACATTGCAAAGTATGTTTTCCAACTTCAGCAGAATGTATTAAATCCTGTAATTCTTTATTTTCCACATGGTCAGGAATCATAATTTTCTGTTTAAGCAGTCCAACAGCATGTTGCTGATACTCTAACATATGAAACTGGCAGGTTAAAGCCCAAATGGCCAAGGTTGCAGAAGTGCAAACCTTCTTACCCCCTCTATCCAGCACCCTGGTGTCTATCAGAAGGGGTAGGAGAAGCCTTAATGCCCTTGGGCCCCTGTGAAGTAGTCTCTGGATCTGCAATAGGATTTTTAAAAAGGAACTTTTGGGACTCTGGGACCCTGTAGTATCTCTGTCCGGTTTCCTGGGAGCAGGAGACAGGGAATCAGGGGCCAAACAAGATTCTGAAAAAGCATCAACAATGTCTAGTACAGGAGGAATAGCTAAAGGCCTATGCTGAGGTAGGAGAAGAAACTTGTGGGACTCTGGGACCCGGCTAGTATCTCTGTCAGGTTTTCTGGGAGCAGGAGGCAGAGAATCAGGGGCCAAACAAGATTCCGAAAAAGCATCAACAATGTCTACTACAGGAGGAATAGCTAAAGGCCTATGCTGAGGTAGGAAAAGGAAATCCCTAAGCCTCTTTTCTGAATCTAAAAAATCCTGGCTTTCCCAGTGGAAATGCTCCCTTGAAGGTTTCCCCAAAAGAAAAATCCTCAGTAGGGGAAGCAGGAGGAATGGAGTCCACTGCATCAGAATCTTCATAAGTACACAAGGGCAAATCCAGATCATCAGAAGAATCAGAAAAAACAGGTGGCTAACCCTGATTAGATTTATTAGATCTTCAGCCATTCTTATTTGATTTTTAGGCATAAAGGCCTGAGCATGTGGCCTGGGTGTTTTTTTTAGGCATGGATCGAGATTTAGGCCTACGTAAAGGAGGCATCTATTTAATATGCAAGTCCGTAGCCCTAAATACACCCTCAGAAGCCGGTGCCTGCACAGCGGCTCCGGACCCATCCAAGGTAGAGACATCCGCGGGTTCCATAGTTGAAGCATCTCGCGGCATACCGGATTCCGAATGGGTCTCAGTAGAGGCCTGCGAATCAGAAGTAGCAGGTATCAGGGGCTGCGAAAGTGCCTCACTGAGTACCGGCAAACTGGCGACTGACCTAGGAGAAGCGTTGGCAGTTTTGGACCCCGGCGGCCTCTCTGTCTTTATCTTTGCATTTTTTCAGAATCTCGGTAGTCGGATGGCTAACCAACGACATTTCTGGATAATTAAACAAAGAACCGAAACATTTAGAGGCGAAAATATACAGACTGATAGTGCGCTGATAAAATAAAGCACAAAACCGACAGCAAGGTACGCTGTGGTCAGGGCCTAGGCAAGGAACACAGTACGAATGAAAATCTTTATGAGGTATTTGCTTTCCACAAGTAATGCAATTATTAACTTTTACTGACATCAATAAGGAGCAAGAAAAACTTTCAATGGGGTACTTAGCTTTAGTTGAAGACTTCGGTTCTGAAACTCGAAAATGAAAATTTTAGGAGTTGGCCAACCGGCACTTGCAAACTGCTTCTGCTACGGGCACCACACAGCAAGAAAGACTGACGTAATGGCGTCGGCTGCATGTTTTACACCCCTGACTACCTGACGTCATGGAAGAAGGGGCAGCAACCGACGCAGGACCCAAGACTTTGTTAAACAGGCCGACTGAGGGCTACCTGCGAGCAGATAACCCAAATGTAATGACTGCAACAGTGAAACACGAAGAACATCCAGTGTTCTTCCCCACAAGGAAGTTGAAGACAGCGGCAACTTGCAACTGGATAGTGGAAAAACTAGCTCCAAGCTGGAAGAGGGAAGCAAGAAACATCAAGATGTCAAGGAATGAAGCAGAAAAAGTACAGTTTTGTACCTACCATAAATGTAGAGGTTAGAGTGCTCACACTGCTGCAGTCATCACTGTTGGGTTATCCTGCTGTCAGGCGGTCCCCGCAGTCGGCTCAAGTTCCAAAGTCTTGGTCCGGCGTTGGTTGCTGTCGCTTCTTCCCTGACGTCAGTGCGCCAGGGGTATACAAGATGCATCAGACGCAATTTTCTTCAGTTTTTCTTGCCCCAGATGTCAGGTGCCCCCAATAGGTAGGCAATATAAATTGCTATATAGAAATATACATACAAAAATAAAACAATACCTTCAGTCACAAGCAAATACACCACAGAGGTTGTATAGGATAGAAAGGAATAGATAAGTCCAACTAGTTCAGAGGGGATGGAGGGAGGGTAACCTGGACTGCAGCAGTGTGAACACTCTAACATCTACATTTATGGTAGGTACAAAACTGTACTATGTTCATCGTGTTACACTGCTGCAGTCATCACTGTTGGGTTGAATCCCAAAGTTAAGGATGGATGGTGGAACTAAATAGGGTTTGGAGAGGCTAGTATGCCCAGCAGAACTGCAGTGGCAAAGCCAGCTCTGGTTTTAGAATATAGAGGTAAGTGATGGTGCTTGGTGAAGGTGTGCACTGAACTCCAAGTGGCAGCCTCCAAAATATCCTTGGTTGGTACCCCTCTGAGGAAGGCTGTTGATGTTGCTGTAGCCCTGGTGGAATGGGGCCTGATGTTACCAGGCACAGATTTCCCATGGTGTGTGTTGCAGAAACTGATACAATGTCCTATCCATTTTGAAATGGTCTGTTTCGAGATGGCTTTTCCTTGAGATCCTGCAGCATAGGATACAAAGACTGGTCAGATTTTCTGAAAGCCTTAGTTTTATCCAAGTAGTAACGTAATTGCCTGTGAATGTCCAACGAGTGTAGGAGTCTTTTGGTTTGGTTTAGGGCCACACTGGATACCACCTTTGGCATAAAAGAAGGGTTAGTTCGTAAAGAGACTCTGTCTTGATGAAAAATGATGAAAGGCTCCACTGCCATTAGGGCCTGTAGTTCTGAGACTCTTCGTGCTGAAGTTATCGCTAGCAGCAGGGCAGTTTTCCATGATAGGAATTGTAGATCAGCAGTGAAAGCTGGTTCAAAAGGCGGAAGTGTTAGCTTTTCCAGAACAAAGTTGAGGTCCCAAGTTGGTGTTGGTGCTCTCCGGGGCGGTCTTATATTCTTAGCCCCTCTGAGGAACGGTCTTATTAATGGATGTGAAAATATAGGAGGATCCGTGTTGCATTGAGCTGAAATAGCCGAGGCGTGGATCTTAATAGGTGAGAAGGAAAGTCCTTTGTGCAACATCTCAGTTAAATATTGAAGAATCTGAGGAATATTTGGGACAAGGGGATTTTTGGCCTTTAGCCTGGTTCCAGGCGCAGAATCTTTTCCATTTGTGTGAATAGACTTTCCTGGTGCTGGGCCTCCTGGCCTCCAGAATGACGTCCATCACAGCTTTAGAGAGAAGTGGTGACTGGTTATTTAGGCAATTTGCCATGCAGCCAGATTTAAAGTCTTGAGCTGGCTGTGTAGAATCTGATTGTTTTGCTGAGTGAGCAGGTGAGGAATTGTAGGCAAAATCCATGGTGGGCCTTGAGCCATGTTCCTTAGTATTGGATACCAGTGTTGGCGTGGCCAGTCTGGAGCAATGAGTATCATTTGTGGCCTCTCTAATCTGGCTTTCAGCAGCACCTTTGCCAGAAGAGGCAGTGGAGGAAAGGAAAGTCGAGGTGGTGGATTCGGACTGTCTAATAAAAGTTGAACCTGCTGTCTCAGGGATAAGATTCTTTAAGGGGGAAGGGCTACTATTTGCATTGTTGTGTTTAGCTGCATTCCTATGAATTCTATATCATGTACCGGAGTCATCCTGGATTTCACCATATTTACTATGATCCCCAGACAGTGAAACAGGCATAACAAACTGAATAGTATGCAGTACTTGATGCCCTGTGGGTGCAATCAGGAGCCAATTGTCTAGGTAAGGAAACGCCTGGAATCCTTGCAGATGGAGATAAGCTGCAACCATCCATTCATCCTCAGCCCCTTTTCCCATTTTTGCACATGGGGTTGGGGTGTCACTTCAGCAGTGACAATCATCTCGAGCCAAGGTTTACACTGCCAGGTGGTAGTTCATTCATATAACACACAGACAGACACACAGACAGACACACACACAGACACACACACAGACACACACACAGACACACACACAGACACACACACAGACACACACACAGACACACACACAGACACACACACAGACACACACACAGACACACACACAGACACAATTTAGAGTGTCTGATCCACCTACTGTACATCTTTGGACTGTGGGAGGAAACTGGAGCACCCAGATGAAACCCACGTGACCACAGGGAGGACATGCAGACTCCACACAGAAGGCACCCCAGCTGAGAATCGAACTGGAAAACCTCCGGCTGTAAGGCAACACTAACCACTGCACCACCGCGGCCACAATGATGACAAAGTTGAGCTACAACCACTGCCATGCATTTGGTGAATACCCGGAGGGGAGGTGGTGAGGCCAAAGGGCACTGCCCTGAATTGGTAATGATTGGCCCCCAGCTGGAAGCGCAGATATCTCCTGGAGTGTGTCTATTTTGATATGATAGTACGCATCCTGGAAATCTACAGAGCACATCTAGTAGTCCTTGCGCAGCAGCAGCAGCAGAATGGACTGCACAGTAACCATGCAGAACTTTGACTTCTTTACAGATTGAGACTGCTCAGATTCAAGATGGGTCAAAGGTCCCCTATCTTCTTTGGCACCAAAAAGAAGCATGAGTAAGTTCCACACACTTGCTGTTCAGTGACCTGCTGGATAACTCTTGTTTAGAAGTTTCTGAACTTCTAGAAGGGACATTGCCCTCTGACTGGGTAGCACGTCAGGTAGATACCTGTCGAAAATGGGAGGAGGAAGGGAAAAGGGAATATAGCAACCTCTGGAAATTATATTTAGCACCCAAGCATCACTTATGTTTATTAAGGCTTCTGAGTGTAAAGAAAGTCTGCCCTTAACTGCTTCCAGAGTAGGAGAGTTTGGTAGCCCTTCAGAAGGGCTGGAAGTGCCTGTCAGAAAAGGGTTTCCTGAAGCCCTGACTTTGCACACCCCCTCTCCCTCTGGGATGGCGTCTGCCATTAAATCCCCTTCCTCTGCCTCTAGAAGAGGATTTAGCCTGCGAAAAAGGAAAAGGCCCCTGGGATTTATGGAACCACATTTTCTTCCCACTCCGTTTGTTCCTGGAGAAGGTCCGTTGGAGGAAGAAAATGATCCCTATGGCAGACAGGGTCTTGCCTTTCAGTTCGCGGAGGGTAAGAGTTTCTTTAACTGAAGTCCCAGACAAGGAAGAACCAAAGGGGGAGTTAATGAACGATGCCATAAAGGGTTCCGCAAACTCGCTCAATCTCATCCAGGTATATCTAAGGGCTATGCCTGAACCAGCCACTTGTGAGATACCTTCTGCAGCATGGGAGATTAACCTGAACAAGGAGTTAGCTATAGAGGACATAGAGGTCAGTTGAAGAGAAACCTTTTTATAATCTTCCAACACTTACTGTCAGAGAGGTGGAGATTTCCTTAAATCTCTCTGAAGGTGCGTGAAATGTGTCAAATAATGCATACACATGCTTCCCATGCCTGTCCAAAGCCAGAGTCTCCTTGTTTGGGGGATGAAAAATGGAGCTCTGTTCCGCTTGCTCCTTTTTAGTGGCTGCAGACACCACCACAATGGCATAAACTGGGGCACCTTTACTCCAAAAGGGGAGGTCGCTGGGGTCAGGCTCGTTCCAAGCCTGGCGGGCAATGAGGTCAATGACGGTGGGGTCACCCAGAATGATTGCCTTCAGAAATACAGACTCCTTCAAGGAAGGAGGTTGGGAAGACCATCCATCCTTTTGCTTCATAATTTCTAGGGATATTCAAGAAGGAAATATCATTGGTTGGAGATTGGGGGGACCCTTCCCCTTCATGGAAATCAGTGTCCTCCGTCAATGACTTCAAGGGGGAGTCTAGGTACTTCCTCCTGCAATGATGCTTCCAAGGAACCTCCTCCACTGGGTATTCAGAGGAGGACTCTAAAGACAGGGGGATCCTGCTGAGGGACAGACTAAAGGCTTTCCGGGAGAGGCTGACCATGGATCTGACAAATGGAAGCAACATCCTGATCTGCTGGGGTTGGGTAGGGCCTGGCGGAATGGGACTGGGTCTCTAGGACTACAGAATGCCCTCTCTGTCAACTGGAAGGAAGATAGGACCCCCCCCCCACCCCAGTGGCTGAGACCACCAAAGGAGAGAGACTAGGTTCCCTGGCACTAGCCCCAAGCTGTCGAAGACTGAGGCCTCCAGGATGAGGGACTGCTCTGAAAAGGTTAGAGCCGACAATGGCCCCAAGGACTCTGTACCAACCTGGTCAGTGAAACTTGGGGGTCAAGGAAAAAGCTATTCTACACCCTGGCACCAGTCCACTCAGGAGCATCAGGCCATGCAGCTCCGAAACAGAAGATCAGACCGGAGGAGGCTGTAGTATGGGGGTCTGATCTCTGATGGAGCCAGCATGGGTCAGAGAAGGCAAGCTCCCCAGATGGATCTCAGCTTTGAGGAAACTTATCTGGATCCATATCAGAGTGGGACAGCTGACAGGATCTGGGGGAAACAGAAGAGTTAGTTGACCTAGCCGGCCATATGGTGGAAATGACAGTCAGGAGAGGGGAGGGAGACTGACTCCATCCCGAAGTATAGCTCAGAGACCTCTGATCCTGGTGAACCTGACTAGGAGTCTGCTCTGGAGAAGAGGTGTTCTGGATCCAAATACGCTCCACCGACTGACTGGGTGCTAGGATCAGAGGACTGAGGATCCAGCAGAGAGGAGCATGTAGTCTATGGAGGATCCATTGGATCTGAGGGCCCTATCGGATCCTGAGTCAAATGAGAACCAGATGGATTTGAGCAAGATGCATCTCTTCTCCGGAGCAGAAGACTGGGTCCATTGAGTAACAGAAGGGGCATGCTTCTTGGTTACATGGGTCTGGGCTCCAGAAGCCAGGAGAAGACCTCGTAGAATAAGCTTATGCTAGTCTGCGAGGGCCCAGGGGTTGAAGGCTGAGCAGATGTCACACAGAATCTCAGTGTCCTAGACCCAGGGAATTAAGCACATCTTGTGGACACCAGAATGGGGAATCTTATGCCCAAGAGGAACACCTCTTAAACCCACAGGGCTTTTCTTACTTGTCAGACACACGCCACACACACGTGCGCCCCACAGGCAAGAAACACAAACACTATAACTAAAAAGTGAGGAAAAAAAGAAAGAAAAACTAGGAAAGAAAAGGGTAGAGGAGGGCAGGAAAGAAACCTTAACACCAGCGAACTACCAATAGAAAAAGCCTAAAATGGGAGTGGAGTAAAGGGGAGTACTGAAAAGACTATAAAACAACTAGGTAGAAGAAGTTTACAGGAAACAAGAAAATACTATTTATCTGAGTGAGGTTCAGAAACCGCATATGTGCTGGAGGGTGGCAAACGAGATCTGGGGGATTGAAGTGGAGTGAGGCATTATGGTAATGTGAGGAGTGAGCCTTGGATCATATGTTTGGAAGAAATGGCAGCATCTGATCCGACAATGGATCCAAAGACCCATATGTGATGCATAGTGTAATGGACATCATCAGATCGGTTATCCTCTGACTTCCATACTACATGGATGCCAAAACAAAGCAAAACCTGGACATAAACACACCCAAGAAGGCAGCCACAGTCGTAGGAATGTCTAAAAGAAAACTACGAGATTCAATAGGAGCACAGGGCTCAAGTCTGTATGCTGGGTCCATGAGATAAACACCATCTCCTACAGTCCCCAGTGATTGGCAGTCCCTCTGATACCTACCATCCTTGTACAGCAGGGGAACAAAGACCCATGTATAGGAACACTTTGTAAGAGATATTTTTAAAAAACTTAGAAAGCTGGTGGCATAACACCTTAGCATCAACACAAATTTTCTGAAAGGTTTAATGTCAAACTAAGTCAGTCATTTCCGGACTTCACCTTTTACTAATTTGCCAACATTTGTCCACAATTTTAGGAGAACAGGCCAAAGAAATACAAAAGGCTGGACATTATACAAAAAAAAAAACTGTACAGTGAAAGGTATGGCTGCTCTCAATGGCATGGCACTCCTATCAGCTATAACCGCAAAGAAAATCCTTGAAGGGAAACAGGCTACCAGCTGCACCACTTCATCAGAGACCGAGACAGAGGGAGAGAGAGAGAAGAATGCTTGAAGTGGACAGATGAACTTTGCATGTCTGTTGGCTATCAGAGGCATAAAAGGGGAGAAGCACCATTCAATAGAACGTACACTCAACACCAGAACTCTGCAATTGCATCAACCAATCCAAGACACGACAGTTTAGCTGCAAGAATCAGTCTAAATCAAAGGCTCTTATAACAAAGAAGTCACTAGCATAACAGGATTTGAGTTATCAAGCATTTTCTAATGAAATGAAATCCAACCTCAAACATATGTATTGACAGGAAGAAAAGCCTAAAGACAACTCAAACAGAAAAAATAAGCTGGCAAAGAAGAGCAAACAGTGAAGGAAAAAATGTTTTCCAGCACTACTATGACCAAGAACCAAGAGGAAGGAAGGGACTATGCCTGCATATTTGAACTGCTTCTTACTGAAATTGGTACACCTTGTTTGCTGTAGCATAGACTAGATCCAGGCCTGCTGAATCTAGCTTTGTTTGTATAACTTGAGCACTAATCCAGGCATTCTTTAAAGTATTCAGTTGTATTTATTACTGCTTGGTAATAACATGATTAAAGTGTAGCTAGCATTCTAAGTCTTCTGGATTAAGCACTTGGGCTTCAGACCAGTTGTTTTACATTAGGAAGGTTTGTGGCCTGCACTGTGGTGGCAGGACCGGTAGCTTACATCCTTCTAAGTTGGGAACTGCTGATTGAGGGCTCAGTGTCTTATTCTAAAAGTGCATTAGTTCTGGTGTAAGTACTTGGGCTTCAGGCCAGTTATTTTACATTAAGAAGGTTCGTGGTCTGCACTCTTGTGGGAGGAGAGGCTGGACTCTGCCCTTCTGAACTGGGAATTTCTGGTTAAAGGCTTATAGTGCCTGCATATTTGAACTGTTTCTTACTGAAATTGGTACACCTTGTTTGCTGTAGCATAGACTAGATCCAGGCCTGCTGAATCTAGCTTTGTTTGTATGCTTGTTGTTTATTTGCTTGTTATTTCCCTGAAACGCTAATTTGACCTAAAACGCAGCTTTTCAGCGCTTCTGTGGATCCCTAGTGATATCTGCATTGCTTACTGTACTTACCTTCCTTGTTTCACTTGAAACAAAGTTACTGTTTGTCGTTTTTGCATTTAAGTTACCTGTAACACATTGCATTTAAGTTACCTGGCACTTGCTCACTAAGTCAGCACTAAAAAATTAAAAACACTACACCCTCACAAACTCCCCTTGAGTACCTTGTTCCTCACTGGCCCTTTTTTTCAATTATAAAGGAATTCCCAATACTATACTAGCATGTCCAAAGGTCAGTTGTCAATCTCCTCTCCGGTCCAGCTGGTGAATCTGGGAATCTTGAGGCAATGTTACAACTGCCTCATGTACACGCCTCCTCCCAACAAATTCCAACACATGTGAGAGATGCAACCATATAGACAAACTGGAGGCTAAGCTCTCTCAACTCAGTATAGACCTACCAAGACAGCAAACCAAACACAAACGCACAAAAACATACTCGGGGGCTCTAAATAAAAATCTGTCTAAGCAGCAGAGACCTCCCAAAACAGACACCCAAGCAACCGCTACTCCAAAACAAAACACGTGCAACACATAGCTCACAAAGCCAGTGTGCCGAACAGTCACAGCCCTTAAGGCTAAACAACACATCTGATACACTTGTAATAGGTCACCGACGTCCCGCTCACCAGGCTGAACAAGGAGAAGGTCACGGTGAGCTGCCTGTCTGGCGCTAGGATCCGCCACATAACACAAGCACTCCGGTCACTCCAAGGCAAGTACAAATATGACTGAGTCATTGTCCATGCTGGTGTGAATGACCTGAGACGTACCTCCCTGGACTACATGAAAAGAGACAGAGGAGCTCTCTGAGCATGTAGCCCAAGCCGGTATGACCCTGCCCCTTGAGTAGCATCTTACCCTCACCAAGAATGATGCCACAATATGAAGACAAGATGATCAATTTCAACAATTGGCTTAAGTATTGGTGTCATTCAAAGGGGATCCAATGTCTGTCAGCCTGGGATGACATGCTCGACAAGCCACGATGTTTCGCTAGGGACGGCTTGCACCTGTCACCCCTGGGCTTTCGGATATTGGCAAAGGCTGTTGCTACCCACATAGTGCCTTTGTTAGACAAGGCTCAAAAAAGACAAACCCACCTCCATAGGTATCACAAGGGATAAGAAAAGTACAGTTTTGTACCTACCATAAATGTAGATGTTAGAGTGCTAATACAGCTGCAGTAATCACAGATGGGTTCTCTGCCGTCAGGCGGGTCCTCGGTCGGCCGAATTCCAAAGTCTAGGTCTGGCGTCGGTTGTTGTCGCTTTCTTTCCTGACGTCAGTGAGGCATGGGTATATAAGACACAGCCGACGCCATTTTCTTCAGTCTTTCTTGCCCCAGATGTCAGGTGCCCCCAGAAGGAAGGCAATACATAAATTATATTTATATACATGCAATGCAATATAATCAAAAATCAGTAGTTGCAAGCAAATATACCATAGAAGGATAACCCAATCAGGTTGTATGAAGAGGGGTTAGGCCCTAGGCCTTTACCAAGAGGGGAAGGAAGGAGGGAAAACTGTACTGCAGCTGTATTAGCACTCGAACATCTACATTTATGGTAGGTACAAAACTGTACTATGTTCATCGTGCATACAGCTGCAGTAATCACAGATGGGTAGAATCCCAAAGCTACGCACAGGGTGGTAGGCACTAGGTGGAACTGGGATGAGCCAGAATGCCCTGCAACACAGCAGTGGCAAAGCCTGCTCTAGTTTTAGAATACAAAGGCAGGTGGTAGTGTTTTGTGAAGGTATGCACAGAACTCCAAGTGGCTGCCTCCAAAATATCTTTGGTAGGAACTCCTCTGAGGAAGGCTGTTGAGGTAGCTGTGGCCCTGGTGGAGTGGGATCTGATGCCTGTAGGGACAGATTTTCCATGATAGGAGTAACAAAACCGTATGCAGTGGCCTATCCATTTTGAAATTGTCTGTTTGGTAACTGGCTTCCCTTGAGCTCCTACAGCATAGGACACAAAAAGTTGGTCTGATTTCCTGAAAGGCTTTGTTCTGTCCAAATAATAACGTAGCTGTCTATGGATGTCTAAGGAGTGTAGCAGCCTTTCCCCTTTGTTTTGAGGATTGGGGTAAAAGGTAGGTAAGTGTATGGCTTGATTTAAAGCTACCCTGGATACCACTTTAAGCATAAATGACGGGTTGGTTCAAAGGGAAACCCTGTCCTGATGGAAGATGAGAAAGGGCTGCACAGCCATGAGGGCTTGTAGTTCCGAAACCCTATGAGCTGAGGTAATGGCCAGAAGGAAGGCTGTTTTCCAGGACAAATATTGCAAATCTGTTGAGGCAGCTGGTTCAAAGGGAGGCAATGTTAATTTTTCTAGAATGTAATTAAGATCCTAGGCTGGTATTGGTTGTTTCCTTGGTGGTCTTATATTCTTAGCCCCTCTGAGGAACTGTCTTAAGAGTGGGTGAGAGAATAAGGGTGGATCAGTACTGAATTCTGCAGAAATGGCAGAGGCATGGATTTTTATGGAGGAAAATGAAAGTCCACTGTTCAGCAGCTCAGCTAGATACTGTAATACCCGAGGCAAATTCAGTTTTCTAGGGTTCTGGCCTTTTTTCTCATTCCAAGAGCAAAACAGTTTCCATTTTGTGGAGTAAGCCTTTCTAGTAGATGGCCTTCTGGCCTCCAAAATGACATCCTGCACCTCTTTGGGGAGTAGGGTCTGTTGTGGTGTTAAGGAATTTTCCATGCAGCGAGATTGAGTGTTTTCAGCTGACTGTGAAGAGTTTTGTAGCTGTGCTGAGTCAGAAGAAGAGGCATTAGAGGTAGGGACCAGGGAGGAGTATGTGTTAGGCTCCTTAGGAGTGGGTACCAGTGTTGTCTTGGCCAGTCTGGAGCAATCAGTATCATCTTCGGTCTGTCTGCTCTTGCTTTCATGAGTACCTTGGGCAGAAGAGGCAGAGGTGGGAAAGCGTAAACTGTCCATGCTGTCCAACTGAATGAAAGGGCGCCCACTCTCCAGGCCTTTGGATGAAAGGTCCTTGAACAGAACTTTTCCAATTGATGATTCCTGTGGGAGGTGAAGAGATCTATGTCTGGCCACCCCCACGCTTGGATTATCTTTGTAAACACTTGAGGATGCAACTTCCATTCGTGTGGATCTGTCATATTTCTGCTTAGATTGTCTGCCAGCGTGTTTTCCAAACCTGGCAAGTACTGTGCCTGAAGTTCGATTTGCCATTCCAGAGCCAAGTTCCAAAGTGTCATGGCTAGTCTGCACAGGGGGTATGAATGTGTTCCTCCTTGTTTGTTTATGTACCACATTACTGTGGTGTTGTCTGTTCTTATCAATAATTGTCCTGGATGCAGGAGGTCCTTGAAAGCTGTAACTGCATTTATCACTGCTAGCATTTCTTTCCGATTGATGTGAAGGTGCTTTTCCTTTTGGGACCATTTGCCCTGAATGCACCTGTCTGTCATGTGCGCCCCCCAGGCGTAATCTGAGGCGTCTGTTGTGATGACTTGATTTGCTTGAGGCTTGCAGAATGGGAGACCTGTGTTTGACATGCTTGGGCCCACCATAGAAATTCCTTTTGCAAACATGGAATTATTGGTATTATTGTTTCCAAACTGTGGCTGTGTTGAGACCATAGGTTTTTTTAGGTACCACTGAAGTTTCCTCATATGCAACTTTGCACATGGGATTAAAAGAATGCAAGATGCCATGAAGCCCAGAGCCTGCAGGATTTTCCTTGCAGTAAGCCTGGTACAATTTGCTAGTATTTTGAAGTACTGAGTTAGTTGCCCCTGTTTTTCTGGCGTAAGATAGGCCATCTGGGTGTTTGTGTCCAAGTTGGCACCCAGGAAAGTTATTTTCTGAGATGGTGTTAGCCTGGATTTCTCTGACTGTGTATCCCAGGGAATTCAGTAACCGTGTTACATAAGCCAAATGTTCCAGAAGTATGTGCTTGCTGTCCGCTTGGATCAGGCAGTCATCCAAATAAGGGTAAATTTGTATCCCTTGAAGTCTGCAGTAGACAATTACTGATGCCAAGCATTTCGTGAATACTCTGGGTGCAGTAGATAAGCCAAAGGGCAATGCAGAGAATTGATAAAGAATTGAACCTGCAAGAAATCTGAGGTATCTTCTGCAGCTTTGTCTGATTGGGACATGCAGGTATGCCTCCTTGAGGTCCAATGTTACCAGCCAAAACTCCTTGCCCAGCATGGGAAGAAGCTGCTGTAATGTGAGCATCTTGAATTTTGGTACGAGTAAGAATGTGTTTAGGATGGATAAGTCTAAAATGGGTCTCCAGTCGGTTCCTTTCCTTGGTACCAGAAATAGCCTGGATAAAAACCTTGACCTTGTTCGTGAGTAGGTACCTCATGAATAGCTTTCATGTCTATGAGCTTTGAAATTTGTAGTTGTGCCTCTGCCCTTTGATTGTGTGGCAGGTTTGGCATGCCTCTCATTTTTGGAAGTGTGTGAAAATGAAATCTGTAGCCTCCGTTTATAACGTCCAGGATCCATTTGTCTGTTGTGACAATATGCCAATTTCTTGTAAATAAAGCCAGCTTTCCTCCCAAGGGTGCTGCCAGCTGAGACTTGCTTGGAATGGAAAGGAGGAAATCATTGGGTTTGTTTCCTGTATTGTTGTGCACTGTCTTCGCCACCTCTTGGTGCTGGAGTTTGCCATTGTCTGCCTCTATATGATCCTTGAGATTGTCCTCTGCCCCTTGTGCGCCTGTATCTACCTCTTTGGCGCTTGTCCGTGGCTGGAAAGGACCAGTTTTTAGAAGGCCAATTTCTGCTAAAATGTGGTGGTTGAACCTGTAGAAAAGCTTTGACAGTTTGCATAAATTTGGCTTTTTCTTCCATTTTCCGTAGTATCTCCTCAGCATTAGTACCAAACAGCACATCCTTTTGTAAAGGAGCATCTAGTAGTTTAGCTTTCACATGATCAGGCAAGATTTGTTCCCTAAACCAGGCATGTCTACGAATGACTGATCCTGTAACAGCAGCTCTACTTGAGGCCTCTAGGGCATCATAGCCACACTGTAATGTGTGTTTACCCACTTGTTCTGCACTGTGCATCACATCCTGCAACTCCTTCAAATCTGGTTGTTCAGGTTGAGACATTTTATTCCTTAATTGTGATAACAGAAACTGCTGATATATAAGCATATGAAACTGACAATTTAAGGCCCTCATAGCTAGGGTGGCCGAGGTATATACCTTTTCCCCCCACCTTTCTAAGGATCTTGACTCTCTTTCGGAAGGTAGTGGTTTCTTAGCAGTAGAGGCCTTCATTCCCTTGGGGCCTTGAGAAATGGTTTCAGGGTCAGCAGTATGGCTTTTGTAAAGAAATTGGTGGGAGTTAGGAACTCTGTAGTACCTATCAGGCTTGACTGGGGCAGGAGGCAGGGAATCCAGATTAAGGCAAGCCTCCGAATAAACATCATCAAGTATGTCCAAGACAGGAGGTATCGCCAGAGGTCTGTGTTGAGTTAACAAAAGAAATTCCCCAAGTCTTTTCTTGGAATCAGAAAAGTCTTGGCCTTCCCAATGGAAGTGTTCCCTCAAGGTGTGCAAGGTTTCCCCAAAAGAAAAATCCTCTGGGGGGGAGATACAGAAGGAATGGACTGCTCTGCATCAGAATCTTCAAAAGGGGAGTAAGAGTGTTCCTCTACATCAAAATGTTCTGAAAAAATGGAGCCATGATCAGAAGAGGGAGAATTTTCCTCCACTCTGGGTCTCTTGTCTGGAGGGGGTTGGGAACCCCTGATAAGAGTAATTAAATCCTCAGCCATTTTAAGCATCTGCCTTTTAGGCATGGGGCCTGGAGATGGGCCCTGTGCAACAGGCCTCTTGGGATGCCTGGCTGATTTGGACTTAGCAAAGGCCTTAATGGAAAAGGAAGATGAGGGTCTAAAGACACCATGGGTGGAAGTGGACCTGTCCACATTAGGAGGCTCAACATACACAGTGGCTTCGGTGGTTGTAGTCTGGGTATGGGCCGAGGTACCTGCGGTCTCGGTTACAGAAGACACTGACAAAGAAGTGTCGTCGGTAGTCAGGGACTGCATAGGCATCTCGCTGAGAACCGGACCACGTGCAGCCGGATTTGGCGTGGTGTCGGTGGAGACCGTGGACCTCGCGTGTCAGTCCTTGTCCTTGCGTTTTTTGGACAAAACGGTAGTCTGAGTCTCCGACGACATTTTATAGTCAAAGGCTTTACCAAAAAGGTGTTGGGCAAACTCCGCCCGACGCTTAATAGTGCGTTTATTGAAAGTAGTGCAAAAGCAACAGCCCGAGACGTTGTGGTCTGGGCCTAAACAAGGTATGCAGAGGGAATGGAAATCCTTATGCGGTATTTGCTTCCCCACAAGAAATACAATTGTTAGCTTTTTCTGACATCGGTCTGAGGCAAGAAAAGTTTCCCCAATGGGGTACTTCGCTTTAAAGAAGACTTCGGTTTCCAATTTTTCATAAATTCAGGAGCTGGCTGACCGGCACTTGCCAACTGCTTCTGCTTCGGGCACCGCGCGGCAAAAAAGACTGGAGAAAATGGCGTCGGCTGTGTCTTGTATACCCCTGCCTCACTGACGTCAGGAAAGAAAGCGACAACAACCAACGCCGGACCTAGACTTTGGAATTCGGCCGACCGAGGACCCGCCTGACGGCAGAGAACCCATCTGTGATTACTGCAGCTGTATGCACGATGAACATCTAAGAGCAATGCTACTCAACGCCAGAAGTCTAAACCTCAAAATGCACGCACTCGAAACTCTCCTTAGAATGGAGAACATCGATATCTGTGCATTAACAGAAACCTGGTTCAAGGCTCCCGAGAGCACCCCAGCACTACCAGGTTATACCTCATACCATGCTTTTCGACCCCAAAACTTGGACTGAACTACAAAAGGAGAGGGAGTATCAATATTAGTCAAAGATACCCACACCTCCAGGTTGGTGGCACAGCACGAAGCATCAGAGACTATCCATGTGCAGCTAACAGTGGGTAAAACTACCTTCCAGTTTATAGCCTGCTACAGACCACCCTCCCAAACCCAGGAACCCCACTCAGCCTTCCTGAGAACAATGGAAAATATGAAGGTCTCTCCAAACACCATTATATTGGGCGACTTCAACTACACAAAAATAGACTGGGAGTATTACTCTAGCTCCAACACCCTAGCCCAAAGGTTCCTAGAATTTATAAACTCGAATGCTATGGAACAACTTGTTACCACTCCCACAAGAGGGGAAACATACTGGATCTGATCATCACCAACATGGGGACTCTATGCTCCAGACCAGAAGTGTATCCCTCACAGGTAAGATCACACCATAAACTAGTCTCTCACTGGATATTCACATCCCGACCCCATCCCCTGCCAAAAAAAAACACAGTGAAAAACGTCTCTAAAGCAAATTTCGCACTCCTCAAAACCGAGGTGGAATCCGTCAAAGCCCCGGGCCTGTGGAAAATACGGCCCAGACCGTAGAATCCTTTATAAACGCATTCTATATTCTATGAACACCTTCAGGAATGCATGGATCATGCAATCCCAAATAAAACCAAGACCCAATCCTCCAAAGGCAAACGTCCTTTCTGGTGGACTCCAGCCATAAACAAACTATACAACAGAGGAGGAAACTACTACATGATAGAGCAAAATCCCAAAAAGGGAAGGCATCTCTGATCAGTATTAGCAAAAAACTACGGGCACTCATAAAATCGTCTAAGGCCAGCTTCGAGAGAAAAATTGCACAGGACACTAAGGATAATCACAAGGCTTTCTTTAGTTATGTTAGTAACCTGGGTGGGAATTCCCAGATATGCTCAGAATTAGTCCAAAATGACAAAAAATACACCGAACCCAAAGACATTGCCAACATCCTAGCTGACAGGTTCAGCGCAAACTTCTCCCCCCCTTCCCCACCAAAGGGGCAAATATCTATCCCAGCAGAGTGCTGCCCCCCTGACATCTCAGATGCTCAGGTAAGAGCCGCCCTCTCCAAAGCAAAAAAACACAGCATCAATGGGACCAGACGGTGTCCTGGGCTGCATCCTACATTAACTCCAAGAAGAGCTAAACCCAAACATAAAACTACTGTTCAGTCTCAGCCTTACTACAGGATATGTACCCAAAGAGTGGAGTACAGCAACAGTGGTCCCTCTCCACAAAGGTGATGCCTCAACGGATCCTGGAAACTATCGCCCCATAAGCCTGACTAGCTTGGTCTGCAAAGCTATGGAAAGGATCATCATGGACCTCATAAATAAAGATATTGGGGACCTACAGACACTGGATCCTACCCAGTTCGGCTTTAAGGGCAGATCCTGCCTCTTAAATCTGGTCGATTTCTTTGAAACAGTCACCAAGGCCATTGACGAGAGGAAGATGGTCCACACAGCATACCTGGACCTCGCAAAAGCCTTCGATACAATACCCCACTCGGGCATTATAGATAAGCTCACCAGCTTAAATATAAACCCCTATGTCACTAGATGGGTTGCAAACTGGCTCAAGGACAGAACCCACATGGTTAGAATTGGAGTCATGTCAGACTCCAAACCAGTTACAAGTGGCGTCCCACAAGGCTCAGTCCTGGGACCTCTCTTGTTCGGTATATATTTCTCGGAGGTACAGGCCAACATGAAGGACTGTGGCTGACCAAGTTCGCAGATGACTGCAAACTGGGCGCCATAATAGACTCTCCAGCCGACACAAGCATCCTCCAAAAGGGCCTCATAGAAACAGACAACTGGTGCCAGAGCCATGGCCTCAAGCTAAACGCCAAAAAGTGTATAGTCATCCCCTTTGGCAAAAACAAAGTGCCCACAAATTACCACACAGGTGGTAATCCATAAAGTACAGAAGTAGTAATTAGGGACCTGGGGACCCAAGTTGATAGCAATCTCTCATTTGACAACCACGTGGCCAAAGTGGTTAGAAGAACATTTTATATAGCCCACCTAATCATGAAGGGATTCACATCTAGATCAGGAGAGGTCATCGTGCCTCGTTACTCATCCCTCATCAGGCCCATAATTGAGTACAATGCCCCTTTTGGGATGTACCTTACCAGACACCTGTAGCAACTGGAAAGGCCCCAAAAGTACCTCACCAAGAGGATCAAAGGGCTCAAACAGATGCCATATGCTGCCCAATTAAAGTAACTCCAGCTCTACTCAGTGGCATACTGCCTGCTCAGAGGTGATCTATGCCTGACGTATAAAGCCATGCCCAACCCGGAATTAATGGACATGCTGCACCTCAGAAAATCCAAATCCCATCGAGCTACGCGCTCGAGAGACTTGAACCTCAGCAATGAAATAAATAGGACATGCTGGAGGGACAGATTCATAAGCCAGAGGATCCCTTCACTCTGGAATAAAATCCCAGTCCAGGTTAGGCAGAGTCCCTGATTGACTCTCTTCAAGAGGAATCTTGAGTGGATGGGAGATCGTAGGTTTACCTCGGGTTTCACTTCTGTGTCACTGTTAGACAGAGGCACAGTATACTAACCTCAAAAAAGGGCATAACAAAATTAATTTAAAATGGGTGGCGAAAGCCAAATACACTCTGGCTAGGCTTATAAATGCCCTAGGGCAGACAGCCTAGTATGAACCTATGAACTATTAACCAAAAAAATACTTGCACAAAAAACAAAGGATATAAGAAAAAGTACAGTGGCCATA
Source organism: Protopterus annectens (assembly GCF_019279795.1). NCBI lineage: Eukaryota > Metazoa > Chordata > Ceratodontiformes > Protopteridae > Protopterus > Protopterus annectens. The sequence goes on from NC_056737.1 coordinate 1,063,086,257, forward strand.
AACGTAGATGTTCAAAGTGTATTCATTGTTGCAGTCATCACCTGTGGGTTATCCCTGCTGTGGCAGCCCTCAGCCGGCCCGGATACCAGAGTCAAAGTTTTTCTGCGTCGGCTGATGTCACTTGCTGACTTATGTCAGGGCGTCAGTGTTATAAAGCAAGGCAGCCGACACCATTACATCAGTTCTTCTTGCCCTAACCAGCCAGAAGCCCAAGTAATATGGTACAGAGGTCCTGGTGTCTAAAAGCCACCTAAGCAAAGCTTGCGTCTCCCTAAAGAAAGAAGATACAAGGGGGAAGGAGGGAAACCAGGACTGCAACAGTGAATACACTCTAACATCTACATTTATGGTGTGCACAATTGTACTATGCTCTTCGTGTTTCACTGCTGCAGTCATTACCTGTGGGAGGATTCCCAAAGCTGAGGAGAAGGGTGGTAGGATTAGTAATAGTCCTAGGCCTGGGTCAACAGGCACTGCAGAGGCAAACCCTGCCCTAGCCTTAGAAAATAGAGGTGGGTGGGAATGTTTGATAAAGGTATGGACAGAAGTCCAGGTGGCAGCTTCCAGGATGTCCCTGGTGGGAACTTCTCTGAGGAGAGCACCCCAGCACTACTAGGCTACAACTCATACCATACATTTCGGCCACAAAACCCAGACAGAAATACAAAATGTGGGGAAGTATCCATATTCATCAAGGATGCCCACACCTCCAGGTTAGTGGCACAGCACGATGCTTCAGAGATCATCCACGTGCAACTAACAATGGGCAAAAAGTACAGTTTTGTACCTACCATAAATGTAGATGTCCGATAGATATGCAAATGCAGTCATAACATATGGGTTGTCCTGCCTCAGGCAGCCCTCGGTCGGCCGAATTCCAAAGTCTGGGTCCGGCGTTGGCTGGTGTCACCTCCTCTCCGACGTCACAACGGCTGGAGTATAAAGGCATCGGCCGACGCCATCTTCTTCAGTGTTTCTTGCCCCAGATGCAAGGTGCCCTCCTAGGAAGGCTAAATTTGGTAAATGGATAAAAATAATCCCAAACATGCACAACAGTAATAAACAGATACACCATAGGAAATACCCCCAGCTAATGGGATAAGGGGTAGGGACCCAAAAAAGAAGGATACAGAGGGGTAGGAGGGTGGGAAAATCCGACTGCAGTTGCATATCTATCGGACATCTACATTTATGGTAGGTACAAAACTGTACTATGTCCTTCAAGAATGCAACTGCAGTCATAACATATGGGTTGAATACCATAGCCAAGCTGGGGGTGGATGGATCTATGATAAGGATGGTGTAGCTAAAATCCCCTGCAGGACTGCCAAAGCAAAGCTGCTCGGGATCTGAGCATAAAGGCAGGCAGTTGTTGGGAAATGTATGCACGGAGCTCCATGTAGCAGCCTCTAAAATATCCTTTGTTGCCACTCCTCTTAGGAAAGCTGTGGAAGTGGCTAAAACTCTGGTGGAATGTGGCCTAATATTGGCTGGCACACCTTTTCCATGGAATGAATAGCAGAGTCTGATGCAATGTCCAATCCATTTTGAAATTGTTTGTTTGGAGATTGCTTTTCCTTGTACTCCAGCAGCATAGGCTACAAACAGTTGGTCAGACTTTCTGGTGGCCTTAGTTCTGTCCAAGTAGTAACGTAGTTGTCTGTGTATGTCCAAAGTATGCAGTAGTTTTTCCCCCCTATTTTGAGGATTGGGGAAGAATGTAGACAGGTGAATAGCTTGATTTAGAGACACCCTGGAAATAACTTTTGGCATGAATGTAGGATTTGTTCTTAGAGATACTCTGTCTTGATGAAAAATGAGGAAGGGAGGCACTGCCATGAGTGCCTGAATCTTCGAACCTCTTCTTGCAGATGTGACTGCCAATAAGAAGACAGTCTTCCATGAAAGAAATTGCATTTCTGAAGTTGCTGCTGGTTCAAATGGAGGAAGAGTTAATTTTTCCAACACATAATTGAGGTCCCATGCAGGTACTGGCTGTTTTCTGGGAGGTTTGATATTCTTTATCCCTCTTAGAAACTGTCTTAGCAGAGGATGTGAAAACACTGGAGGGTCACAGTTGTATTTTGCTGAGATTGCTGAGGCATGAATCTTTATTGAAGAGTATGACAGTCCAGTATGAAATAGTTCTGCCAAGTATTCTAATATCTGCAGTATACTGGGTAATGCTGTGTCCTGACCCCTGTTGGCATTCCAGATGCTGAATCTCTTCCACTTGGCTGAATAGGTTTTTCTGGTGGAAGGTCTGCGTGCTTCCAGCAAGATCTCTTGAACTGATTTGGAAAGAGTTAGGTGGAGAAATCATGGTAGCCTCCAGGCTGTCAGATGTAATGTTTTCAGGTCTTGATGTACAGTCCTGTAATTGTGTTGTGTTAAGAGCAGGGGCCATAGGGTCAGAGGCCATGGTTTGGTCCGAGTTATGGTCAATAGCAATGGGTACCAGTGTTGCCTTGGCCAGTCCGGAGCTATCAAGATGCCTGTTGGTTGTTCTGCTTTGATCTTCAGTATCACCTTGGTCAGCAGAGGCAGAGGAGGTAATGCATAAATTTTTTTAGAGAATTCCAGCTGAAGGAGAGAGCATCCGTTTTCCAGGCTAGAGGATGGCGAGTCCTTGTGCAGAACTTTTCCAGGTGATGATTTAAGTGGGAAGCAAAAAGATCTACGTCCGGTCTTCCCCATGTCTTCATCAGTTGAGAGAAAATGTGATGGTGCAGCATCCATTCGTGTGGATCCATAAAATTTCTGCTCAGCTGGTCCGCCAATACATTGTCCTTGCCTGGTACAAACTGGGATTGTAAATGTATCTTCAGGCTCAGAGATTTTTCCCAGAGAAGCATTGTTAGTCTGCAGAGGGGACAAGAATGAGTGCCTCCCTGCTTGTTTATGTACCACATGGCAGTGGTGTTGTCTGTCCTTATTAGCAAATGCCCTTGTTGTAGCGATTTTTCGAAAGTTTCGATTGCATGCATCACTGCCAACATCTCCTTTTGGTTTATGTGCAGATGCCTTTCCTTTGGCGTCCAAAGACCTTGAATGCATCTGCCCTCCATGTGCGCCCCCCATCTATGGTCTGAGGCGTCTGTTGTAATCATTTGGCCTGCTTGAGGTCTGTTGAAAGACATGCCTTTGTTTTGCTGACTGGCTTGAGCCCACCATAAGAATTCCTTTTGCAGACATGGAATAAGTGGGATTATGTCCTTTAGGCTTTGGCTGTGTTGAGACCATAAGTTTTTTAAATACCATTGCAGCTTTCTCATATGAAGTCTTGCCAAAGGTATCAGAAGGATGCAAGATGCCATGAACCCCAGGGCCTGCAGGATTTTTCTTGAAGTCAGCTGGGAGAGTTTTGCTAGGCCTTTGAAGTACTCTGGTAAATGCTGCTGCTTTTCCTCTGTGAGGTAGGCCATTTGGTTTTCTGTGTCCAGTTTGGCTCCTAGGAAGATAATCTGTTGGGATGGCAGTAGTTTTGACTTCTGAATGTTGACTGTGTATCCCAAGGCCTGCAGTAGATGCATGACATAGTCCAAATTTTCTTTTAAGATTTGTTTGTTGTCTGCTTGTATGAGGCAGTCGTCCAGGTAGGGGTATATTTGAATCCCCTGGAGTCTGCAGTGTGCCACTACTGATGCCAGGCAATTCGTGAACACTCTGGGCGCAGTAGATAAGCCAAACGGCAATGCTGAGAATTGATAATGCTCTGTCCCTGCAAGAAATCTGAGGTATCTTCTGCAGCTTTGTCTGATTGGGACATGCAGGTATGCCTCCTTGAGGTCCAGAGTGACCAGCCAAGACCCCTTGCCCTGCATGGGAAGGAGTTGCTGCAACGTCAGCATTTTGAACTTTGGCACCATGAGAAAAGTGTTTAGAGTTGACAAGTCCAGTATGGGTCTCCATTTGTTTTCTTTTCTTGGAACAAGGAAGTCTTGAATAAAATCCCTGGCCTTGCTCCTGAGGAGGAACCCTTTCTATTGTTTTTATACTTAACAGCTTGGAAACTTGAGTGAGCGCCTCTGCCCTTTGATGATGTGGCAGGTTTGGCATGCCTTGTCTTATTGGTAATGTGTGGAAGTGGAATCTGTAACCTTTTCTATCAAATCCAGAATCCAGTTGTCCTTGGTTAAGATATGCCACTTTTGAGAGAATAAGGATAATTTTCCGCCCAAAGGTGCTTCTCTTTGAACCTCTGTAGGCGGTACGAAAGTCAAGTCATTGTGATTGTCCTTGTGGTGCAGCTGAACTGTCTGCGCCACTTCTTTGATTTGGAGGTTGCCATTGGCAGCCCCTGTAAGATCCTCGGTATTGCCCTCTACCTCGGGCACGTCTGCTTTTTCCCCTTTGAAACTTGTCTGAGCCGGGGAAGGACCAATTCTTTGAGGGCCAGTTTGTGCTGAATTTGGGTGGCTAAACTTGTAGGAAATCCTTGACTGTCTGTACTGACTTTGCTTTTTCCTCTATGGATTTCAATACATCTTGTGCATTAGCACCAAACAGCTTCTGTTTTTCCAGAGGTGCATCAAGTAACTTTACTTTAACATGGTCAGACAAAGACTGATCCTTTAACCAAGCATGTCTACGTATCACAGCCCCAGTCATAGCTGCCCTACATGAAGCTTCCAGTGCATCATAACCACACTGAAGGAAATGGTTATTAACCTGCTGAGTGTTATGTATATGATCCTGCAATGCCTTTTTATCAATAGGCTCAGGAGAGGCTAACTTTTTCTGTAAATCATCCAGGAGAAAATCTTGGTACTGAAACATGTGAAAATGGCAGTTAAGTGACCTGATGGCTAGGGTAGTAGAGGTATATACTTTTTTACCCCATCTCTCCAGGGACCTTGCTTCTCTGTCCGCTGGCAGAGGGTTTTTGGCAGAGGAGGTAGCCACTCCCTTGGGGCCCTGTGAAATAGTTTCTAGATCCACAGAGTGGGCCTTAAAAAGGTGCTTGTGAGTGTCAGGGACCCTATAATATCTGTCCGGCTTGACAGGAGGAAGAGAATCAGGGTTAGCACTGGAGTCAGAGAAAACATCATCCAAAACATCCATAACAGGTGGAATAGCCAAAGGTCTGTGCTGGGGAAGCTTGAGGAAGGTACGAAGCCTTTTCCTGGAGTCGGAGAATTCCTGACCCTGCCATTGAAAATGTTCCCTCATGGAATGCAGGACTTCACCAAAAGAGAAATCCTCTGGAGGGGAGGCAGAGGGAATTGATTCCTCAGCATCAGAGTCCTGGTAGGTCTGGAAGGATTCTTCTTGGGTATCAGAATGCTCAGAATCTCCAGAGGCTTCATCCGAAGAGAGGTCGTCCGCCTGCTCAGTTCTAGGCCTTTTCTCTGCAGGTGGCTGAGAACCCCTGTCCGGATGAGGCTGAGTCCCCCTGATAAGGGAAATAAGATCTGCAGCCAGAGACATGATCTGCTTTATCAGATGAAGGGGCCTGAGCAGCAGGTTTAGGATGGGCCTTGGCCGACTGGCGGCCTTAGCACGTGCAAAGGCCTTGATGGACATGGATACAGGAGGCCTAGCCACCCCACGTGCAGGCGTAACCTTGTCCACAGAAATGGTGTCGGGTAGATCCAGAACTTCGGTTTCCGGAGGAAAATCAACAACCGGCACCGGAGAGATCTCTGAGACCGAAGGTCGTGTTAACGCTGTGTCGTCGGCCTGGAGCGGTGGATTTACCACTTCCGAAGGGACCGGAACACTAGCAGAGGGTTTAGGAGTAGCATCTGTAGTGGACGTGGGCCGAGGGTGTCGGTCCCGGTCCTTGCGTTTTTTAGCAGATTGGGTTGTCGGTTGATCTGACGGCATGATATACGCAAAAGATTCACCGAAAAAGTCCTCGGCGAATTCTGTCCTGCGCCTGAGAGTGCGCTTATTAAAGCAAGCACAGGCAGCACAGGCCGAGACGTCGTGGTCTGGGCCCAGGCAAGGAAGGCAGAGAGAATGGAAGTCCTTATGAGGTATTTGTTTACCACAAGACAAACAATTATTAACTTTCTCAATTTGTTCAGACATCGGCTGAGGCAAGAATAAATGTTCCCCAACGGGGTACTTAGCTTTTAGATGACTTCGGTACTGAACACACAGGAGCTGACCGACCGGCACTTGCGAACTGCTTCTGCTTCGGGCACCGCGCGGCAAGAATGAAGATGGCGCCGGCCGATGCCTTTATACTCCAGCCGTTGTGACGTCGGAGAGGAGGCGACACCAGCCGAAGCCGGACCCAGACTTTGGAATTCGGCCGACCGAGGGCTGCCTGAGGCAGGACAACCCATATGTTATGACTGCAGTTGCATTCTTGAAGGACATCTGCTATTCAAATTATAGCTTGCTACAGATCACCCACCATGTCCCAGGACCCCAACTCCGCAATCCTGGAAACACTGGGAAACAAAGGTCTTACCAAACTCCCAGATATTTGGCTATTTCAATTACCCAAACATTAACTGGGAGAATGACTCGCATACAAACTCCCTTGCCCATTTCCTAGAATTTATAAACTCAAATGCCCTGGATCAACTGGTCAACACCCTCACCAGAGGTGACAACATATTGGACCTGGTCATCACCAACATGGGCAACCAGTGTTCCACACCAGAGGTCAACCCCTTGCTGGTTAGATTTGACCATAAACTAATCACTCTGGATATCCACATTCTGCCATCACCCCCGGTCAAAGAAACCACCGTGAAAAACTTTTCAAAAGCAAACTTCACGTTACTTAAGACCGAGGTGGGAAGTTTCAAAGGCCCCATGCTAAAGGGTAACACTGTCCAAGCTGCAAATTCCTTTACTAATGCACTCTTCGGGCACCTACAAGAATGTAGGGATCTTGCTATCCCAAACAAAACCAAGACTCACTCCTCCAAGAAAAGGAAACCAGTCTGGTGGATCCCTGCCATAAACAAGCTATACAATAGAAAGAGGAAACTAGTACAGAAAAGAGTAAAACCCCAAGAAGGGAAGACATCCCTGATCAGTATCAGCAAGAAACTACGATCCCTCATTAAATCATCCAAGGCTAGCTTCGAAAGAAAAATTGCCATGGACTCCAAAGATAACCACAAGGCATTCTTTAGCTATGTCAAGAATCTAAGTGGCAATTCTCAGATCTGCTCAGAGCTGGTGCAGAATTGCACAAAATACACTGAACCGACAGATATAGCCAACATCCTGGCAGACAGGTTCAGTGCAAACTTCACCCCCCTCTCACCCCCAAAAGGGCCCATAACTAAGAATGCAGTGCCCCTGAAATCACAGACACTCAGGTTAAAACAGCCCTCTCCAAAGCCAAAAACACAGCATCAATGGGACCGGACGGTGTCCCAGGCTGTGTCCTACACGAGCTCAAAGATAAACTAATCCCTAACCTAAACACACTGTTTAAACTCAGCCTCTCCACAGGCTACGTGCCCACAGAGTGGCGCACAGCAATGGTTATTCCACTCCACAAAGGTGGAGCCACAACAGACCCTGGGAACTATCGCCCTACAAGCCTGACTAGCTTGGTCTGCAAAGCTATGGAGCGCATCATCATGGATCTCATTAACAGAGACATTGGAAACCTCCAAACACTGGACCCTACCCAGTTCGGCTTTAAGGGCAGATCATGCCTCCTAAACCTGGTGGACTTCGAGACAGTTACCAAGGCTATAGATGAGGGAAAGGTGGTCCACACAGCCTACCTAGACCTTGCAAAGGCCTTCGACACCATTATCCACTCGGGTATTATAGACAAGCTCACCAGCCTGAACATAAACCCCTACGTCATGAGATGGGTTGCCAATTAGCTCACAGACAGAACCCATATGGTAAGAGTTGCGGGAGCTAGGTCTGACTCTAAACCGGTTACAAGTGGCATTCCCCAGGGCTCAGTCCTAGGACCCCGCCTGTTCAGCATATACTTCTCAGAGGTACAGGCAAGCACAGGAGGACTATGGCTGAACAAGTTCGCAGACCACTGCAGACTAGGGGCTATAACTGACTCTCTGGCTGACACAGACATACTCCAAAAGGGTCTCAGTGAGACAGATACCTGGTGTCAAAACTATGGCCTCAAGCTAAATTCCAAAAAGTGCATAGTCATCCCCTTTGGAAAAACACAAAGTACCCACAAACTACCACATAAGTGGTAGCCCCCTAAATACGGAAGATGTAATAAGGGATCTGGGGACCCAAGTAGATAGTAACCTCTCCTTTGATAATCACATTGCCAAAGTGGTTAGAAAATCCTTCTATGTGGCCCCACCTAATCACAAAAGGGTTTGCATGCAGATCGAAAGAGGTCATTGGGCCCCTCTATGCATCACTCATCAGACCCATCAGAGTACAATGTCCCATTTGGGATGTACCTTACAAGACACTTGCAACTGGAAAGACCACCGAAGTACCTCACCAAGAGGATCACTGGCCTCAAGCAGATGCCCTATGCAGCTCGACTGAAGAAACTCCAGCTGTACTCGGTTGCATACCGCCTACTCAGCGGTGATCTCTGCCTGACATGCAACGCAATGTCCAACCCAGAATTGATAGACATGCTCCACCTAAAGAAAACCGTATCCCCTCGTGCCGCACACGCCAGGGATCTAAACCTCACCACAACAATAAATAGGACATGCTGGAGGGATAGATTCCTGTCCCAAAGACTTCCCACACTCTGGAACAGGCTACCCATCTATGTCAAGCAAAAGTCTTCATTAGCACTCCAAGAAAAATCTTGAGTGGATGGGACATAGGAAATACACCCCGGGGATCACTTCTGTGTCTCTGCTCGACAGTGGCACAAGAAAATAACTTTCTTGGGTGGCATAAGCCAGGCAACCTTGTTGGCTAGGCTTACATAGGCCCTCGGGCCGATAGCCTAGTACCTACCTATGAACCTATGAATGCTGTCAAGTGGAGGCTGCCCTAGTGGAATGAGTTCGAATAAATGTTGGGGGGGTCCCATATAATCTGTAGCAGAAATGAATACAGTGTGATATCCATTTGGAAAAGGTTTGCTTGGAAATGGGCTTCCCCTGGCCCCAAACTGGCAAGTAGTTGGACTGTTTTCCTGAAGGGTTTAGTAATGTCCAGATAGTATCTGAGCTGTGTGTGCAAAACTCTTTCCCCCTTGTTTTGAGAGTTAGGAAAGAAGGTGGGTAGATGTATGGCCTGGTTGAGTGTCACATTAGATACTACCCTTGGGCATAAATGAGGGGTTAGTCCTCAGGGAAACCCTGTCTGCATGGAAAATGATGAAGGGCTCAATGGCCATCAGTGCCTGTAGCCGAGGTGATAACTAGGAGAAAAGCAGTCTTCCAAGAGAGGAATCTTAGTTCTGCTGAAGCAGCAGGTTCGAAGGGTGGTAAGGTTAGTTTTTCCAAAACATAATTCAGGTCGCAGGCTGGAGTGAGTGGCCTTCTGGGAGGTCTGATATTAGAAGGCCCTCTGAGGAATTGATTGATCAAAGGATGGGAGAGAACAGGGGCTGACGTGTCAAAATGAGCTGAAACGGCTGAGGTGTGGATTTTAATAGAAGAGAAGGAGAGGCCACTATTAAGTAGCTCCACTAGGTAGTCCAGGCTAAGAGGGATGGAAGGTTGAGAGGCATTTCCCCTTCTGGACTGGCTCCAGGAGCAGAATAGTTTCCATTTTCCAGAGTAAGATGTTCTGGTGCTGGGCCTTCTGGCCTCTGTGATAATATCTAGGAGCCGTTTGCTCAACTGGGGCCCCTTGTTTGCCTTTAGAGTATTAGCCATGCTGATAATTTCAGAGTCTGCAAGTCTGGGTGCAGCATCCCCCCCCCCCCACCTGAGTCAGGTCTGGGATCAGGGGAAGCTGCCTGGAGGCTGTAGAGTCAGGCTGCGCAGTAAAGGGTACCAATATTGCGTAGGCCAATCTGGAGCAATGAGGATGGCCTTTGGTCTCTCCTCCCTTATTTTGATCAGTACCTTGGAATAAGAGGCAGAGGAGGGAATGCGTACACAGCGGGTGCTGCAGGGGAAGGTCAAGGCATCCACCTTCTACTCTAGGTGGTGATACTCCCTGGTACAGAATTTTTTCAGCTGATGGTAGAGATGCAAAGCAAAGAGAGCCACCTCTGAAGTCCCCCACTCCTGAGTGATCTGTAGAAAGATATTTCTGTGGAGCTACCATTCGTGGGGGTCCAGTAAGTTCCTGCTTAGGTGGTCTGCCAGGGTGTTGTTGATCCCTGGTAGGTACTGGGCTATTAGGTGCAGTCCCATGGAAGAGGCTGTCAGCCAGAGGTTCACGGCTAGCCTGCACAGAGGGTAAGATTCAGTCCCTCCTTGTTTGTTGATGTACCACATTACTGTGGTGTTATCTGTTTTGATAAGGAGAACCCCTGGCTGGAGATGGGGTTTGACGGATGTCAGAGCCTTTTGTACTGTAATAATTTCCTTCTGGCTGATGTGCAAGGGAAGGTGGTGGACACCCCAAAGACCTTGGGTGCACCTGCCTTCTAGGTGGGCGCCCCAAGCAATGTCTGAGGTGTCGGTGGTAATGGTCTGCCCAGTAGGGCAAACGAAGACCCTTGTTCTTGGCACAGGCCCCTGCCCACCAGAGAAACTCGGCCCTTATACAGGGGATCAGGGGGAGAGAGGTCTCTAGAGGTTGAAAGTGCTGACACCAAAGGTTCTTTAGATACCACTAAAGTTTTCTCATGAGAAGCCTGGCCAGAGGACTTAGAAGGATGCAAGATGCCATGTACCCAAAGGCTTGCAGGACCTTCCTCACAGTGAGGTGACTTTTGGAAGCCAGCTGGGAAAAGTAGAGAGGCAGGAAGCTCTGCTTTTCTGGGGATTGGAAGGCCATTTGGGATGCTGTGTGTGGCAGTGCTCCCAAGAAAATGATCTTCCTGGAGGGTGTTGATGGTAAACCCTAAGGAAGTTAAGAGGATTTTGACAAAAAGGAGGTCCTGGCACAGCTTTTATTTGCACTCTGCCTGAATGAGGCAGTCATCCAGATAGGGTAAATCTATATGTTTCTCTGTCTGCAAAATGCTATGGGTGGGGCTAAGCATTTGGTGAATACCCTGGGAGCAGCAGATAAGCCAAAGGGTAGTGCAGAGAACTGAAAGTGTTGCGAGCCTGCTCTAAAGTGCTGGAATTTCCTGCAGGACTCCCTTATGGGGATGTGGAGGTAGGTATTCTTTAGGTCTAGGGTCACTAACCAGGCATTTTTTGTCAGCATAGGCAGCAGCTGCTGCAAAGTTAGCATTTTGAATTTGGGGACCACCAGGGAGGTGTTCAGAATGGATAGATCCAGGATAGGGCACCATGTGCGAATAAAAGCCTTTGCCTGTTTGATCTGGGGGAACAGGTTGTACTGCCCCCTGCGATATGAGAGTTTGGACTGGTTTCAATGCCTCTGCCCACTGATTCGGAGGGAAGTCTGGGTACCCTCTTGGAAATGGGAGTTCGTTAAAAGAGAATTTGTATCCCAAAACCCATTGGTCCTTTGTTAATGAAAGCCAATTTTCTTTGCAGAGGGAGAGCCTTCCTCCTAGCTTTTGCTGAGTGAAAGGGGGGTAGAGGGAAGAGAAGGAGATATTGACAGTTTTTTGCCATAGAAGGATGGCTTAGAACTCCCTGCCTTTGAGGCAGAGATGGTCCACTGTTTGGTTCTCTGTTGTCCCTGGGATAGGGGCCTAGATGGTCTGTCCCTGCGGGGCTTACCTTGCCCCTGTCTGCTAGGTGCAGGAAAGGACCAGTGTTTTGAGGGAAAATTCCTTCTGAACCTAGGAGGTTGAACCTGAAAGAAATCTTTTACTATTTGCATAGATTTTGCTTAGTCTTCCATCTTTTTAAGCACCTCTTCTGCTTTTACTCCAAACAAGCGATCCTTACCCAAGGATGCATCAATTAATTTAGGCATGACATGATCAGGGAGAGGTTGCTCCTTCAACCATGCATGTCTCCTAATGACAGATCCTGACAATGCTGTCCTGCTGGAGGCTTCTAGGGCATCATATCCGCAGTGTATTGAGTGTTTGGCCACTTGACGAGTAGAGTGCAGTAAATCTGCTAACTTCTTCAAATTGGCAGTCAGTAAAGGTTGAAATATTTTGCTTTAATAGTTCCAAAGTGTGTTGTTGATATTTTAACATATGGAACTGACAGCTGAGTGCTCTGATAGCTAAAGTTGCAGAGGTGTATAGTTTTTTATCCCATCTGTCAAGAGCTCTGGAATCCTCGTCAGAAGGAATAGGATTCTTTGCGGAACTAGCCTTAACTCCTTTAGGACCCTGTGTAATGACCTCCGGGTCTGTAGCAGGATTTCTGTACAGGTATTTGTGAGAAATAGCAGTCAGGTTTACTGGGAGCAGGTGGGAGGGCATCAGGGGCTAAGCTGGATTCATGGAAAACATCATCCACCACTTCTAAGATTGGGGGGATGGCTAGAGGTCTGTGTGAGATTCCCAGTGGAAATGTTCCCAGAGGGTGTGAAGGGTTTCCCCAAAGGAACGGTCTTCTGGTGAGGAGGCAGAAGGGATAGATTCCTCTGCATCTGAATCCTCATAAGCATTCAAGGTTGTTGTTACTCTTCAAAATCTGAATAATCAGATTCCTCAGAATCCTGTTCTGCCATTATTTCAGGAGAAGGGGGTCTTTTCCTTTTTGAAGTTGTGGCTTGACTACCCCTGATAAGGGAGATAAGATCCTCCACCATTTTAAGCATTTGGGCTTGGGGTGGTGGAGCAGAAGTAAGATGGTTGCTAGAGGTAGATTTTCTAGGAGTGGCCTGGCTTCTAGGCCTAAGAGAAATGGCAGTCGGATGAGAAGACGTAATTTTTTTTGTCTAGAATCATTAGTGCGAAAGGCCTCCTCGGAAGCCGGTGCCTGCATTGCGGCTCCGGACCCAACTGAAGCAGAGACAACACAAGGCTTGGAAGATGAAGATTTCTGCAGCATACCGGACTCCAAAAGGGTCTTGGTAGAGGCCTGTGTAGATATCTTATCAGGCATCAGGGGCAGCGAAAGCGCTTCACTGAATTCCGGAGAACTGACGACCTGCTTAGTAGTAGTGCCGTCGGAAGGCTCAGCCTTGTGTGGTCTGTCTCCATCTTTATCTCTATGTTTTTTAGGAATGTCCACGGTTTGTTGGCTAACAGATGCCATTTTGGAATGCGAAGACTGAGGGTGAAAATACCGGTCTACATTAAGAGCTCTACGACAAATGGTTCTCATGTTAAAGACTGCACAAAACCAGCAACGGGGGACGTCATGGTCTGGTCCAAAAGAAGTTACGCAGTATGAATGGAAGTCTCTGTGTGGGATCTGCTTTCCACAGGCGAGACAATTGTTAACTTTTTCGGACATCGGTTAGTGCAAGAAAAAAGGATCCCCAACAGGTTACTTAGCTTTAGGTGTTTTCAGCTGTAACTCGAACTCTGGTAGTGACCAACCAGCACACTTGCGAACTGCTTCTGCTATGGGCTCCATGGCAAGAAAGACGATGTAATGGCGTCAGCTGCCTTGCTTTATAGCACTAACGCCCTGATGTCAGTCAAGCGACAGCAGCCGACGTAAGAAAACAATGACTCTGGTATTCGGGCCAGCCGAGGGCTACCACAGCAGGGATAACCCACAGGTGATGACTGCAACAGTAAAACAAGAAAAACATCTAAAGTTCTTACTGCTCAAGACTACAGAATCCTCTGTCTTATCAGTCTGGTGGCAAACGAGAACTGGGGAGTTAGAGGCAATGTAGTGCATTATGGGAAGAGGGAGGAGCTCACAAATAGGATCCAAAGTCTGGAATATGTGTATCAGATCAGTAACCAATCAGTGAGGAAGAATGAAAAGGACATCAGATTCATCCTTACTTTGTGAAATTGCGCTACAAGCATCACGTGAAAGGTGCACTACTAATGCATTTGTAACACTTCAAATCTTTATCAAGCATAAATATTAATACCCCAGTTACACTCCTAAATATGCCCCAATCTCATTTCAGTTTCTACTGGAACTTGCTGATTAACATTTCTGCAAGCAGTAGTATGTCAAAAGGCACTCCAAGATTTAAAGCTAACAGAATATCTGTTCAATAAAAAAAAAGCTGCAGCATACAAAACGTGAATAATGCTGCAGTAAAGATGCCTATCTTTGCTGTCAAGCTTTCTTACCAGCTCAAGAAATTCGCCAACGACAGACCCATCCAGTAATCGAAATTTTCCACCTTTGTCTGGTTCTACAACTGCAGGAGCATGTGTAAACCCTTGCACCAACTACAAAAATAAATGAAAAAGTCAAAATTAAGCTTCCACAATTTACATTGGTTATCTCCCATTTTGGGCACCATGTGCATTTTTAAGCATAGCATATTTTCATACAACGCATCTTCAAGTATCTTACTTTATAATTATGTTCTACTGGCAACACATCTTACAAAATGTGTACGCTAACATTTTAAAAGTACCTGCCCTCATTGCATTTTGAGGCAGACATCAGTGTCACAAGATCTCACACTGTGAGGGAGCAAGCATTACAAGAAAATAGAAGTTCTGTACTTACCATAACTTGGCATCGGTGTTGTCCAGTTTCTTTCTTCCTCACTTCTGAGTGGAGGATCAGACATCGAATTAATTTGGGTGTTTTTACAAGACTATGATCAAAGCCTCAAAGCTCCTCCCTCTCCTGTAATGCCTCACATTTGTCTAACCGTCAGATCGACTTTGCTGCCTTGTGAACAATTTACCAAAAGGGTAAACACCTATTCTTTAAAGTTAATCTAACAAAAAAGGTAGCCATATTCTGGAGCTCAAACTAAGAACCTATGAATTCGAGTTGCTCTAGGTGACTCGGAGCCATTAGGATGGGGGAGGGATGGGAGGGATGTGAGGAAAAATTAAACTGGACAACACAGATGCCAAGTTATGGTAAGTACACAACTTCTAATCTGATGTCCATTTCATTCTTCCTCACTTCTGGGTCGAGTCCCCACCTATGTAGTTCCCTGGGTGGCCCTCATGAAAGGGATATGACGCAGCACCGTGGAGTCAAAGGATGCCCTACACCTCTAGAAACTTTATCTAACAGAGTGAAACACAAAGGTATGATGCTTACACCAAGCTGCTGCAGCACAAACTTCATCAATAAAAGTTCTAGAAGATGATGAGGCCACAGACGTCGCAGAATACGTTTTTGGAGAATGGGCAGCTGCATGCAGTTTGAAGAATAAATAGTAAAAATGCAATTCATAATCCACTTAGAGTTATCTTTAACACTGCATGGCCCGGGCGACTGGGTAAAAAGGATATGAACTGCTCCAGTTTTCAAGGTTTCTTTGCCCTGTGCAAACAGAAATGCAGTAGCTCAAGAACATCAAGGAAATGCAACATGTATTAGCCCTTGCTGGAATGGTTTGGGAAGAAAATTGGTAATTGGATAGTCTGTTTGATACTAGTCTCCGAAGCCACTTTAGGCATAAAGGAAGGGTTAGTTCTTAAAGATATCCTATCTTTATGAAAAATAATGTATGGAGACTTGGAGAACAAGGCCTGCAATTCAATTAACCTTTCTGGAGGTTATCGCTACAAGAAAGGCTGTTTTCAAAGACAAAAATGTTATACTGCAAAAATTGGCTGGTTCGAAAGGTTTCCAAGTGAAACATTGGAGGACAATAGTCAGGTCCCACAGAGAAGGATCTTTGACTGGTGGCCTAAGTAAAAATACTCCGTTCAGAAAAAGCTTTACATAATTTGGATGAAAAGGTAGAATCTCTTCCAATGTGAAAATTCGATACTGCTGCCAGTTGCGACTTTAAAGTAGAGAAACTAGCTCCATCCTGGAAAGGTGAAGCTAGCAAAAGGAATATGCCGATATAGAAGCTGAAAAAAGATCAATATCTTGGTTTGGAGGCCCAAATCAAGAATCTTTTCTATTTACTACTGTAGACCTTTTTTGTGGATGGTTTCCAAGAGGTAAGAATGTGCGAGGCTAGCCTCAACTTTGAGAATCATGAGAAGTGGGGAAACCATGCATTAACTGAAGAGGACACAGACTTGGGGGGGGGGGGGGATGTCTGATATTCTGATGGGCGAGAGATCCGATCCTGACAGGGATCCAATATCCAAGGGTGGAATACTTCAGAGGAGACTGCAAAAAGGGGGAACCAAACCTGACGAGGCCAGAAAGGGGCAATAAGAATTACTGAGGTCTTCATTCAGCTTCTTGTAGAACTTCTGGGATCAGAGGTATTGAAGGATAAGCATATAGAAGACCAGAGGGCCAATCGTGGATTAGAGCATCCCTTGGGGACTACCTGACTGGGAGGGATCAGAGCAAAATACCTGTTGCACTTGTTTAGGGGAGAAGCAAAAAAACTGCAGCAAGGCTGGCCCCATTGGCTGAAAATCTGGTTTGCTACCAAGCGACTGAGGGGCCACATGTGCAGGGTCAGGATGGACCTGCTGAGTTATCTGCTAGTACTTTGGTCTCTCCAGGAATGCGTGTTGCAAGAAGAAAATGTTTTGAAGAGATCGCCCATTCCCGTACTGTCATGACCTCTCTGCACAAAAGGGTACGGATGGCTTCCCCCCTGTTTGCTGATGTACCAGACAACTGACATCTTGTATGTATGAAGTGATACTGTCCCCATAGGGAGGCAGTCATGGAAGGCTTGCAACATCAGGAGAACTGCTCTCATATCTAGGATATTTATGTGCAATTTGGTCTCTACCAGGGACCACGTGGCTTGGACTATTCTTCCTTGATAATGCCCCCCACCCCAACAGGGAAGCGTCTGTGGTCACTGTGGTTGTGGGAAGGGGAAGCAAAAAGGGTCTGCCTAGAAAAAGATCGTCCAATAGCATCCACCACTGGAGATAGCATTTGCAAACGGGAGTTGTTCTGATAGGAAATAACAGGTAAAACAGGATGGACGACTGAACTGGAAGGGTCCACTGCAGCACTTGCATGAAGAACCTCACTGAGGGTACTAGAAGTACTGCTGCTAACATTGAACCTAGTGCTCACAGAATTAGTCGTGCAGGAGGAGCTGGTATATCCAAAAGTGTCTGTACTTGTTGCCTCAAAGATATAACCAGTTGTTAATGCAGCACTGCTGTTTGTGATATTGTGCCTAATCCCATTCCTATGAATTCCAGGTCTTGCGCAGGAGTCCAGTTGGACTTCCCCAGCTTTATCGTGACTAACAACTGGTTGAAGGCTTGCATAATATACTCCATGGCCTGGAAAATATTATGCTTTGTTGGTGCCGTAAGAAGCCAATCGTCCAAATACGGAACCACTTGGAATCCTTGCAGTCTCAGGTGAACTGCTACCACTGCCATACACTTGAACACCTGTGTGTGTGTGTGCGTGTGTGTGTGTGTGTGTGTGTGTGTGTGTGTGTGTGTGTGTGGGGGGGGGGCTGGGGTGAGGCCAGAGGGCAAGGCTTTGAAATAACTGGCTCCCAGCCAGAAGCGAAGATGTCTCCTGGAACGTCTGTCTATTTTGATATGAAAGTAAGTGCCATGGAGATCAAAAGAGTACATCCATTCGTCCTTGTGCAGAAGCTGCAAGGTGGACTGGACCATGACCATCTGAAGCTTTGACTTCTTGACATACATATTTTAGTTTGCTTAGCTCCAATATCGGTCGTAGGTCCCTTGTCTTTTTTGGCAAGAAAAAAGTGCAAATAAGTTTGCCCCTTGCTGTTCTGTTGGGACCTTTTGGATGGCTCTGTTTTCTAGAAATTTTTGAACTTCTCAAAAGGTGAGCTCCTTCTGACGGGGTGGTACGTCGGTGAGATTCCTCCTGGGACTTGAAGGTGGAAGAAAAAAGGGAATGCAGTAACCGCTTGATATTAATGGATATTATGATTACCACCCAGAGGTTGTTAGATTTGTCCAGGCGTTAGAGTGCAATGACAGACAGCCCCGGACTGCCTCCAGAGCAGGACAGTCGGGCAACACTTTAGAAGCACTGACGGGGCGTGTCAAGAGAAGGGATCTCTTAAGCCATGGTTTTGCATACCCCCTCGGCCTCAAGGATGATGCCTTGCATTAAACCCTCTTCCTCTGTAAGAGGATTCTTGAGGATCCTGGAAAAAAACCTTGAGATTTTCTGAACCAAAACATTAGCCCCTTGTTGGTTTCTCGAGAAGGTCCTTTGAGGGGTAGAAAATTTGATTCCTACGGCAGACAGGGTCTTCCCCTCCTGGTCGCTGTGGGCAAATGTTCTTGACAGATGGCCCAAACAAAGGAGAAGCCAAAGGGGACATTAGTGAAAGATGCCTTAAAAGGTTCCACAAACCTGCACGGCCTCAACTAAGCATGTCTCCTCAAAGCTAAGCTTGATCCAGCTGCTCTAGAGGTGCCCTCTGCAGCACAAGATTAACCTCATTGAGGAATTAGCTAAGGAAGACAGAGTAGCTAAATGGGGAAGACACCTTCTTGAAGTCCTCCTCAGGCAAGGTCTCTAAAGTTAGCTCCTTGACCAAATCTCTTTGGAGGTGAGTAAAATAGGCCAGGTAGTTAATGTCCAAAAGTGGCCGAGGTGTAGACATGCTTCCCATGTCTGTCCAAAGTCTGGGACTCCCTGTTCAGGGGATGTACTGTGGAGCTCTGCTTAGCCAGCTCCTTTTGGTGACTGCCATCAACCTCAACAGCATCAACGGGCACACCCTTACTTCAATGCCGTCTGTCAATAGTTGGGCTGAGATCTGTCTACACATTTGGAAACGGGCTCCACTGTGTTGGGTTCATTCCATGCCCGGTGAGAAATTAGATCAGTAAGTTCATCTGAAGGAGGGGGTTGGTTTTGGTAACCCAAGACGTAGATGGGTCCACCCCAAATGCCACCAGAAATACAGACACCTGAGAAGAGGGAGGCTGGGAGAAAGTATAGTTGTGTACACTTACCATTAATGTAGATGTTAGAGTGTATTCACTGTTGCAGTCATTACATTTGTGTTATCTGCTTGCAGGTAGCCCTCAGTCGGCCTGATTAACAAAGTCTTGGGTCCTGCGTCGGTTGCTGTCCCTTCTTCCATGACGTCAAGTCGTCAGGGGTATAAAACATGCAGCCGATGCCATTACATCAGTTTTTCTTGCTCCAGATGTCAGGTGCCCCCCTAATGGGAAGCAATTAAATATAAAAGCACAAAGATATACCGCCAACAAAAAAGCAAATACACCAAAAAGGCTTTTAAGCATAGTAAAGTAAAGTAGAGGTATAGCCAAAAGACGTTGGGGGCTGGAGGGAGGGTAACCAGGACTGCAACAGTGAATACACTATCATCTACATTTATGGTAAATGTACACAACTGTACTATGTTCTTCGTGTTTCACTGTTGCAGTCATTACATTTGGGTAGATTCCCAAAGCTATGGTTGGGATGAGGAATTTAGATAGCATTAGGGCCAGCTATAAGGCCCTGCAAGACTGCACTGGCAAAGCCAGCTCTGGATTTAGAGAAAATTGGCAAATGATAATGCTTGGTGAAAGTATGTACAGAACTCCAGGTAGCAGCTTCTAGGATGGCCCTGGTAGGGACGTCTCAGAGAAAGGCTGTAGAGGTAGATGCAGCCCTGGTGGACTGAGGTTTTCATGGTGCTTATAGCAGAAATGAATGCAATGGCTTATTCATTTGGAAATGGTTTGCTTTGAAATAACCTTCCCCTCTTCCCCTGCAGTAAAATTTCCTTTGAGGTTTAGTCCTGTCCAAGTAGAATCTAAGTTGTCTGTGCACATCTAAGGAAAGCAGGTTGGCAAATGAATGGACTGATTAAGAGCCACACTGGGAGATCACCTTGGGCATGAAGGATGGATTGGTTCTGAGGGACACCCTGTTCACATGAAAGATGATGAAAGGCTCCACTGCCATAAGGGCCTTTAATTCAGACATCCTTCTAGCTGAAGTGATTGCTAAAAGGAAAGCGGTTTTCCAAGAAAGAAATTTTAAGTCTGCAGTAGCAGCTGGCTCGAAATGAGGTAGAGTGAGTTCACCAAGACAAAGTTAAGGTCCCAGGCTGGGGTTGGAGCTCTCCTGGATGGTCTCAAATTTTTAGCACCTCTGAGGAACTGCTTGAGCAGTGGATGAGAGAAGAGGGGAGGTTCTGTGTTATAATGAGCTGAAATGGCTCAGGCATGGATTTTAATGGAGGAAAAAGACAGGCCCTTGTGAAGCATCTCAGTTTAAGTATTGTAAAATCTGAGGTAAATTGGGCGCTGCTGTGCTCATCCCTTGAGATTGGATCCAGGCACAAAATCCTTTCCATCTTTCAGCATAAGATTTTCTAGTACTAGGCCTCCTTGCTTCTAAAATGATATCCATCACAGGTTTGCTGAGGGATGGTAAAGGAGAGATTAAGTAATTAGCCAGGCTGCAAGGTTCAGTGTTAGAAGCTGAGGGTGGAGAATCTGGTTCTCCTGCTGAGACAGCAGAGAAGGAGTTTGAGGCAGGTGCCATGGAGATAAGTGACACACTGGGCAGGAGGGGGTACCAATGTTGGCGCGGCCAGTCTGGAGCAATCAAAATCATCCTTAGTTTGTCTTGTTTGATTTTTAGTAGTACTTTGGAGAGCAGAGGCAGAAGAGGGAAGGCATAGACTGATAGGTTTTCACAGCTGAAGGACAGGGCATCCACTTTCCAGGCTTGTTTGTGGGGAGTCCTTGTGCAAAATCTGTCTAACTGGTTGTTCTGGGGAGAGGCAAACAGGTCTGTATCTGGGCTCCCCATTTGCTTGTCAACATGCTGAAAATCCTTGGTTGCAGTTTCCACTCATGTGGGTCCATGAGGTTTCTGCTTAGGCCGTCTGCCAGTGTACTTAATTTTCCTGGCAAGAATTGAGCTTGTAGGTGCACTTGGTAGCTCAAGGCTGTGTTCCACAATACCATGGCTAGTCTGCAGAGGGGGTAAGAATGAGTACACCCCTGCTTGTTTATGTACCACATAACAGTGGTGTTGTCTATCTTTACCATTATTTGTCCTGGAAAAATGTGGTTCCCGACGGCTGTCAGAGCATTCTGTACAACTAACATTTCTTTTTGATTGATACGCAGGTGCATTTGACTTGGGTTCCATTTGCCCTGAATGCACTTCCCTGCCAGGAGAGCCCCACATGCATAGTCTGATGAGTCTGTTGTTAGGGTTTGGGCAGCAGGGGGTGGTGTGAAAGGTAGTCCCTTGTTTTGGTGGCAGGCCTCTGCCCAAAGGAACTCTAGGCGTAGGCAAGGTATGATAGGAATCATTGTTTCCAGGTCTTGAGAATGTTGACACCATAGGCTTTTTAGATACCACTGTAGTTTCCTCATATGCAGTCTTGCATATGGAATTAGAAGAATGCAGGAGGCCATGAACCCCAAGGCTTGTAGTATTTGTCTTGCAGATAAGAGTTTTTCTGGCCACTTGTTTGAAGTAGTTTGTCAAATGAATTTGTTTCTCTGGCGTGAGGTAAGCCATCTGGGAAGTTGCACTCAAGCTTGCTCCCAGGAAATTAATTTGTTGACAGGGTACCAGGTGTAATTTCTTTTCGTTTATGGTGTACCCCAGACAAGTCAGAAACCTTTGTAAAAAGGGCAGATGATTCAAAAGTATATCCTGGCTTTCTGCCGGAATTAGACAATCGTCCAGGTATGGGCATATTTGAATATTTCTTTGCCTGCAAAATGCAATAACTGGAGCTAGGCACTTTGTGAATACCCTGGGCGCAGTAGATATGCCAAATGGCAGTGCAGAGAACTGACAGTGCATGTAGCCTGCTTTGAAGCGTAGGTATCTTCTGTAAGATTCCCCGATTGGGATGTGCAAGTATGCTTCTTTTAAATCTAGTGTTGCCAACCAGGCATCTTTGCCTAGCATAGGAAGTAATTGGTGAAGAGTCAGCATCTTGAATTTTGGAATCTCCAAAAAAGTGTTTAGAGTAGACAGGTCCAGGATAGGATGCCATGAATGGTCTTTTCTGGGTACCAGGAAAAGTTTCGAGTAAAAACCTTGTCCCTTTTCCTCTTCTGGTACCAGTTGAATAGCCCCCATGCTTGAGACAAAGTACTTGTTTTTGGGCCTCTGCCCACTGATTTGGGGGTAGGTCCGGCCACCCGCTTTGTGTTGGCAACGTGTGGAAGTGAAATCTGTATCCCTGGGACACTATTTAAAACCCATTTGTCCTGGGTAATGAGTTCCCAATTCTTTGCATGAAGAGTAATCTTTCCCCCAAAGGGGCAGTCAGTTGATAAGTGCTTGGAAATTTTAAAAGGAAGTCACTGAGACAGTTTACCATGGGGGGGCGGGTCTTATTCCCAGATTTGGAAGTGGAGGCCCCCCACTGCTTAGTTCTGTGTGCCCCCTGGGACTGACCCCAGGGGTTTTTGCAGTTCCTGGGTTTGGCTTGAGAAGACCTGGAAAGGACCAATTCTTAGAAGGCCAGTGCCTACTAAATCTAGGAGGCTGACCTTGTAAAAAATCTTTTAACAGTTTGCATAGATTTAGCTTTATCTTCCATCTTTTTAAGAACTTCCTCAGCCTTGTTGCCAAACAGGCGGTCCTGATTTAAAGAAGCATCCAACAATTTAGCTTTAACATAAATCAGGCAAAGATTGCTCCTTAAGCCAAGCATGCCTTCTGAGCACAGATCCAGTAACAGCAGCCCTGCAAGAGGCCTCTTAATGAATCAAAACCACATTGCAAAGTAAGTTTTCCAACTTGTTCAGCAGAATGCATTAAATCCTGTAATTCTTTATTTTCCACACAGTCAGGAATCATCATCATTTTCTGTTTAAGCAGTCCAATAACATGTTGCTGATACTTTAACATATGAAACTGGAAGCCCTCGTGGCCAAGGCTGCAGAAGTGTAAACCTTCTTACCCCCATCTATCCAGCGCCCTGGAGTCTCCATCAGAAGGGGTAGGATTTTTAGCAGTAAAAGCCTTAATGCCCTTGGGCTCCTGTGAAATAGTCTCTGGATCTGCAATAGGATTTCTAAAAAGGAACTTGTGGGACTCCGGGATCCTGTAGTATCAGTCAAGTTTTCTGGGAGCAGGAGGCGGGGAATCAGGGGCCAAACTAGATTCCGAAAAAGCATCAACAATGTCTAGTACAGTAGGAATAGCTAAAGGCCTATGCTGAGGTAGTAGAAGGAAATTTCTAAGCCTCTTTTTTGAATCAGAAGAATCATGGCTTTCCCAATGGAAATGCTCCCTTAGAGTATGTAAGGTTTCCCCAAAAGAATCATAATCAACTTCAATCCTAGGCCTCTTAGAAGGGGGGGGGGGATTGGCTACCCCTGATTAGAGTTATTAGATAGTCAGCCATTCTTATTTGTTTTTTAGGCATAGAGGCCTGAGCATGTGGCCTAGGCGTCGGTTTTTTTAGGCATGGATCGAGATTTAGGCCTAAGTAAAGGAGGCATTGGTTTAATATGCAAGTCCGTAGGCCTGAATACACCCTCAGAAGCTGGTGCCTGCACAGCGGCTCTGGAACCAAGGGTAGAGACATCCATGGGTTCCATAGTTGAAGCATCTCGTGGAATACCAGACTCCGAATGGGTCTCAGTAGAGGCCTGTGAATCAGAAGTAGCAGGTATCAGGGGCTGCGAAAGCGCCTCACTGAGTACCGGCGAACTGGTGACTGGCTAAGAAGCGTTGTCGGCAGTTTTGGACCTTGGTGGCCTGTCTCTGTCTTTATCTTTGTGTTTTTTCGGAATCCCGGTAGTCGGATGGCTAACAGATGACATTTCTAGATAATTAAACAGAACCGAAATATTTAATGGCGAAAATATACAGACGACGGATAGTGCGCTGATTAAACAAAGCACAAAACCGACAGCAAGGTACGTTGTGTTCAGGGCCTGGGCAAGGAATACAGTACAAATGAAAATCTTTGAGGTATTTGCTTTCCACAAGTAATGCAATTATTAACTTTTACAGACATCGGTAAGGAGCAAGAAAACGTTTCCATAACGGGGTACTTAGCTTTAGTTGAAGACTTTCATTCTGAAACTTGAAAATGAAAATTTCAGGAGTTGGACGACTGGCACTTGCGAACTGCTTCTACTTCGGGCACAGCATGGCAAGAAAGACTGATGTAATGGTGTCGGCTGCATGTTTTATACCCCTGACAACCTGATGTCATGGAAGAAGGGACAGCAACTGACACAGGACGCAAGACTCAATCAGGCTGACTGAGGGCTACTGCAAGCAGATAACCCAAATGTAATGACTGCAACAAAACATCTGCTTTTAGCAGTTTCAGAAGAACGAGAATTCACTTATCTTTCCCACTGAGAAAACGCATCAGAGCCAAGGACCATGCATCTGCAGAATGGCAGCAAACAAGATCGGTGGGTTAGACAAGCGTGAGGCATTATGGAAGATGAAGGAGCTTAAGGCTCAGATCATAGTCTTGTAAAGTGGCCAAATTGGATCCAATGCCAGATCCTAGACCCAGAAGTGAGGAAGAATGAAATGGACATCAGATCTACAGTTGTGCAAGTACACATATCATAAAAGCAAATGTTGACATAGATCCCTGTTGCAACTGCTTAAGTTATAGACTCACAAGTGTCTACTAGGCTGACAACCACAAAGATCTTAAGCCTAACCATGCATCACAAATTTCTGGCAAGTTCTGGTACTCTTAAGTGTAAGCACAGGCTTGGGAGACGTAACATTTACAAGCAGAGGCCTGGTAGATGAACAACTTGCAGGCTGCCTTTGTCCATTAGACATAGGTGCCAAAACCAGGGATGAATTTCCTGTTCCCCATTCAATTGTCCAAGATGCACTTGGATTAGGTTAGGGAGTAACTCTGCTTCACATGGATGGGGAGCCTGTTCCAGAGAAGGAGAAGTCTCTGGGATGGATGTTTGTCCCACCAGCACATCCTATTTATGTCACAGGCAAGGTTTAGTCTTTAGAATGGGTAATTCTGGTGCTATTTGTTCTGTGGATATAGAGGAGGTACATCAAAGTGGGGTCTGACCATGCCTTGTGCACCAGGCACAGATATCCTGTAGAAGACGGAATACAGGGATAGGGCCTTGAAGCAGTCTGCACAGGACATGTTACTTATACCCTGTATTCTTCTAGTGAGGAACCTCTGTGGATGTTCCAGCTGTTGGATATGTCTGACTACATACATATCAAAAGGGGCACTGCACTGTGATAGGTCTGATGAATGCCAAATACAGTGGAACATCGACTTCCGTGGACCTACAGGCCATACTTTTGTTTAAGAAGCACAACAGAAAATAATTTTCTCACTACTGCAGACACGTTATAATCGGGAGCTAGATTACTGTCTGTATATGTCCCCAAGTACCTGACTATTGGGTCAACTCTTAGGGGTATGTTGTCAATGACCGTTACCAAGGTGGATGACTTCCTGCAGGATGCTATTATGCACCTCATAGCATTTAATTTTAGTCCATGGCTCTGATGCCAGTTGTCTGTTTCAGTCCTTCCTGGAGAGCATCTGTGTTGGAGGATTCGAGGGCAGCTCAATCTGCAAATTTAGCCAGCCAGAGGCCACTGACATTGCCCCTGACTTCAGAGAACTAGATGCCAAAAAGCATCCGTTCCAGGACCGATCCCTGAGGGACTCTGCTTGTAAATGGCCTCTTTGTAGAGGTGTATTCTCCAGGTCTAACTTCCTGAGTCCCGTCTGTGAGCCAGCTGGCTATTCATCAGGTGACATAAGGGTTTATACACAAACTCTTCAGTTTGTCAACTATGCCCAAGTGGGATATTATGTCAAATGCCTTGACCAGGCAAGGGAGGCAGGGTGAACCATGTCCTTTGAGAAGGTCACCAAAGAAATGAGGAGTCGTCCACTAGGTTGGGTGGCCATGACCTTCCCTTGATTAAATCAAATTGTGTTGGGTCCAGTGTCTGGAGGTTTCCTATGTTCATTCAGAAGTTTTGTACTTATCATAACTTTGCATCGGTGTTGTCCAGTTTCATCCATCCTCACTTCTGGGTCTAGGATCGGATCTGATCCGGACACTTCTACAAGACTATAATCAGAGCCTCAAGCTCCTCGCTCTCCAACAATGCCTCCTGCCTGCTCTAACCCTCAGAGTTTGCTGCCTTATGAACAGTTTATCAAAAGGGTAAATGCCTATCCTCATAAAGGTAATACACAAAGAGAAAATAACCAGTCTGGACCTCAAACTAGGAACCTATGGGTTCCGGAGTTCCTCTAGATATCTCCAAGCTATTAGGATGGGGACAGATGGGAGCCCGTGAGGAAGAATGAAACTGGACAAGAGATGTCAAGTTATGGTAAGTACACAACTTCTAAATCTGATGTTGTATTTCATTCTTACTCACTTCTGGGTCACAGTTCTCAGCTACATAGTTCCCTGGGTGGACCTAATGAAGGATATACCACAGCACCATGGAGCCAAAGGATACTCTACTTCTGGAAACTATATTTAACTTCTAGTGAGACAAAGATATGATGTCTGGACCAAGTTGTTGCAGCACAAATTTCATCAACAGAAGTTCTGGCAAAGAAGGCAGATGAAGTGGCCATAAGCCTCAATGAATGTTCTTTTGGAGGGTGGGGCAGCTGCATACTGTTTAAATAAATGGTAGAAATGCAATTCATAATTCATTTAGAGAGAATAATCAACACTACTTGGCCTAAGCTATTAGATAAAAAGGATAAACTGCTCAGACTTTCAATGTTTCTTTCTCCTGTGCAAACAGAAACGCAGTTGCCTATAAACATCAGTGGAGATGCAACATGTATTCACCTTTGCTGGAATGGTTTAGGAAGACAAGTGGTAACTGGACAGTCTGGTAGATAATTCGTCTCTGTAGCTATTTTAGGCATGAAGGATTTCTTAACTATACCCTAAAGTACGGTGACTTGGAGGACAAGGTCTGCGATTCAGATAGCTTTTCTTGGAGAACCCTGTAAAAAAGGTTTTTCCAATACCACAAGAATCAGCTGATTTGAAAGGTTTTGAGTGAGACCTTGGAGGACAATAGGCCCCAGGAACGAGGGTCTTTAACTGGTAGCTTAAGAAAGACTTTTCATAAAAGCTGTACATAGCTTGGATGAAAAGGTAGACTATTCCAATGTGAAAATTCAAAACTGCTGCCAGTTGCAACTTTACAGCAGAGAAAGTAGCTCCATCCTGGAAAAGTAAAGCTAAAAAAAGGAGCATGTCTGATATGGATGCTGAAAAGGGATCAATATCTTGTTTGGAGGCCCAAATCAAGAATCTTTTCCACTTGCTACTTGGATGGCGTTTTGATGGGTGAAAGATCAGATCCTGACAGGGATCCAATATCCAAGGGGATACTTCAGATGAGACCGTAGAAAGGGGAACCAAACCAGATGAGGCCAGATGGGGCAATGAGAATTGGTGAGGTCTTTAATCTGTTCGCTTTCTGTACAACTCTTGGGATCAAGGGTATTGGATGGGAAGCATATAGGACACCCAAAGGCCAATCATGGACTAGTGTGTTCCTCAGGGTCTTGCCAACTGGAGGGATCAGAGCAAAATACCTGCTACACTTGTTTAGGGGAGAGGCAAACACATCATAGCAAGGTTGGCCCTACAGGTTGAAAATCTGGTTTACTACTAATTGAGGGACGACTCCTGCGGGCTTAGAATGGACCTGCTGAGGTTGTCTGCTAGTATGTTGGACTCTCTGGGAATGTGCATTGCAAGAAGAAAGCGGTTTGAAGAGATTGCACATTTCCACAGACTCATTGCCTCTCTGCACAAGGGATATGAAGCAGTTTCCCTCTGTTTGTTGATGTACCAGACAGACCATTGACATATTGTCTGTATGAACTGCTATCGTCACCAGAGGGAGGCAGTCACGGAAGGCTTGCAACGTCAGGAGAACTGCTCTCATGTCTAGGACACTGATATGCAATTTGGTCTGACGGGACCATGTGCATTGGACCATTCTTCCCAGATAATGTCCTCCACCCTGACAAGGAAGCGTCCGTGGTACCTTTGGCTGTGGGAGGAGGAAGCAAAAAAGATCTGCTTAGATTTAGGTTGTTCCATAGTATCCACCACTGGAGATGGCATTTGAAAACTAGGGTTTGCTCGACAAGGACTGATAAAAGGATGGAACAGAATGGACCACTGAACCGCAAGGGTCCATTGCAGTACTTGCATGAAGAATCTCTGAAGAACCTCACTACGTGCAATACTGGGTCGAAAGGAGGAGATACCAAAGAGGTGGAGGGTTGGAAACCAAATGCATCCAGATACACAGACTTGTCTTCAGAAGGGGCAAGGGAATTCCAGTCACTCCTCTAAGGATTTCTAAGGTGCCTGAAAAAGAGACATCTTCAGAGAGGGACTGTGGGAACACTTCTGAGTCATCCAAGTCTGTGCCTGATGTCAAGTACTTAGGGGAGTCCACATGCTTCCTCTTGCAAGTACTCTTTTGAGAGACCTCCTCAGTGGGGTGCTCAGAGGTGGTTTCAGACTAGGCGGGATCGCAAAATGGGGCGTCCTGGAGCATGGGTTCCCTACACTTGAGGCAGAGAGGAGGTTCAGAGGCGGACACTGGCACAGAGAGCAATGGAGCCAAGGGTGGAGCTGTCTCAGCAGACAGCATGCTCCTTATCACCTTGAAGGTGCCACAAGGTCCCGACCCAAAGAATCTCCGGCTCTGAAGAAGCAGGAGACTTCCTCCGAACCAAGGGTGACGGCTCTGAGGCCAATGTAGGAGCTGAGCTGACCTGTGCTGAAGCTCCGAGAGGGAGAGTAGGATCGGACAAGGGTCTGATACTGCTCCCCCCTCGGAGCCGATGTGGGAGCATCTGTCCCCAGATCCCTCAATAGGAGGTATCCAGGAGATTGAAGCGGTGGTCAGAACTGAAAGACTAGAGGAGGTTACTAGAACAAACAGCTCCACCACTACGACTTCCACACACTCCGGGTCTGAACTCAGAAGAGTCTGAGGAGGAATCAAGACCGGAGGTGTTTGGGCTGTCAGCACCACTTCCGTCTGGGATGGGCCCAAAAGTATTTTGGCTAGTGCTGGTGTCCTAAGAAGCCTCTACCACCCTCTCCACATCATCTGAAAGGCTCTTGGATGACCGAGAGAAGTGTTGAAGACCGGTGACTGCCCGCCACAGATTGCAATAAAGGAGACACCGGTTCCAAGGCACACCTGGAACACTTATAGGACCTTACTGGCTCCAAAGATACAGATGGAGTCGTAGGTGTAGATGTCTTGTTGGAACCGAAAGTCGGGTCCGACTTAGCTTGTGGTTTAGCCTTGTCCTTATATGGGTCCGAACTCTGAGCCGAAGAGGATGAAGGCTTGACTTTATCCAAACGTTTAGCTGGCTGAGTCCCCTCCACGGCAATATCAAAGGGGCTCTTCAGCAAACCTCGCAAGCTTAGTTTGTTTCTTCTCTCATGCAGGACTGGTGAACTAAAGGCATGACAGATAGAACATGAGTCCTGCAGGTGAAGAGGTCCTAAATAATATACACAACTCGTGTGTTCATCCGTAAGGGACATCTTTTGGCAACACGAGTCGAATGTTTTTAAACCAGAAGGTTTCGAATCCTTGGAAGTATCCCTGGACATATGAAAAACGGCACTATAAAGGCTATATACCACTAGTAAGAAGACTACGTAGCACTCTGTACAGCTAGACAAAGAAGAAAAACTATTGGCAATAACAGACAATATATACTTTTTTTTTTTAAACAGACGGAGAGGGGGGAAGGAGAAGGGGGAGAGCCTCTAAGTTAAACGACAAACTCCCACCTAAGGACAGCCTCCAACTCAAAACGGCAACTCTAACAGTTACAGGAAAGGCAAGAAGGAGAAGAACCCTCAAATTTAAATAGGTTTGAAGGAAAGGACAGGCCAGAGAGAAAAAAAAAGTTAAATTACACAACAAAAAAAGTCACTCAGACGGGAGAGGGATAGATATAAATGCGAAGGACAATTACAGATATAAAAAAAAAAACTAAGCTAAACTGGAAATATTAGCTGAAAAATATAATGGAAAGAACACTTCGCCTGAGCCAGTATCTGCAATCTCGACGCTGCAAGCGGAAAACGAGATCTGGGTAACTACCGCTAGAGGCATGCTGGGATAGGAGCTAGCCTCAAGCCAGTAAAAACTCGAGCTATAGTATACAGCCGAGTCAGAGCTGAGGATTGGCTCCGAACCAAAACAGCAAGAACGAAGGAGAGATATGGACAACATAACATCTACTGTTAGTTTGATAGGAACTGATAAAAAGGATGGAACAGGATGGACCACTGAACTGCACGGGTCCACTGCAGTACTCACATGAAGAACCTCTGAACCTCACTAAAGGTAACAGAAGTATTGCTGCTGACATCAACCATGTCTCCCCAAGACCAACAGGACAGCAGATCCAAGGAAAAAGAGCCTTTAATGTTCAACACAGTAATAGCAGAAATTCACAAAAACAAAAATCAGTTTAGCGCGCTTTCACCCAGTAAAATACTATGCTTTTTCAGAACAAAGAAGCAACCCCCATCCAGTACATTTAAATAATGCAGCACAACCATTCTCATCCATAAATCAATTAAGTGTGCATACCATCAAATAATTACCATGGAATAACCTAATTAAAAGCATAATGAAGATGAACTGCAGCTCTAGTATTCAGAAAATGCATGTTACATCCACTCTAAAATAGGTGTATTTGGTTTAAACCTTAAAATCCAGTTCATAAAAGGTCAAAACCCTACTATAACAGTAAATATCCTATTAAATAAAAATAGGAAAAATGGTTGTGTCTTTCGGCTTTTCCCGGTTAGGGGTCGCCGCAGCGGAACTCCGGTCTGCTAATGATTGGCAGTCGATTTTTCCATGCTGATTTGCCAGCCCTAACGCACAACCTTCAACGAAGGTATGCCCATTCACGCAGGTCTCCACGCAGAAGACGCTCTAGCTGAGAGTCGAACCAGTCAGCGTCTTACTGTGTGGCGACAATGCTACCGCAGCACCACCACCGCGGATTAATACATATAGGTTCATAGGTTTATACTAGGCTATCTGCCCTAAGGCATTTATAAGCCTAGCCCAAATATTTTTGGCTTACGCCACCCCTTATATGAAAAAATACTGTGCCCATTAGTTTGTTGTGCCTCTGTCCAGCAGTGACACAGAGATGATTCCCGGGATAAACCTACAATCTCCCATCCACAGGTCAAGATATCTCTTGAACAGAGCCAGCGAGGTGCTCGGCCTCACATGGATCGGGATTTTATTCCACAGCATATGGAGTCTCTGAGTGATAAATCTATCCCTCCAGCACGTCCTATTTATATCCGTGCTAAGGTTTAAATCGCTTGCTCTAGTGGTTTTGGTGGATTTGGATTTTTTGAGTTGGAGCATGTTCATTAATTCCGGGTTGGACATGGCCTTGTATGTCAGGCACATGTCACCTCTGAGCAGACGGTATGCAACTGAATAGAGCTGGAGTTTCTTCAATCTGGCAGCATATGACAGATTTTGGAGTCCCTTTATCCTTTTGGTGAGGAACTTTTGGGGTCTCTCCAATTGCTGCAGATGTCGGGTGAGATACATCCCGAATGGGGCATTGTACTCGATCATTGGTCTGATAAGTGAAGAGTACAGGGGAACAATGACTCACTAGATCTGGATGTGAATCCCTTCATGATCAGGTGGGCAATGTAGAAGGTCTTTCTAACCACTTTAGCAACGTGAGTGTCAAAAGAAAGACCACTGTCAACCTGGGTCCCCAGGTCCCTGATAACCTCTTCTGTGCTTAGTGGATTGCCACCTATATGGTAGCTTGGGGTTACCTTGTTTTTCCCGAAGGGTATGACTATACATTTTTGGCGTTTAACTTCAGGCCATGGCTCTGGCACCAGCTATCTGTTTCCGTGAGTCCCTTCTGAAGGATATCCGTGTCCGATGCACTTTCCACTATGGCGCCCAGTTTGCAGTCGTCTGCAAACTTTGTCAGCCAAAGTCCTCCCATGTTGGCCTATACTTCTGAGAAGTAGATGCCGAACAATAGGGGGCCAAGGACAGAGCCCTGTGGGACACCACTTGTGACCGGCTTGGAGTCTGACACAGCGCCAGCAACTCTAACCCTGTGGGTTCTGTCCTTAAGCCAGTTTGCAACCCATCTTGTGACATATGGGTTTACATTTAAGCTGGTAAGTTTTTCTACAATACCCGAGTGGGGTATTGTGTCAAAGGCCTTTGCAAGGTCAAGGTAGGCTGTATGGACTGCCTTTCCCTCATCAATGGCCTCGGTGACTGTTTCGAAGAAGTCGACCAAGTTCAAAAGGCATGATCTGCCCTTGACGAAGCCAAACTGGGTCGGGTCCAATGTCTGCAAGTCCCCTATATCTTTGTTTATGAGCTCCATTATGATCCGCTCCATAGCTTTGCAAACTAGACTTGTTAAGCTTATGGGGCGGTAATTACCAGGGTCCGTAGAGGCACCGCCTTTGTGGAGTGGGACCACAGTTGCCGTACGCCACTCCTTGGGCACGTATCCTGTGGTAAGGCTGAGATTAAACAGCTGCCTTATGTGCGGGTTTAATTCCTCATTTAGCTCCTGTAGCACACAGCCGGGGACACCATCTGGTCCCAGTGATGCTGTGTTTTTAGCTTTAGAGAGAGCAGCTTTCACCTGCGCATTTGAGATGTCTGGGAGGCTACACTCTGCTGGGATAGTTATCTCTCCTTTAGGAGAGGGGGGTGAAGTTTGCACTGAACCTGTCTGCCAGTATGCTGGCAATGTCTGTGGGTTCAGTGATTTTTGTAACATTTTGGACTAATTCTGAGCATATCTGGGAGTTTCCACCCAGGTTCCTAACATAGCTGAAAAAGGCCTTATGATTGTCCTTTGAATCCATGGCAATTTTTCTCTCAAAATTGGCCTTAGTTGATTTTATGAGTGCTCGTATTTTTTTTACTAATAATGATCAGGGGTGACTTCCCTTTTATGGATTTTGTTCTATCATGTAATAGCTTTCTCCTCTTATTGTAAAGTTTGTTAATGGCTCGGGTCCACCAGACTGGACGTTTGCCCTTTGTGGAAAGAGTCTTGGTTTTATTTGGGATTGTCTGATCCATGCAGTCCTGGAGGTGTTCATAGAAGGCATTTGTAAGGGCTTCCGCAACTTTGGTTGTGGTTTCCACTGGCTCAGGGACCTTGAAGGATACCACACCAGTCTTGAGTAGTGTGAAGTTTGCTTTAGAGAAGTTCTTCACTGTGGTCTTTTGTTTGGGGTGGGGCGGATGTGGATTTCCAGTGAGATTAGTTTATGATCAGATCTCACCAATGAGGGATATACTTCCGGTGTGGAGCATTTTGTCCCCATGTTTGTGATAATGAGATCTAGTATATTTTCTCCTCTCGTGGAACAGTGACTAGCTGTTCCATGGCAATTGAATTTATGAACTCCAGGAACTGTTGGGCTAGAAAGTTAGGGCTTGAGTAATGTTCCCAGTCTATATTCGGGTAGTTGAAGTCACCCAATATGATGGTGTCTGGAGATACATTTATATCCTCCAGTGTCTTCAGGAAGGCTGTGTGGGGTTCCTGAGTTTGAGAGGGTGGCCTGTAGCATGCTACAATTTGTAGAGCAGTTTTGCCTATGGTTAGTTGCACCTGGATGGTTTCCGAAGCTTTGCGCGTTGCCACCAACCTGGAGGTGTGGGTATCCTTTATGAATATGGATACACCCCCTCCTTTTGTGGTGTGGTCCGGGTTTTGGGGCCGGAATGCATGATATGAGGTAAAACCTAATAGTGCCGGGGTGCTCTCAGGAACCTTGAACCAGGTTTCAGTTACAGCACAGACATCGATGTTCTCCATACTGAGAAGGGCCTCAAGTGCGTGCATTTTGAGATTTAGACTTCTGGCATTGAGCAGCATTACCCTCAGTTTCTTCCCATTTTTGTTTCTAGGGTGGTAGGTTTAGAATTTGAGCCTTGCCTAAAAGCACTATGGGGGTGGCAAGAGCCTTAGCCAATATCCGGAATCCCAGGGTGACAGGTGCAAGCCGTCCCTTGCGAAGCAGCGTGGCTTGTCAAGCATGTCATCCCAGGCAGACAGACAATGGATCCCCTTTGAATGACACCAGACATTAAGCCAATTGTTAAAGCTGATCATCTTGTCTCGATATTGTGGCATCATTCTTGGTGAAGGAAGGATACTGCTCAGGGTCAGGGTCATACCTGCCTGGGCTACATAATCAGAGAGCTCCTCTATGTCTCTTTTCATGTAGTCCAGGGAGGTACGTCTCAGGTCGTTCACACCAGCATGGACAATGACTGTGTCATATTTGTACTTGCCGTGGAGTGACCAGAGTGCTTGTGTTATGTGGCGGATTCTAGCGCCCGATAGGCAGCTTACT
Organism: Protopterus annectens; assembly: GCF_019279795.1. Lineage (NCBI taxonomy): Eukaryota > Metazoa > Chordata > Ceratodontiformes > Protopteridae > Protopterus > Protopterus annectens. The sequence continues at coordinate 1,063,120,602 of NC_056737.1, forward strand.
GTGACCCTCTCCTTGTTCAGCCTGGTGAGTGGGAAGTCAGTGTGTCTGACTATGGAGTCACCTATGACAAGTATGTTTGGTGTTGTATTTGGCCTTAAGGGCTGTGACTGCTTTGCACACTGCTTTTGTGGTTTATGTGTTGCTTGTGGGGTGTCTTGAGGTAGCAGTTGTTTGGGTGTCTGCTTTGGAGGCCTCTGCTGTTTAGGTAAATTTTTACTCAGAGCCTCCGAGTGTGTCTTTGTGTGTTTATGTGTTTGATTCAGTTGTGTGGTAGCATTATGTGAGGCTGGTTTTGTGGTGTGTGTAGTTGCCTTCTCCTCCTGTCTGGTCTTGCCAGTCCTGAGTTGAGAGAGCTCAGCCTCCAGTTTGGCTAAATAGCTGCATCTCTCGCAAGTATTTGTGCTATGTGGGAGGAGGAGAGGGTTGTCTGTGTACATGAGGCAGTTATAACATTGCCTCAAGATTCCCAGATTCACCAGCTGGACCGGAGAGGGGATTGACAACTGACCTTTGGACATGCTAGAATAATATTGGGAATTCCTTAATAATTGAAAACAAGGGCCAGTGGGGAGTGAGGGTGTAGTGCTTTTAATTTTTAGTGCCGACTTATATAATTGCTTTAGTGAGCAAGTGCCAGGTAACTTGAGTGCAATGTGTTACAAGTAACTAAATGCAAAAACGACAAACAGTAACTTTCTTTCAAGTGAAACAAGGAACTAGTACAGTAAGCAATGCAGATATCACTAGTGATCCACAGAAGCGCTGAGAAGCCGCGTATTAGGTGGAATTAGCTTCCAGGGAAATAACAAGCAAACAAACAACAAGCATACAAACAAAGCTAGATTCAGCAGGCCTGGATCTAGTCTATGCTAGAGCAAACAAGGTGTACCAATTTCAGTAAGGTACAGTTCAAATATTCAGGCACTATAAACCTTTAACCAAAAATTCCCAGCTCAGAAGGGCAGAGTCCTATTAATACATAATTTAGAACAATAAATATAATACTAACAGCAGCAAAATATTTAGTAAATAAATAAAAACATACATTTTACAATTTAGCAGCACTGAATTTTAAAATACTGTTAATACTAATATGGTCATAGAGACCAGGGGGTCTACCTGCGTTTAACTTCAACTGCCAAAACAGTTCTCTGTATTCCACCCTGGACTCCCAGCTCCCTCCACAGGGATCGACTAACACTTGCTCTAGCACAAAAAATTTTATTCTTATGTCCTTGCATGTTACAGTGTCTATAAAAAGCATTTGATTCCTTTCCTCTAGAAACCTCGTATAAATGCTCAAATTCTTTTCCTAAGTGGTCTCTCAGTCTTACCGATATAATAACTCTGGCAATTTTCACAAATTCCAATATACACCACCCCTTCCATACTACAATTGTAGTAGTTTGATGCTTTCAACCTAAAACCTCTAGATGGAATATATAATTCACCCTTGTCCAAAATGTATCCACATTGTTGGCAGGCTCCACATTTGTGAGTCCCCAGTCTTACTTCATCAGTAACCTAACAACCTGTTTCCCTTCAATGAGTTCTTTAAGGTTGGTATCCCTCCTTCTACTGAAAGTAGGATGGTTCGGAGGAAATGTTCTAGTGTCATCACTGAACTTTAAAATATGCCAGTATTTAATAATGTCTTCCACTTGGTTGGATGTAGTAGTAGAAAAGTTGTGAATGAAGGCCCCTCTGTGTTTAAGATCACCCTTCCTCAGATACCTCCACTTCAGGCGGATCCCTATTCATAACCTCATTGGCCATGTTGTCCACCAATTGTTTGGGATAACCTCTCTCTAAAAAAAGTGAGGTCAGGATCCTAACCTCTTCTAAAAATTCGGCAGTCACACTGGTCATTCTAGAGGCCCTAATCATCTGCCCCTTTACTATCCCTTTTTTTGATGAGGGTGTCCGCCCTCAAAATGTAAGTACAAGTTAGATAACGAAACCTTCCAGTATAATTTGGACTGAAAGCAGTGATTAATCACATCCTTATAAAGTGTAATATCTAAATAATTGATGGAAAAATCACCAACTGTGTATGCAAAGGCCAGGAAATCAGTAGTTTGATTAAGACACACCATAAAATCAAATTTTTCTATAGGCCCATCCCACAGTAAACAAATATCCTCCAAGTAACGGGTGCAGAATTTGATGCAACCCCGCCAATCTGTCAAGAACAAATTTTTGTTCCCAGTAGTACAACACACAGTTGGCATATAGGGGGGCACAAGCTGCCCCATTGCAACAGGTTTCCCTTGTTGGTAAAACTCACTGTTAAAGTGAATAGTTATTTCTAAGGATGGTGTCCATAAAATCCATAATCAAGTTTTGGGTGTTCCTGTCCAACCCTGATTCTGCTGTCCTGATCGTCTTGGGGAGACGTGGTTACTGGTCAAGTGATTGTTCGTTTTTTAGCTACTGACATCAAACCTAGCACTACAGAATTAGCTGGGTAGGAGGAGCTGGCATGTCCAGACGTGTCTGTACTTGTCTAAGAGATATAACCTGTTGTTGAGGCAATGCTGCTATTTGTGAAATTGTGTTCACTCATGTTCCAATGAATACCAGTTCTTGCACAGGGGTTAAGTTTGACCTTGTAAGGTTTATTGGGATCCCCACTTGGATAAAGGTCTGCAGTAAATACTCTGTGGCCTGAAGGAGTTGATGCTTTGTTGTACCATTAAGAATCCAATCGTCCAAATATGGAAACACTTGGAATCCTTGCAGTCTCAGGTGCTGTTACTACTTCCATACACTTGGGAAACTCTGTGTGTGTGTGTGTGGGGGGGGGTGCTGTGATGAGGTCAAAGGGCAGGGCTCTGCACTGATTATGCTTAGCTCCCAGACAGAAGTGCAGATGTTTCCTGGAACATCTGTCTATTTTGATAAGTGGGCTGGAGCTCCACAGAGCATATCCATTCATCCTTGTGCAGAAGCTGCAAGATGAACCGGACAGTGACCATTCGAAACCTCAACTTCTTAATATACAGATTTAGTATGCTTAGATCCAATATCAGAGTTAAGTCCCCTGGCATTTTTGGCACCAAAATAGTGTGAATAAGTTTGACCCTTGTTGTTCGGTGGAAAATATTTGGATGGCTCTTTTTAGAAGTTTTTGAAATTCCAAAAAGACAAACTCCCTCTGACTGGGTGGTACGTCAGGGAGATTACTCTTAGGACTTGGGAGGTGGAAGGGAAAATGGAAGGCTTCTGGATATTACGCTTACCACCCAGCTGTCGTTTGTTAGATTTGTCCAGGCGTCAGAGTGCAATGCTAGATGGCCCCAGGCTGTCTCCAGAGTAGGACAATCAGGCAACACTTCAGAAGCGCTGAGATGGTTAGTCAGGGAAAGGTTCTCTGAAGCCCTAGTTTTGCAGACCCCCTCTGCCTCTAGGACAGCACCTGACATTAAATCCTCTTCCTCTGGAAGAGGAATTTTCCTTAGGATCTTGCAAAGAACCTGGAGATTTTTTGAACCAAAACTTCTTAACCCTCACTGGTTTCTTGTGAAGGTCCTTTGAGGGGTAGAAAATGTGATACCAGTCACTGACAAGGTCTTACCCTCCTGCTCACTGCAGGTGAGGAGTGTCCTTGGCAGATGGTCCAAAAAGGGAGGAGTCATTACAGGAAGAAATAATGAAAGATGCATTAAAAAGTTCTGCAAACCCACACAGCCTCATCTAAGCACATCGCCTCAAGGCTATGCCTGATACTGCTGCTTGAGGTGCCCTCTGCAGCATTAGAGATTAACCTTCTCGAGGAATTAGATACGGAAGCGTAGCCAATTGGGGAGACACCTTCTTGAGGTCCTCCTCAGACAAGATCTCAGAGAGAGTTTGTTAACTCCTTGATCAAGTCTTTCTGAAGATGAGTAAAATAGTAGTTCAAAGCTCTCAGCCCTAAAGTGGCAGAGGAGTAGACATGTTTCCCATATCTGAACAAAACCTGGGACTCCCTGTGTCCGGTTCCTTCCACACCGGCAGGAAATATCAGTAAGTTCATCGGGGGGGGGGGGGTCTGATCACCCAGGATGTAGATGGGTTAGCGCCGAATGCCTCCAGAAACATGACTCCCTCCAAAGGAAACCTAGCCAGGTATTTATCTTTGGTATCCCACTCCCTCATCTAAGTCAGTGTCCTCTGTTAAGGACTCCTCCCATAAGGGAGTCTAAATGCTGCCTCTTGCACTTTCTTGCGATGCATCTCCCCTGAGGGCAGCTCAGGGAACAAATCAAAAGCTATAGGGGGGCCCCCTGGGGGGGGGGGGTAGTAGTCTGAAGACTAGTTTGAGATGGGTGACCTAGGACAGGATGAATGGGCTCAGAAGTGATGCAGACCACGTAGGATCCAGGTGAAGAGGGGATGCAGCTCTAGGTTGAGAGTCCTCTCTACCACCGAAAGGCAGATGGACTCGAAACCCTATCCTTCTTTCCTGGAGCTGAAGCTACCTGGGGAAAAGGAGTATAATCTACCCAGTTTCCAAAGTCTCCAGATATTTATCATACCTGAGCTGCTGAAGGCTAAAGCTCCTAGGAGAATGGATGGATCTGACAAGTTTAGACCAAATGCCTGTCCTCTGGAGTCTGTGCAGACTAGCTCTTTTTTCACAAAATTGGCACATAATCACCCAGGACAAATGGGTACTGAATATTGTTTCTCAGGGCTACAGGTTCCACTTTCACACCCTCCCAGGGACAAAAGGTATGCCAGACCTGCCACACAATCAATGGGCAGAGGCACAAAAGCAAATTTCATTCCTCATGGACATGAGGGCTATTCAAAGAGTACCACTGCAAGAGCAGGGGGCAAGGATTTTACTCAAAACTTTTCTTGGTACCCAGAAAGGACAAAGCCTGGAGACCAATACTGGACCTGTCTACTCTAAATACTTCTCTGGATCTTCCAAAATTCAAAATGTTGACACTGCAGCAACTTCTACCCATGCTGGGCAAGAAGGCTTGGCTCGTAACTTTAGACCTCAAAGAGGCATACCTGCACGTCCCAATCAGACAATCATGCAGAAGATACCTCAGATTCATAGCTGGCTGAATGCACTACCAATTCTCTGCACTGCCCTTTGGCTTATCTACTGCGCCCAGGGTCTTCACAAAATGCCTGGCACCAGTAATTGCATTTTGCAGACAAAAAGGAATTCAAATTTATCCCTACTTGGATGACTGCCTTATTCAAGCAGAGAACAAGGACATTCTACTAAAGCATATGGCGTTTGTAAAAAGATTACTAATTTGCCTAGGGTACACAGTAAACGAAAAGAAGTCAAAACTAGTGCCCTCTCAAGAGATAATATTCCTGGGTGCAAGCTTAAATACAACTGCCCAGATGGCTTATCTCACGCCAGACAAACAAAGGCAACTAACTCATTACTTCCAAATGATGGCAACAAAAGCCCAGTTACCTGCAAGAAAAATTCTGCAGGCTTTGGGCTTCATGGCATTCTTCTAATTCCATATGCAAGACTGCATATGAGGAAGCTACAATGGTATCTAAAAAGTATTTGGAGACCCAACATTGTCATAGCCTGGAAACTATAATTACTCTCATTCCCTGCCTGCAACAAGAGTTTTGATGGTGGGCACTGGCCTGTCACCACAACAAGGGACAGCCATTCACTTTACCCACAGCCAGGCTGACACTAACAGATTCATCGGATTATGCCTGGGGGGGCACACATGGCGGGAAAATATATTCAGGGCACGTGGCCCGCAAGCCAAATGCATCTTTATATCAATCAAAAAGAGATGCTAGCTGTACAGAATGCCCTGACAGCCTTAAAGGATCTACTCCAGCCAGGACAACTATTGCTAAAGACGGACAATACTACAGTCATGTGGTACATAAACAAGCAAGGGGGCACACATTCCTACCCCCTCTGCAGGCAAGCCATGAATTTGTGGAACACAGCACTGACCTATCAAGTACATCTGCAGGCATAGTTCCTGACAGGAAAGATAAATACTCTGGCAGACTAACCTCATGGACCCTCACGAGTGGAAACCAGATCCACAAGTCTTCAGCATAAAAAGGAAATGGGGATGCCCAGACATAGATCTATTTGCCTCCCCTCACAACTGCCAACTACGGAGATTCTGCACAAGGACTTCACACACAAGCTTGGAAAGTGGATGCTCTATCATTCAGCTGGAAAACCCTGACAGTTTATGCCTTTCCTCCACTGCCTCTCCTCCCCAAGGTACTCCTAAAGGTCAGACAAGAGAAGCCAAAAATGATTCTGATTGTCCCAGACTGGCCACGCCAGCACTGGTACCCAATCCTAAAGAGATTGTCTCAAGGCCCAGCCTGGGCTTTACCTCAAATTCCTCATCTTCTGACACAACAAAACAATCAGATCCTGCACAGCCAACTCAGAACCTTAAATTTGACTGCATTGCGAATAATATAACCACTCAGAACACACCTCTCTCTAAAGCAGTTATGGATGTCATTTTGGAAGCCAGGAGGCCCAGCACCAGAAAATAATATGCAGAAAAATGGAAGATTCTGTGCTTTGAATCAGCCACAAGGTGTTGAACTGCTTGTTCCAAATATCCCTCAGATTTTACAATACCTAACGGAGATGCTGGACAAGGGACTATCCTTCTCATCAATTAAGATCCTTGCCTCTGCCATTTCAGCTCATTACAATATGGAACCACCTATTTTTTCACATCCAATGCTAAGGCTGTACCTCAGAGGGGCCAAAAACATAAGACCCCCAAGGAGAGCACCAATACCTGCATGGGATCTCAATTTTGTCTTGGAAAAGCTCACACTGCCTCCTTTTGAGCCAGCCAATACAGCTGAAATAAAATTCTTACCTTGGAAAACAGCTCTGCTCCTAGCAATAACTTCTGCAAGAAGAGTATCAGAGTTACAGGCATTAATGGCAGTGGAACCTTTTATCATTTTCCATCTGGACAGGGTTTTCCCAAGGACAAACCCAACATTTATGCCAAAGGTAGTATCCAGTGTGGCTCAATCAAACCATTAATTTGCCTACTTTTTATCCAAACCCCCAGAAAAAAGGGAGAGACTTCTGCATTCTTTGGACATACACAGGCAGCTACGCTTCTACTTGGACAAAACTAAGACTTTCAGAAAGACTGAGCAACTTTTAGTAGCATATGCTGCAGGATCACAAGGAATGGCCATCTCAAAGAAGACTATTTCAAAATGGATAGGACACTGCAGGGTTGGGAGGGTGGCCTAATGGGTAAGGTGTTTGCCTTACAAACACAAGGTGCAGGATTTGAGCCTCGCAAGGGATAATTGGCTAGGCTTACAATGGCCCGCAAGGGCAGTTAGCTTAGTACTAATCTATTAATCTAATTGGTTTCTGTTATGCACAGCATGGCAAATCAGTGCCTAAGGGCATTAGGCCACATTCGACCAGGGCAGTAGCCACATCAGCAGCCTTTCTCAGAGGAGTACCAACCAAGGAAATTTTGGAGGCTGCAACTTGGAGTTCAGTGCACACTTTTACCAAGCACTACCACTTACCTCTTTACTCTAAATCCAGAGCAGGCTTTGCCACTGCAGTTCTGCATGGCCTCATAGCCACTCCTAATTCTATTTAGACCCAGCCGCCCAACCTCAACTTTGGGATTCAACCCAAGTGTAATGACTGCAACAGTGAAACAGGAACATCTAGAAAATTTGGCTTAATGTAAACTGACATCACTTTTCTCAAAGAAATGAGATAGGGCTGGCTCACCCTAAGAGCTTGCAACCGATACCCTTTGTGTAGAGGTAAGAGTGAATGGTAAAACTGTTTTCCACGTTAAAAATCTCAAGTCAGCCCAGTTAGCTGGTTCAAACAGAGCAACTGCTAGCTTCTTTAAAACAAAATTAAGATTGCAAAAAAGGGACACTGATTATCTTGAAGGCCTCTTATGCAAAGCCCCTTTCAAAAACATTTTGACATGAGAATGCATTTAGAGAGGGTCCATGGGCGGACATGCAAAAAAGTAGTTATGCACTTACCATACCATTCCATGTGCTGTCCACCTTGACCTTTACTCTCACTGATGAGATCTGATGGGTCAGATCCGATGTGTCAGATCAGTCTCGGACTTTCCAATAGCTTGAGGTCTTCAACAAAGCTTGTGGGCATCCTTCCCTACCCATAACGCAGTTCAACTTTCTCAGATCTGGTTTGCCCACCCAGAAAAAGAAAATTATCTACACAGCAGTTATAGTTATAAAAGGTCAATGTCAGATTTTCTGAGGCTATGGAGATCCACGATTCCAATATCCACTTGGTCTCTTAGAAGTTCTGGAAGGGGGCATGGAGGGTGGGTTGCGAGAATAAAGGTAGAGATGGACAACACACATGGAACGTTGGAAGTATACAACTTCTTTATGTTGTTGTCAATCTTGCCTTTATTCTCAATGAAGGGACCACGTCCCAAGCAACCTAAACATTGGGCGGCTCATGGAAGAATATTCCTCAGAACCATAGAACCAAAAGAAACTCTACTCCTGGAGGCCAAATCCAGTTTGTAATGAGTAATAAAGGTATGTGGTTTTGCCCATGTAGCTGCAGCGCAGATATCATCCCAGGGTAACCTTGCTTAAAAGGCTGCAGATGTAGCTACTGACCTGGTGGAGTGTGCTTCAACAGGAAAGGGAAGAGGCCTGTTTTTATAACTGTAGATGTAGGATGTACAAAAAGTGATCCATCCAGACAGGTAACTTTTGAGACTGGTTGACCTTTCTTGGTCTTAGAGTAGGCTATGAAGAGCTGATAAGATTTCCTAAAACCTGAAGTTCTGTGCAAGTAAATTGTTTATGTACGTCCAGAAGATGCAGCAAGTATTCACCTTTGTTCTGGTAATTAGGGAAGAACACAGGCAACTCAATAGATTGATTTAGGTTACTTTCTGAAACAACCTTTGGAAGAAATGAAGGATTAGTGCATAAACAAACTCTATTCTTATGAAAAACTAGGTAAGGTGGCTTGGTAGACAAGGCTTGCAACTCAGACTCTTCTGGCTGAGGTAACAGTCACTAAAGAGAGTGCTCTCCAAGAAAAAAAAAAACTTTACATCACATGCGGTCGAAGGTTCAAAAAGAGGAATAAGTGATGTTTGTTAAAATGAAATTCAGATCCCAGGGAGAAGTTGGATTCTTGAATGGTTGTCTAATCATAGTTGTTCCTTTCAAAAATGCTTTACAGAGTCTGTGTGACGTAATAGTAGAGCGGTTTTCTCCTACATGGAAATTTGAAATTGCTGCTAGTTGGACTCTAATAGTAGAAGCAGCTGCACCTTCATGAAAAGGTTTAGCTAGAAATTCCAGTATAAAATGTATGGGTGCAGAAAAAAGATCTTGTTATCACTCACCCATATTACGAACCTATTTTATTTACTCTTGTACAAACAATGTGTAGAGATTTTATGGGAGGACAACAAAATGTTTTACCGGAGAGGACAGAAGGGGAAACCTGGCAAACAAGGGAATTGGAGCAGCCAAGCAATCAACTTGAGGTTGTAAAGGTTGGGATGTGCCATTCCCGATGGGTACGTCAGCAGATCTGGAGCAGAGTCCAGAATCCACGGTTTGTCTCGAAGATGAGCCTGCAGGAATGGAAACCAGATTTGTTGAGGCCAATAGGGTCAGAATTATCGTGGTCTCCAACAGACTTGCTTTCTCTAATAATTTGGGAATCAGAGGAATTGGAGGGAAAGCATATAGGAGTCCCAAAGGCCAATCGTGAACAAGTGCATCCCTTGGTGATTCCCTCATAGGAGGGATTAGGGAAAAGTAGTTGCTGCATTTTCCAATAGTGGGTGAAGCAAAAAGATTGCAGCAAGGCTGGCCCCATTTCCAGAAAATCTCCTCCTTTATTTTCTGATTGAGGGACCACTCGTGCAGCCATAATATGACCCTGCTCAATTTGTCTGCAATCACGTTGATCTCCCTGGGATGTGCGTTGTAATCAGTAAAAGGTTGGAGGACACTGCCCACCTTGACAAAGGGGGTAAGATCCAGTCCCTCCTTGTCTGTTTATTAACCAGACCACCAACATTGTCTGACTGAATTGCTATGATTTCTAGAGGAAGAGTGCCCTGAAATGTCTGTAATGCCAAGAGAACTGCTCTCATCTCTAGGATGTTTATGTGCAAGTGAATCTAGTTTTCATGCCAGGTGCCTTGGACAGTCTTCCACAGATAAAATCCCCCTCCCAATCCGGGACATACCCATGGTCACAGTGGCCTGGGGTTCACGGAGGATAAAGGGACAGCCTTGAGATACTGAAGGAAGAGTGAATCCACCACTCGAGATCCTTTTTGCAGGAATTGGTTATGAGAATCTTGCGCAACACTGGTAATTCCAGGATCGACCACTGTGTGGAGAGTAAACACTGAAGAATCCTCATATATAGGCGAGCTAGAGGAATCAGTATGAGAGATGCTATCCTCTCCAAACCATAGCACTTATTTTGCACACTAGCTCGAATTTTCTTGATTAATCTCACATGTAGACGAAGACTGTGCACTCTGTAGTGACAGAGTCTTGCTATGAGCACGGTTGTATCCATCTCTGCTCCTATAAAAATTAAGTTTTGAGATCGCTCTAGAGCAGATTTGTCGTAATTTATTAGTAATGCCTAGGGAGGAGCAAAGCTGAAGTGTATATTCTCTGGCTTGCAGCATAAGATAATGTCTGATTGGGGCAGTTATGAGCCAGTTGTCCAGAGAGAGAAACACTGAATCCTCCGCATTTCAGGTGAGCTGCCACTACTGCCATACATTTGGTGACCACGTTGGGGGCTGTAGCGAGACCAAAGGGCACAGCTCGAAACTGAAGTGACTGGCTCCTAACCAAAAACCTTCTGGATCACCTTTTCATTAGGATGTGGTAGTAAGCATTCTGAAGGTCTACAGAGCACATACAATTGTCTTTTTTTCAGGAATGGAAGTATCTACTGCAGTGTCACCATCTGGAATTTTGTTTTCTTCACCAATTTGTTGAGATTGCAGAGATCCAAGATTGGTCTCCAATCCTGTTTTCTTTGGAACTAAAGAATTCTAAGTTCTGGATCCACTTTGGTCTGTGGGGACTTGACTTCTTGGATGACTTTCTTAGTAACTTTTGAATTTCTAATGCTGCTTGCTCCTTTTGACTGGGTGGAATGGTCTGGAACGGATTTGTTTTCGGAAATGGGGAAGGAAAAGGGAATGACATAACCTCTAGATATGATGCGCTGCACTCACTTGTCATTTGTGATCTCTCGCCAGGTTTCTAAGTGCAGCAACAATCATCTCCAGACTGCCTGCAGAGGCGAGCAGTTGGGCAACCCTCCCTTCAGGAGCACTGAAAGGGTCTGCCAAAGAAAGATTCTCTGGAACCCTGATTCTGCGGGCCTCCACGAGGGCAGCGGCATCTTCCGTTAATGCCCCCCCCTTGTCCCTGGGGGAACTACCCCCTGTGCGCCCTTTGATTTCCTGAACCACATCTTCCCACTACCTCACTGACCCTTTGTAAATGGTCTGGTGGGTGTGGAAAAAAGCACTCCAATGGCAGACAAGATCTTATTCTCCTGCTCACACCAGGTTAGCCTTTCTTTTACTTTGGGCCCAAAGAGAGATGAGCCATCGAAGGGAGCACTAACAAAGGAAGACAGAGCTCTGTGGAGTCTCAAAGGCTATCCAGGCCTGCCTCCTAATAGAGATGCCAGTACCTGCCGCCCTACTCGCTCCACCTGCTGCACATGAAAGGAGTCACATGGATGAGTTGATCACAGAGTTAAGGGTAGCGAGCTGTGCATTGACCTCATCTGCTACTGCATCAACTACAGCACCCTGGAGGGAGTCTGATAGTTGTTTCAGCAGATCCCTCTGAAGTCCGGTGAAATGAGTGAGTTCAGCGATCATAATGTAAAAGCCAGTGATGAGAAGACACAATTCCCACACCTATCCATGGTCCTGGAATCCTTATTAGGAGGACGGACAGAGTAACTGGTCTCGGAAAGTTCCTTTTTCGTGGCAGCTGCCACTACCATGTTAGCCACTGCTACTTTTTTGTTAAGAAAAGCTTGGTCCTTAGGAGTTGTAATATACTTGTTTGGCCTCCTAGGAGTGGGTTCTATGAAATCTGGACTCTCCCAGGCCTTCCGATAGATTAGCTGAATAAGCTCAATGGAAGGTGGCATCACCCACGAAGTTGAAGGGTGAGATCTGAAGCCCTTCAAGTATACCAAACTCCTCGGCTGAAGGGGACGAGGACTGCCAATCACCATTCTGTTTAAGATTTCCAGGATGCTTCCAAAAGGAGATGTCCTCAGGAGGCAAACATGGGGACCCTTCTGCTTCACAGAGGTTACTATCTGAAGGGACTGACTCCTCTGGGGAGTCCAGATGCTTCCTCTTGAATATCTTTTGAGGGACTTCCTCAGTGGGGTACTTGTGGAAGTCTTGAAGAGGCGCCTGGGGAACATCCCGACACCTCTGATCTCTGCAGTCCTGTGGATGGAGGTGATGAGGTAAAGACACCTGCGCCGACGAGGAAGGAAGCTCCAAAGAGGACTGTGTGAAAGCAGTCCATCCCTGTTCTGAAGAACTCCCCGGACCAAACTCGGGGCAGACACAAGATCAGAGGAGCAGACAGGCCCCAGAACTGATACAGACACCAGTTGGATATTGGTGCCTTCCGGCTCTGAACCGAAGGATGGAACAGAGGAGGAGTAGACACTGGGAAGATGAGTCTGATCAGACTCCTTTGGGTTCGGATCCACAGAGAGGCCCCAGAACTGATACAGACACCAGATGGATATTGGTGTCTTCTGGCTCTGAACCGAAGGACGGAACAGAGGAGGAGTAGGCACAGAAGACGAGTCTGATCAGACTCCTTTGGGTTCGGATCCACAAGAAGCTTGGCTACAGCAGGAGTCCTGAGAAGCCTCTGCACCACCATATCTGCATCTTCGTCAGAGGCTCCTAGTAGACCTGGTAGACAGTGTTGGGGATCTGGATTTGGTTAAGAATGGTGAAGGGAGCCGAGACAAGGATGGAGATCGGCCCAGACAGCAGTACACAGCAGGTGATGACTCTTTTGAAGCTGATGGATCAGTGGAGGATTTCGAAGCCAAACATTTTGCCTGCTCTGATGAAAATCCTGTTCCGGAGGTTGCCGTTTGCTCCGTAGGGACTGTCAGAGTGGACAACTTTAGGTGCTTGGGCTTCCAGCTCCAACAATGATTTTGAAGCTGGAGAAGGCTGTTTTCCTGCTCGATTTAACCAATTTTGGAGAGGAGGGATCAGTTGAAATTGCCTCAGAAAACTGGGTTTAAATTAACTCCTTCAAAATCAACTTATGTTTTCGTTGTATAAATGCCCTCTGGTTAAAACCATGGCCTATGAAACAAGACTCTTGTAAATGAAGAGGCCCCAAACAGTATATGCACAAAGTGTGCAAGTCACAGAGGGGCATCTTTTTTACTGCACTTTTCACATTTTTTTTTTTTAACTCTATGGGCTTGAACCCTAAGGGCTTGTCTTCTTTTTGAGACATACTGAACAAAGCTAGCACTAGTTAGCAACACCGAACAACACACTAAAGAAAGCGCTCTCCCCTTTTTTTTTTTTTTTTTAAAAGAATTTGGGGGGGGGGGGTAAAACGGACTTGGTTAACTGCTCTCTAAAAATGAGTGGTAACAAGAAGGGAGAGGATGAGACAACTAAAACACTACCTACAAAAAAAAAAAAAAAAAAAAAGGTAAAATAGACACCCTTTAACGCGTGTAAGCTAGACATCCTCTAATTTAAAAGGATACTAATAGAAAGGGGAAAACTAAAAAAAACTAACTAGGGAAGGCACTAAAACTAAAGAATTTTAAACTGTAAGTAAACTAGAAGTGATGAGAAAAAATTTTAAGACAAAAATTACGAAAAATTTGTAAACCATCAAAAAACTTAGCCCAGAGCTTGTATGAAGATCCCTCTCGCAGCATGGCAACATGGCCAGCCTTGGGCATAGACGAATTAGGCGACAGCCTAGGACGCCGTACAGGCCGGCCTTGTAAAGGGCGCGTTATGCTTTGATTTACTCTTTTTTTTTTTTTTTTTTTTAATTAATATAAAGTTTGCGCTCCTCTTGGTGCTGGAACCAGAGGGCGGAGGAGGGGAGGCGAAGCTAGCATCCTCCCACTTACAGCTGCAGGTTAGCCAGGAGGCTAAAAAAAAAAAAAAAAGTTTAGTGTGCGGTGCAAGAATCTTCTCCTTTAAGGAGAAACTTGCGTGCGTCACGATTCCAACTTCATCCAAATGCATTCTGCAGTTCCGCGCGGAATTTAAGCCAGCAGTTCAAAAGAGTCAAGGCTGTGTCTCCGCGTGTGGCAGTTCGGGTTATAAAGAAGGTAAGTATGTGTGTGTGTTTGTGTGTAATTTAACCTGTTTATTTCTGTATGAGAAAGAATGTGTGTGGGTATGTACGTATGTGTATGGAATTTAAATTTGCTGTTCTGTTTGTATGAGCTATAAAGTGTGTGTATGTTACAGTGTGAGAGTAGGTGTGCACACGTATGGAATTTAAACTAGCCATTCGTTCCTTTGAGAGTCTTTGCTGCTGTGCAAGAGAGTAGGTGTGTGTGTTGCTTTGTGAGAGTCGCTCTATGTGTGTGCTGCTGTAGCAGAACAGTGCGGGTAGGTGTGTGCATAATTTAAATTAGTAGTTTCATTTCTGTACGAGAGAAAGGTGCGTGTGTTTTCTATGAGAGCAGAATTGGAGTGTGTGGAATTTAAATTAGTCGTTAGTTGCTGTATGAAAGAGAAGGTGTGTCTGTCTGTCTGTCATACCCGATACCTCTCAACTTCTTAGAGCAAGAAATCTGGACTAAGCCATAAAGTGGGATAATGGCCCTAAAATAGGAAAACATTTTAAATATTACAAACTTAGGAAGTTGATAGAAAGCTGATAGGTTTTGCATTAGTGCTGCAACTTCAGTCTTGAAAGATTTACCAGTAATGTGGCAAAAAAACATAACTTTTATGAAAAATGGACAAAAAATAAGGTCCCTCTCAAGTATCCAGATTTAGCAGTATAGCTTGTCTGTTTCTCATAATTTGTGGTTTTCTGGCAAATCAGGGAGGACTGAAGTCACTAAATAGCACTGCAAGCAAAACTATCCCTATTTTTTTGGCCATAGTATCACATTATTTTAGGCTCTGTCCAGATTTTTTTGCACTAAGAGGTTGAGAGGTATGCGCATACCTCTCAACTGTCCAGATTTTTGCCTCATATTTTTGGCCTATTCCTCATAAAAGTTATGGTTTTCTGGCAAATCACTGCAGACTGAAATAACTAAATGCCAAACATTTGAGTTTCAGCCCTCATTTCCTTCAGAAAATGCATGCTAAGACAAATGCTTCTAAGTCTGTAAAAGCAATGTTTTAATTTGTCCCTCTTTTTGTGGCCTTTGCCCCCCCCCCCACCAATATTTTAGGCTTTGTCCAGCTTTCTTGTACTAAGAGGTTGAGAGGTATGGAGGCATGGTATGTAATGCCTTCGTTGCCGATTACTTGGTGCATTTTAAGGGGAGATGGGGGTCTGCAATCCCGAGTGTCCTCTTTTCTATAAGATGCCTAGTTGTCGGTTTCTCAGTCATTCCCTACTGCAATATTACCAGCTTACCAGTCTTTTAATGTAAAGTAGGCAATTACTTCGTCAAGGGCAGCAGGCACTGAATTTGTAGATGAAGCACTGAAATGTAAAGTTGTTTGCCAGTAACAACCTCTTCATTATTTACAAATCTCTTTAATGTAGAATTATTTGGATGAATTTTACTTCTGCAGAGGTTGTGCTTATGATTGACACTGGTGGATTGTAATGACAGAAGTCTGAGTGGCCTTTTATGGTTACAATGTTCTGAAATGGGCAGTTCTGTCATTATTGGGTCATGCATTTTGTTTCATTGCTTGCTGGAAAAATGTTCAAAATTACAAATTTAAAACATACTAAACTGGTGCTGTATTGCACAAGGAATATAATTTATTACAATCAGGAAGGTGAATCAAAGAACACATACGGGTATTCATAGCCACAACAACGTGTTCAAGGAGCCTGTAGTTTGAAAACAGCCCAAAGGTAAACTTAATTCTCCACTTTCCAGATGCATTTTATTTGAATATAGGTTTTAATGCTGTTTCAATGGCAGGGAAGTTTACTGCTCATGCTAAGCCTGTTTTCATTGTGAGGCTATACTGTTTAGGAAGTGGCTATTGGTGTTTGCGCATTTTATTTCAAAGGAAGAAAGTTTAGTGTTGCTCATGCTAAGTCTGTTTTCAATGTGCAACTGTTTTATCAAATAGCACACTGTTGTAGAATCTGAAAGCAGAGTAAGTAGCATAATTGCCTTTGGTGAAGAAGGCTGTGGATTCTACTCTTCCACACCATATAGATGAAGTACTGACTTTGCAGAAGTGCTGACATCGCAGTACCCATATGATTGCAGACTTGGTGCATTATAAGGAGAAATAGGGGCTCTACACTCCTGAGTGTTTCCTCCTTTGTATGAGATGGCTTGCATGAGATAACTATGAACTTGTCGGTTTCAGTCATTTCTATTGCAATATTACCAGTTCACCAAATTTTTAATGTAATATAGATGATTAATTCAAGGGCAACAGGCACTGAATTTGTAGATGTAAAATTGTTTGCCAGTAGCATCCTCTTCATTAGTTACAGTTTCTTTTAGTGTGGAATTATTCCGATGATTTTACTTCTGTAGAGATTTTCTATCGAGTGATATTGGTGAATTGTAATGACAGAAGTCTGGGTTGCCTTTTATGGTTGAAATTTTCTGAAATGGGTAGTTTTGTCATTGGTTTATACTTTGTTTCATTGCTTATTAAAATGTTTAATACTACAAATTTAAAACACATTCTAACAAGTGGTGCTGTATTATACAAGGAATATAACTTAATACAATCAGGAAGGTGAATAAAAACAAATTCATGTATGCATTGCCCTAAAATATGTGCATGGAGACTAATTAGAAAACTGCCCAAAGGTAAACCTAATCCTCCACTGGCCAGATGCATTTTCTATGAATGTGGGGTTTCATGCTGCCTCAATGGCAGAGAAGTTTACTGGTCATGCCAAGTCTGTTTTCATTGTGAGACTATCGTTTAGCAAATGGCTATCTGTGTTTGTGCTATTCTAGTTTAAGCTACTGTACCACAGGGGGGACAGAGGTTACTATTCTACTTTCACTGAGCTGTAAGGCTCGCTCGCCTACCCAAAGTAAATTAAACTGTGTAGATTAACTTAAGCAACCCTTTGAAAGAAGGCACATGGGCTTCTATTTTCTGAGGGCATGACTTTTACAGTAAAATGTGTGAAGGAGCAACAGATAAAGCAGGTTTATTAAAAAAAATTCCACCTTCACTTTCAGTTTAACTACATTACAAGGTACATTTTCTTCCTATGCATTTAAATTGAAGGAAATGACTGGAGTGGCTTTCTTGGGGAGTGACCTACATGTGGGTGTGGTTTATAGGGGTGTTTCATGAGTATGGTATGGGTGGGGCTTAAGGGGTTGCCGGAGTACTACTTCGGCTAGGGCGCCATTTCAACTAAGGCCGGCCCTGCACGGCAAATGACATCAGAAGTTGTTGGAGGACTGCATATGGGTAAGGGAGGGATGCCCATGAGCATTGTTGAGTACTTCGAGATATTGGAAAGGCCAAAATGGATCAGACACATCAGATCTCATCAGTGAAAACAAAGAGACTAAACACAATTACTGATAAATTAACCTGCATAGAAAAGAAAGGAACTCCCACAAACATTGTGAAAAAAGAGAACTAGCCCTAATTGTGCACTGATTATGTTGTTGCTCCAACTAGAAAACATTTTGTTTGCCAACATACAATTTTCTAATATCAGACTTTCTTGCCTCTATTAGTACCTGCTGCATATCCTCAGTAAACAGGTGCCCAAAAGTTAATAAAGATCCTATCATCCAGGCAGTCAAATGAAGCTTGACTTCGGGTTGAAGTGCAGCACCCTTAATCTTGTATGAATAGATCCACTCAAGAGAGCTTCTGGTAATTTCCCTTGGCCATTTCCAACAGACGGGAGAGTCATTACTGCCTGGGTCAGAAGGGAGTCACCACAATGTTTTTCAGGAATTCCTTCTGGATCTTTCAGAAGTACCCTGGAGATAAACAGAAAGGGAGGAAAAGCATTCACGAATATTCCTGTCCAAGGAAAAGACATCTTTCAGGCCTTCTTGCATGGAATCCTGGAGCAGAATATTGCTAGTTGATTGTTCAGGAGGCAAATAGGTTTCCCCACAGATGGATGAAACACTGGAAGGCCTCCCCCCCAATGTAGATTCCATTTATGGGGGTCTGGCTTTGTTTTGCTCAGCCTTTCTGCCACACAATTTTGCTGACAGAATACAAGATGCCTGTACAATGAGTCTGTGCTGTAAAGCTAAAGCCCAAAGGGGGTATGACATAGTTGCCCCTTGTTTACTGATGTACCACGACTGGGGTACTGTCTGTAACAATTTGAAAAGATCACAGGGATCACAGATAATTCAGAGAGTAGGGTGGCCTTTACATGTGGGTGCTTACCTGTCCTTTGTGTACACCACACCTTGCACTTTTATCCAACCTGAAACTGTTCCCAAACGAAGCCTGAGGTGTTTGTGATGACGGACCGCTTTGGAACAGAGAAGAAGTGGGACAACAGACTTAATGATAGAGACTTCAGATACCACTGTACGTCTCATACAGCGTCTTGACAGTGGTATCAAGAGACTAAGAGGCCACGAGACCCAAAATCCTGGGGTATTCCCTCAGAGTGACCAAGGACCAAGTGGAAAACCCCAGGAATAGATCTAGATCTGGATCTAATTTTCCTATGGAAGAAAAGCTC
The DNA here is from genome assembly GCF_019279795.1 of Protopterus annectens. Lineage (NCBI taxonomy): Eukaryota > Metazoa > Chordata > Ceratodontiformes > Protopteridae > Protopterus > Protopterus annectens. The sequence goes on from NC_056737.1 coordinate 1,063,139,523, forward strand.
TTTGAACTGAGGTGTCCAGTTGGAGTCTTCTTGGAACCACAGATTGTATAGGAGATCTGTCACCCAAGTGACAGATTCCTGACATTGTAAAATACTGTGCAAAGATAAGCAAATCTAAAAATGGAAAAAAGTGGATACCCTGTAGCTTGCAATGAGTTATAACACGACGGGAACACTCCTGGTGCAGTGGACAGTTTGGAGAGCCAATTAAGATTTTGTGTATAGATCACAAATGCCAGAAGTCTAGACAAATAGGGATGTGATAAGCATGTTTTAAATCTAGTGTTACTAGAAAAATTGAATGAGGTAGCAGATTGTGAACTGACATCATTTTGAACTTTATCACCATCACAAACAGGTTTAGGAAAAAAGTTCCAGAACTGGTCTCCAAGCATTTTCTTTCTTTGGCACTAAAAACATGAATAAAAGCCTTTTCCCACCTAGGGAAGGAGGAAAGTACAGTTTTGTACCTACCATAAATGTAGATGTTCGAGTGCTAATACAGCTGCAGTCATAACAGATGGGTTTTCCTGCCGTCAGGCGGGTTCTCGGTCGGGCCGAATTCCAAAGTCTAGGTCCGGCGTTGGTTGTCGTCGCTTCTTCCCTGACGTCAGTGCGACAGGGGTATAAAAGAACCAGACGACACCATTTTCTTCAGTTTTTCTTGCCCCAGATGTCAGGTGCCCCCAGAAGGAAGGCAATACATAAATTTATGTAATAATGAAGTGCAATATAATCAAAAAACAGTAGCTGCAAGCAAATACACCATAAAAGAATACCCCAATCAGGTTGTATGAGGAGGTGTTAGCCATTAGGCCTGTCCCAAGAGGGGAAGGAGGGAGGGAAACCTGGACTGCAGCTGTATTAGCACGCCAACATCTACATTCATGGTAGGTACAAAACTGTACTATGCTCATCGTGCATACAGCTGCAGTCATAACAGATGGGTAGAATCCCAAAGCTAAAAAAGGGGTGGTAGGCACTAGGTGGAGCGCGGAGGAGGTAGGATGCCCTGCAAGACTGCAGTGGCAAAGCCTGCTCTAGATTTGGAGTATAATGGTAGGTGATAGTGCTTGGAGAAAGTATGTACTGAACTCCAAGTGGCAGCTTCCAAAATATCTTTGGTAGGAACCCCCCTGAGGAAAGCTGAAGAGGTAGCTGTGGCCCTTGTGGAGCGGGATCGGATTCCTGCAGGTATCGTTTTACCATGAAAAGAGCAACAAAAGCATATGCAGTGGGCTATCCATTTTGAGATTGTCTGTTTGGAAATAGGCTTCCCTTGAGCTCCTGTAGCATAGGACACAGAGATTCTCTGATTTTCTGAAAGGCTTTGTTCTGTCCAAATAATAACGTAGCTGCCTGTGAATGTCCAAGGAATGTAGTAGTCTCTCCCCTTTGTTTTGAGGATTAGGGTAAAAGGTAGTAAGTGGATAGCCTGATTCAAGGCTACCCTGGTTACTACCTTTGGCATAAAGGAACGATTGGTCCGTAAGGAAACTCTGTCCTGATGGAAAATGATGAAAGGCTGCACAGCCATGAGGGCTTGTAGTTCCGAAACCCTGCCAGCAGAAGGCTGTTTTCCAGGACAAATATTGCAGTTCTGTTGAGGCAGCTGGCTCAAAAGGAGGCAAGGTCAGTTTTTCTAGAATGAAATTGAGGTCCCAAGCAGGTACTGGTTGTTTCCTTGGGGGGTTTATATTCTTAGCCCCTCTGAGGAATTGTCTTAAGAGGGGGTGAGAGAATAAAGGAGGATCAGTGTTGTATTCTGCAGAAATGGCCGAGGCATGTATTTTGATGGAGGAGAATGAAAGTCCACTGCTTAGCAACTCTGCTAGGTACTGTAATATTTGAGGTAAATTCAGTATTCCAGGATTCTGGCCCTTTTTCTCATTCCAGGCACAAAAGCGTTTCCATTTTGCAGAGTAGGCTTTTCTAGTAGAAGGTCTTCTGGCCGCCAAGATGACGTCCTGCACCTCCTTGGAGAGTAGGGTCTGTTGTGATTTTAAGGAATCTTCCATGCTGCTAGATTGAGTGTTTTCAGCTGACTGTGAAGAGTTTTGAAGTTGTGCTGAGTCAGTAGTAGAGGCATTAGAGGCAGGATCCATGGTGGGGAATGCATCAGGCTCCTCAGGAGTGGGTACCAGTGTTGTCTTAGCCAGTCTGGAGCAATGAGAATCATCTTTGGTCTGTCTGCTCTGGTTTTTAATAGAACTTTGGGGAGCAGAGGAAGAGGTGGAAAGGCATAAACTGTCATTGTTGCCCAACTGAAAGAGTGAGTCCACTTTCCAGGCCTGTGGATAAAAGGTCCTTGAGCAGAATTTTGCCAATTGGTGATTTCTGTGGGAGGCAAAGCGATCTATGTCTGGCCTTCCCCATGCTTGAATTATCTTTGTAAAAACTTGAGGATGCAACTTCCATTCGTGTGGGTCTGTCATATTTCTGCTTAGGTTGTCTGCCAGTGTTTTTTCCTTGCCTGGCAGGTACTGTGCTTGAAGTTTGATTTGTAATTCCAGAGCCATGTTCCAAAGAGACATGGCTAGCCTGCATAGGGGGTATGAATGGGTTCCTCCCTGTTTATGTACCAAATCTCTGTGGTGTTGTCTGTCCTTATCAATAGTTGGCCTGGATGCAGTAGGTCTTTGAAAGCTATAATAGCATTTATTACTGCTAGCATTTCCTTTTTATTGATGTGTAGGTGCTTTTCTTTTTGGGACCATATGCCCTGGATGCACCGATCTGTCATGTGCGCCCCCCAGGCGCAGTCCGAGGCATCTGTTTTGATGACTTGATTTGCTTGAGGCTTGCAGAATGGGAGACCTGTGTTTCTTTGGCATGCTTGAGCCCACCACAGAAATTCCTTTTGAAGACACGGAATCAATGGTATTATTGTTTCCAAACTGAGGCTGTGTTGAGACTATAGGTTTTTTAGGTACCACTGAAGTTTCCTCATATGCAGCTTTGCACATGGGATTAGTAGGATGCAAGATGCCATGAATCCCAGAGCCTGCAGGATTTTCCTTGCAGTCAGCCTGGTGAAAGTTGCCAGTTTTCTGAAGTATTGAGTTAGTTGCCCTTGTTTCTCTGGCGTGAGGTAGGCCATCTGGGTGTTGGTATCCAAGCTGGCACCCAGGAAAATTATTGTTTGAGAGGGTATTAGCCTTGATTTCTTTTGGTTGACTGTGTACCCCAGAGAATTCAACAACATTATTACAAACGCCAGATGTTTCAGAAGTATGTGCTTGCTGTCCGCTTGGATCAGGCAGTCGTCCAAATATGGGTATATTTGTATCCCTTGAAGTCTGCAGTAGGCAATTACTGATGCCAGGCATTTCGTGAACACACTGGGCGCAGTAGATAAGCCAAAGGGCAATGCAGAGAATTGATAAATGTGTTGAACCTGCAAGAAATATGAGGTATCTTCTGCAATCTTGTCTGATTGGGACATGCAGGTATGCCTCCTTGAGGTCCAATGTTACCAGCCAAGACTCCTTGCCCAGCATGGGAAGAAGCTGCTGCAATGTGAGCATCTTGAATTTTGGCACGAGTAAAAATGTGTTTAGGATGGATAGGTCCAAAATAGGTCTCCAATCTTTGCCCTTCCTTGGTACCAGGAATAGTCTGGAATAAAAACCTTGACCCTGTTCTTGTGCAGGTACCTTTTGAATAGCTTTCATGTCCATGAGATCTGAAATTTATTTTTGTGCCTCTGCCCTTTGATTGTGTGGCAGGTTTGGCATGCCTCTCATTTCTGGAAGGGTGTGAAAGTGGAATCTGTAGTCTCTGTCTATAATGTCCAGGATCCATTTGTCTTTGGTGACAAAATGCCAATTTTTCAAAAATGCCAGTTTTCCGCCTAAAGGTGCTGCCATTTGAGCCTTGCTTGGCATGCAAAGGGGAAAGTCATTGGTTCTGCTTTCTGAATGGCTGTGAACTATCCTCACCACCTCTGAGTAGGTGCTTGCCATTGTCTGCCTCTAAACGATCCTTGAGATTGCCCTCTACCCATTGGGCGCCTGTATCTACCTCTTTGTGGTCTGTCCGTGGCTGGAAAGGACCAATTTGTTAAAGGCCAATTTCTACTGAAACGTGGAGGTTGTACCTGTAGGAAATCTTTCACTGTTTGCATTGATTTTGCCTTTTCCTCCATTTTCTTTAATACCTCCTCAGCTTTAACACCAAACAATACATCTTTTTGCAGAGGAGCATCTAGTAATTTAGCTTTGACATGATCTGGTAAGGTTTGCTCTTTGAGCCAAGCATGTCTACGTATGACTGATCCTGTAATAGCAGCTCTACATGAGGCCTCTAAAGCATCAAAACCACATTGCAAGGTATGTTTACCCACTTGTTCTGTACTATGTAACAAATCCTACAACTCCTTCAAGTCTGGCTGTTCAGGCTGTGACATTTTGCTTTTCAACTGTGATAACAGAAACTGTTGGTACTTTAACATATGGAACTGACAGTTTAATGCCCGCATGGTTAAGGTGGCCGAGGTGTATACTTTTCCCCCCACCTTTCTAAAGCTCTGGAATCTCTCGCTGAAGGTAATGGATTTTTAGCAGTGGAGGCCTTAATTTCCTTGGGACCCTGTGAAATAGTTTCTGGGTCAGCCGCATGGCTTTTGTATAGGAATTGGTGTGAATTAGGAACCCGGTAATACCTGTCAGGCTTGACTGGAGCTGGAGGTAAAGAATCTGGGTTAAGGCAGGCCTCCGAATGCACATCTAGTATGGCTAAGACAGGAGGTAGAGCCAGAGGCCTGTGCTGAGGGAGCAAGAGGAAATCCCTAAGCCTTTTCTTGGAGTCTGAGTACTCTTGGCCTTCCCAGTGGAAGTGCTCCCTTAAGGTATGTAAGGTTTCCCCAAAACAGTAATCCTCGGGGGGGGGGGGGGGCAGAGGGAATGGACTCCTCTGCATCAGAATCTTCAAAAGGGGAGTAAGAATGTTCCTGGTCTTCAGAATGTTCTGAAATAATGGAGGCATGGTCCGAGGAAGGGGATTCTTCCTCCACTCTGGGCCTTTTGTCCGGGGGGGGGGGTGAGAACCCCTGATAAGAGTAATTGAAATCTCAGCCATTTTGAGCATCTGCTTTTTAGGCATGGGGCCTTGAGAGGGGCCCTATGGAGCTTGTCTTTTGGTATGCATGGCTGCTTTGGACTTAGTGAAAGCCTTGATGGAAAAAGAAGAGGAAGGCCTGAAGACACCTTGAGAAGTGGCAGGCCTGTCTAAACTGAGTTTCACCGCCAAGAGTGGCTTCGGTATCTGTAGTTGGGGCATGGGCCGAAGAGCCTGCGACCTCGGGCACAGAAGACACCGCCAATGCAGTGTCATCGGCAGTCAGGGGCTGCGTAGTCGCCTCGCTGAGAATCGGACCACCTGTTGTCGGCTTTGGCATGGTGTCGGTAGAAGTCGTGGACCTCGTATGTCGGTCCTTATCTTTGCGCCTTTTACTCAAAACCAGAGTCGGAGTATCCGACGACATAATGTAATTAAACTTTTTGCCAAAATAGTGTTGGGCGAACTCCGCCCGACGCTTAATAGTACGTCTGTTGAATGTAGTACAAAAACGATAGGCCGAGACGTCGTGGCCTGGGCCTAAGCAAGGAATGCAGAGGGAATGAAAATCCTTATGCGGTATTTGCTTCCCACATGAAATACAATTATTAACTTTGTCTGACATCGGTCTGAGGCAAGAAAAGTTTCCAACGGGTACTTAGCTTTCAAGAAGACTTCGGTTGAAAAATATTCGTAATCTCAGGAGCTGGCCGACCGGCACTTGCGAACTGCTTCTGCTTCGGGCACCACGCAGCAAGAAAGACTGAAAAAAAATGGCGTCGGATGGTTCTTTTATTCCCCTGTCGCACTGACGTCAGGGAAGAAGCGATGACAACTGACACCGGACCTAAACTTTGGAATTCGGCCGACCGAGGACCCGCCTGACGGCAGGAAAACCCATCTGTTATGACTGCAGCTGTATGCACGATGAACATCTGCTTCCATCACTCTCTGGGATAGCATGTGATGCGGAACATGTGGCAATAAGTCTGATCTGTTGAATGAGAAATTCTCCCGGGAAAGGAGCAATTTCCTTGAGACATCAATTTGACCGGTTCTGCCTCCCTTACCCACAACCCCTTGTTCCTTAACCAACCCCCTCAGAGTTTGTTTTAGATGGGCAAAGGAATCACAATAAGGAGAATGCAACCTCCTCTGCCTGATAGTCTCAGATAAAGATGTTCACCAAACAAAGGTGGTGGTGGTGGTGGTGGGGGGGGGGGTGTGGAACCATATGGAGAGACAGATTTCATTAGGTTAAGTACATAACTTTCATATCTGATGTAGTCCTCTCAGTCTGGCTTTAACCTGGGGACAGAGTACCCAACCACATGAAACTATGTAAGGATATTCAAAAACACAGTGGAGCCAAAGGAAGCCCTGGATCTGGACTGAATATTCAGCTTGTAATGAGAAACAAAGGTGTGACGGCCAACCCAGGTAGCCACTGTACAAACCTCATTCCAAAAAAATTCTGGAAATGAAAGCCGTTTAAGTAGCCATAGCTCTGGAAGAATGACCCTTAAAGTTTGCCAGGCAGGGTCTTGCCTCTCAGTGCATAAACAAAACAGATGCAGTCTGACAGCCATGTGGATAAAGTCACTTTCAACACAGGTCTGTCCAAACTGAATCTTGAAAAGGAAACAATTGACTAGATTTTCTAAAGGCCTTGGTCCAGTCCAGGTAAAATCTCAATTGTCTACACACATCCAAGCAATGCAGGAGGTATTCACCCTTATTCAAAAAAATTGGAAAAAACACAGGCAGGTGAATAGAACTACTGAGATTACTCTGAATCCACCTTGGGCAGAAAGGATTAGTGCCAAGAGAAACTATCTTTATGATACACCAGATGAGGAGAGGAATCAAGAGCTTGTAGCTTTGAAACTCTCCTAGCTGTGGTAGCAGCCACCAAAAAAAAAGGTTTTCCAAGATAACCTCAAGTCTGACGTAGAAGGTTAAAAAGGAGAGCCTGCAAGGACTTGCAACAACAAAGGCAAATCCATTTGGGATAGGATTCCTCTCTGGGGAGGGCACAACAAAAAGCTGCCTTTGAGAAAAGCCATGGAAATCTTGAAAGAAGCCAAGGGCACATGATCAGAACGCACATGAAAATTAGAAATAGCCGTCATACACACCTTAAATCGTAAAAAGCTAGAGCCTGAATAAAAATTCAGTCAGGAAATCCAGAACCAAATCTAAAGGAGAAAAGGGATCAAACCCTCAAGATTCCACCCACATCGCAAAATGTCTCCACTTACTGAAATCTACCTTCATAGAAGAAAGCTTTTGGGATTTAGACAATAGAAGGACATTATCACCTAGTCTGGGATTCATTGCCATCAAGGAACTGGAGAAACCATGTGGTTAACGAAGTGCAGATTGGGAGGATTCAGATTGTGGATGAGAAATTAGATCTGGAAAAGGATCCAAAACCTGGGGAGGGGAGTACCACAGAAGTCACAAAAAGAACCAAACTTGAGAAAGCCAGAAGGCAGCTATGAGGAACACAGACACCCTGCAATGGGCTGCCTTCTGGAAAAATCTGACAATCAAAAGAAAAGTAGAGTTGTGTACACTTACCATAAATGTTGATGTTCAAGTGTATTCACTGTTGCAGTCATCACATTTGGGTTATCTGCTTGCAGTAGCCCTCAGTCGGCCTGATTATCAAAGTCTTGGGTCCTGCGTCAGTTGCGGTCTCATCTTCCGTGACATCAGGTTGTCAGGGGTATAAAGCATGCAGCCAACGCCATTACATCAGTTTTTCTTGCCCTAGATGTCAGGTGCCACCCCTTAATGGGAAGCAATTGTATATGTGTGTGTATGTATGTATATTATATACACACACACACATACATACACACATATATATATATATATATATATATATATATATATATATACATACATACATACATATACATATACACACACACACACACACACACACACACACACACACACACACACACACACACACACACAAAAACAAGGTTATACCTCCAACAAAAAAGCAAATACACCAAAAAGCTTTTAAGTACAGTAAAGAAGAATAGAGTTTTAGCCAAAGTCAGGGGGCTGGAGGGAGGGTAACCAGGACTGCAAAAGTGAATACACTTAAACATCTACATTTATGGTAAGTGTACACAACTGTACTATGTTCTTCGTGTTTCACTGTTGCAGTCATCACATTTGGGTAGATTCTCAAAGCTAAGGATGGGAAGAGGAATTTAGATAGCATTAGGAAAAGCTATAAGGCCCTGCAAGACTGCAGTGGCAAAGCCAGCTCTGGATTTAGAGAAAATTGGCAAATGGTAATGCATTATGAAAGTATGTACAGAACTCCAGGTAGCAGCTTCTAGGATGTCTCTGGTAGGGACACCTCTGAGAAAGGCTGTAGAGGTAAATGCAGCCCTGGTTGAATGGGGTCTAATCCTCTGTGGGATAAGTTTTCCATGGTGCTTACAGCAGAAATAAATGCAGTGGCCTATCCATTTAGAAATGGTTTGCTTTGAAATAGCCTTCCCCTCTGCCCCTTCAGCAAATGCCAACAGCAGTTTTTCAGATTTCCTTTGAGGTTTAGTCCTGTCCAAGTAAAATCTAAGTTGTCTGTGCACATCTAAGGAGTGCAGTATCCGTTCTCCTTTGTTCTGTGGATTAGAAAAGAAGGTTGGCAAATGAATGGACTGATTAAGAGCCACACTGGATACCACCTTGGACATGAAAGAGAGATTGGTCCTGAGGGACACCCTGTCCGCATGAAAGATGATGAAAGGCTCCACTGCCATAACGGCCTGTAATTCAGATAACCTTCTTGCTGAAGTGATTGCTAAAAGGAAAGCTGTTTTCCAAGAAAGGAATTTTAATTCTGCAGGTGCAGCTGGCTCAAAAGGAGGAAGAGTGAGTTTTTCCAATACAAAGTTAAGGTCCCAGGCTGGAGTTGGGGCTCTCCTGGGTGGTCTTAAAATTTTGGCTCCTCTGAGGTACTGCTTCAGCAATGGGTGAGAAAAGAGGGGAGGTTCTGTGTTGTAATGAGCTGAAATGGCTGAGGCATGAATTTTGATGGAGTAAAAGGAAAGGCCCTTGCGAAGCATCTCAGTTAAGTACTGAAGAATCTGAGGTAAATTGGGCTCTGCGGTGGCCACCCCTTGAGTTTGGTTCCAGGCACAGAATCTTTTCCATTTTTCAGCATAAGATTTTCTAGTACTAGGCCTCCTTGCCTCCAAAATGACATCCAACCCTTGTTTACTGAGGGATGGTTATGGAGAGAGTACATAATCAGCCAGGCTGCCAGGTTCAGGGTTTGAAGCTGGGGGTGTGGAATCTGGCTCTCCTGTTGTGACAGCAGGGAAGGGGTCTGAGGCAGGTGTCATGGGACCAGCTGTGACACACTGTAGAAGAGGGAGTACCAGTGCTGGCGTAGCCAGTCTGGTGCAATTAGCATAATCCTTGGTTTGTCCTGTTTGATCTTTAGTAGTACTTTGGAGAGGAGAGACAGAGGAGGAAAGGCATAAACGGATAGATTTACCAGCTGAAGGACAGAGCATACACTTTCCAAGCTTGTTTGGAAAGAGTCCTTGTGCAGAAATTGTCCAATTGGTAGTTCTGGGGAGGAAGCAAACAGGTCTATATATGGGCTCCCCCATTTGTTGATAAACATGTTGAAAGTCTTTGGTTCCAGTTTCCACTCATGTGGGTCCATGAGATTTCTGCTTAGTTCATCTGCCAGTGTACTTAGTTTTCCTGGCAGAAACAGAGCCTGTAGATGGACTTGGTATCTCAAGGCTGTGTTCCACAGAGCCATGGCTAGTCTGCAGAGGGGGAAAGAATGGGTACCCCCCCTGCTTGTTTATGTACCACATAACAGTGGTGTTGTCAGTCTTTACCATTAATTGTCCTGGAAGAATGGGGTCCTTGAATGCTGTCATAGCATTCTGTACAGCTAACATTTCTTTTTCATTGATATGCAAGTGCATTTGACCTGGGTTCCATTTGCCCTGAATGCACTTCCCTGCCAAGTGAGCACCCCATACATAGCCTGATGAGTCTGCTAGGGTTTGGGTGGCAGGGGGTAGAGTGAATGGTAGTCCCTTGTTTTGGTGGCAGGCCTCTACCCACCAAAGGAATTCTAACCGTAGGCAAGGTGTGACAGGAACCATTCCTTCAAAATCCTGAGAATGTTGACATCATAGGCTTTTTAGATACCACTGTAGTTTCCTCATATGCAGTCTTGCATATGGAATTAGCAGAATGCACGAGGCCATGAACCCCAAGGCTTGCAGAATTTGCCTTGCAGATGGCAGGGTTTTTGTGGCCACTAGTTTGAAGTAAGCTGTCAAATGAATGTTTCTGTGGCGTGAGGAAAGCCATCTGGAAAGTTGTGTTCAAGCTTGCTCCCAGAAATATAATTTGACAGGGTACCAGATGTGATTTTTTTTTTTCGTTTATGTTGTACCCCAAACAAGTTAACACCTTTTGTACAAATGCCAGATGATTCAGAAGTATGTCCTGGCTTTCTGCCTGAATTAGACAATTGTCCAGGTATGGGTATATTTGAATATTTCTTTGCCTGCAAAATGCAATGACTGGAGCTAGGCACTTTGTGAATATCCTGGACGCAGTATACAAGCCAAAGGCCAGTGCAGAGAACTGATATAGTGCATGTAGCCTGCTTTGAAGCGTAGGTATCTTCTGCAAGGTTCCCAGATTGGGATGTGCAGGTAGGCTTCCTTTAAATCCAGTGTTGCCAACCAGGCATCTTTGCCTATCATGGGAAGCAACTGGTGAAGAGTTAGCATCTTGAATTTTGGAATCGCCAAAAAGGTGTTTAGGTTAGACAGGTCCAAGACAGGACGCCATGACTTGTCTTTTCTGGGTACCAGGAAAAGTCTTGAATAGAAACATTGTCCCTTTTCCTCTTCTGGTACAGTCTGAATAGCCTTTAATCTTGAGAGAGTACTTGCTTTTGAGCCTCTGCCCACTGATTTGGGGCTAGATCTGGCCAAACGTTTGGGGTTGGTAACGTGTGGAAGTGAAATCTGTATCCTTGGGAAACTATGTTTAAAACCCATTTGTCCTGGGTAATGAGTTCCCAGTTTTTGCTTGCAGAACAATCTTTCCCCCCTAAAGGAGCAGTCAGTTGAGAAGTGCTTGGAAGTTTTAAAGTTAAGTCATTGAGACAGCTTACCATGGGGGGAGGGGGGGTCTTACTACTCCCTGATTTGGAAGTGGGAGCCCCGCACTCCTTAGTCCTGTGCGTAGCCTGGGACTGAACCCTGGGTGTTCTGCTGGTTCTGGGCTTGAACTGAGAAGGCCTGGAAGAGGCAGGAAAGGACCAATTTTTTGAAGGTCAATGCCTACTAAATCTAGGAGGCTGCACTTTTAAGAAATCTTTAACAGTTTGCATAGATTTAGCTTTTTCCTCCATCTTTAAGAACGTCTTCTACTTTGTCACAAAGTAGGTGGTCCTGATTTAAGGGAACATCCAGCAATTTAGTTTTAACTTGATCTGGCAAAGGTTGCTCCTTAAGCCAAGCATGCCACCTATGTACAGACCCGGTTTAAGCAGCCCTGCAAGATGCCTCTAGTGAATCAAAACCACACTGCAAAGTATGTTTTCCAACCTGCTCAGCAGAATGCATTAAATCTTGTAAATCCTTATTTTCAGCACAAATCAGGAATCAATATAATTTTCTGTTTAAGCAATCCAATAATATTCTGCTGATACTTTAACACGTGAAACTGGCAATTTAAGGCCCTGATGGCCAAGGTTGCAGAGGTGTATACCTTCTTACCCCATCTATCCAGGGCCCTGGAATCTTTATCAGAGGGGGTAGGATTTTTGACAGTAGTAGCCTTAATGCCCTTGGGTCCCTGTGAAATTGTCTCAGGATCCACAGTAGGATTTTTAGAAAGGAACTTGTGAGAATCAGGATAGTACAGTTTTGTACCTACCATAAATGTAGATGTTAGAGTGTACACCCTGCTGCAGTCATCACACTTGGGTTATCCTGTCGTCAGGCAGTCCCGCAGTCGGCCGGATTTCCAAAGTCTTGGTCCGGCGTCGGTTGCTGTCGCTTCTTCCCCGACGTCAGTGCGCCAGGGGTATATATAATGCATCAGACGCCATCTTCTTCAGTTTTTCTTGCCCCAGATGTCAGGTGCCCCCAAAAACGTGGTCAGTAATTAGCAGTAAATAAAGTAATTTTTTGCACAAACACAAAATCCCTCCAGCTATAAGCACATACATCAGGAAAGTATTGTATAGATTTAGCCAGTTAGATCAGAGGGGATGGAGGGAGGGTAACCTGGACTGCAGCAGGGTGTACACTCTAACATCTACATTTATGGTAGGTACAAAACTGTACTATGTTCATTGTGTTACCCTGCTGCAGTCATCACACTTGGGTAGAATCCCAAAGCTATGGATGGGTGGAGGAGTTATAGAGGGTTAGAGGAGGCTAGAAGGCCCTGCAAAACTGCAGTGGCGAAGCCAGCCCTAGTCTTAGAGTAAAGTGGTAAGTGATAGTGTTTGGTAAAAGTGTGTACTGAACTCTAAGTTGCAGCTTCCAAAATCTCCTTGGTTGGTACCCCCCTGAGGAAGGCTGTAGATGTAGCTGTTGCCCTGGTAGAGTGGGGCCTAATGGTAGCAGGAACTGGTTTTCCATGATGGGTATAGCAAAAACGAATGCAATGTCCTTATCCATTTGGAAATGGTTTGCTTTGATAAAGCCTTCCCTTGTGAAGCTGTAGCATAGGATACAAAGAGCTGGTCAGATTTTTTGAAAGCCTTAGTTTTATCCTAGTAGTAGCGAAGTTGCCTGTGAATGTCCAAGGAATGCAGGAGTCTTTCTCCTTTGTTCTGTGGATTTGGGAAGAAGGTGGGTAAGTGAATGGTTTGATTTAAAGACACAATGGAAACCACCTTAGGCATGAAGGAAGGATTAGTGCGTAGAGAAACTCTGTCTTGATGGAAAATGAGGAAAGGTTCCACTGCCATTAATGCCTGCAGCTCTGAGACTCTTCTAGCTGAAGTTATTGCTAGCAGCAGGGCAGTCTTCCATGATAGGAACTGTAGATCTGCAGAGAAAGCTGGTTCAAAGGGATGTAGCGTAAGTTTTTCCAGAACAAAACTGAGGTCCCATGTTGGTGTAGGTGCTCTCCTGGGAGGCCTAATGCTTTTTGCCCCTCTGAGGAACTGCCTTAGGAGTGGATGCGAAAATAAGGGTGGTTCTGTGTTGTAGTGGGTTGAAATAGCTGATGCATGGATTTTAATGGAAGAAAAAGAAAGTCCTTTGTGCAACATCTCAGTTAAATACTGCAGAATCTGAGGCAGGTGAGGCTGAAGTGTGTTTTGGCCTTTAGTTTGGTTCCACGCACAAAACCTTTTCCATTAGTCTGCACAGGCCTTCCTGGTGCTGGGCCTCCTAGCTTCCAGAATAACATCCCTAACTGCTTGGGAAAGAGGAGCTGACTGGATGTTTAGGTGATTTTTCATGCAGCCAGATTTAAGGTTTTTAACTGGCTGTGAAGAATCTGATTGTTTTGCTGTGTGAGCAAATGGGCAGTTTGTGGTAAAATCCAAGGTGGGCCCTGGGCCATATTCCTCAATAATGGGTACCAGTGCTGGCGTGGCCAGTCTGGGGCTAGGAGTATCAGTCGTGGTCTCTCCTTTCTGACTTTCAGAAGCACCTTTGCGAGGAGAGGCAATGGAGGGAAGGCATATACTGTCAGGTTTTTCCAGCTGAGAGTGTGTCCACTTTCCAAGCTTGATGAAGTGTCCTTGTACAAAATTTTGTTAGTTGACAGTTTTGAGGACTGGCAAACAGGTCTACGTCTGGAAGGCCCCATTTCTGAGTTATCATTGCAAATATTTGTGGATCCAGTTTCCACTCGTGGGGATCCATAATGTTTCTGCTGAGGTCGTCTGCCAATGTGTTCTTTTGTCCTGGCAGGAATTGAGCTTGTAAGTGAACTTGGTAAGCCAGAGATGTGTTCCACAAGGTCATTGCTTGCCTGCATAGAGGATAGGAGTGTGTTCCCCCTTGTTTGTTTATGTACCACATTACTGTGGTGTTGTCCGTCCTTATTGTAAGTTGTCCTGGATGTAATAGATTCTTGAAGGCTGTCAGAGCATTCTGTAGAGCTAGCATCTCTTTTTGATTGATGTGCAGATTCCTTTGATCTGCAGACCATATGCCTTGAATGCATTGTCCTGCCATGTGTGCCCCCCAGGCGTAGTCCGATGCATCTGTTGTCATAGTTTGCTTGGCTGGGGGCAAGGTGAAAGGCTGACCCTTGTTGAGGTGACATGCCAGTGACCACCATAGAAACTCCTGTTGTAGGCAGGGAATGAGAGATATCATTGTGTCCAAGCTGTGGCTGTGTTGAGACCATACGCTTTTTAGGTACCACTGTAATTTCCTCATATGCAGCTTTGCAAATGGTATTAGTAGTATGCAAGATGCCATGAAGCCCAAGGCCTGCAGAATTTTTCTTGGAGGTACTTGGGTCTTTGTTGCCATTGTTTTGAAATACTGTGTCAGTTGTAGCTGTTTGGCGTCAGGATAAGCCTTCTGGGCCGTTGTATTCAAGCTGGCACCCAGGAATGTCATTTGTGAGGGTACTAGTTTTGATTTCTTTTTGTTTACTGTGTACCCCAGGCAACTTAGATGATGTTTTACAAAAGCCAGATGTTGTAAGAGGATGTCCTTGCTTTCTGCTTGGATGAGGCAGTCGTCCAGGTATGGGTATATTTGAATTCCTCTGTCTGCAGTATGCAATTACTGGTGCCAGGCATTTTGTGAAGACCCTGGGCGCAGTAGGTAAGCCAAAGGGCAGTGCAGAGAATTGGTAATGGGTTGAACCTGCAATGAAACGGAGGTATCTTCTGCAACTTTGTCTGATAGGGACGTGCAGGTATGCCTTCTTGAGGTCCAACGTTACTAGCCATGTTTTCTTGCCAAACATGGGAAGAAGCTGCTGTAGTGTTAGCATCTTGAATTTGGGTACTTGTAAGAAGGTGTTTAGAATTGAAAGGTCCAGAATTTGTCATCAGGCAATGTCCTTTCTGGGAACTAGAAAGAGTCTTGAGTAAAATCCTTGGCCTTGCTCTCCAGTAGGTACCAGTTGAATGGCTCTCATTGTCCATGAGAGCTGTAATTTGTCTTTGTGCCTCTGCCCATTGATTTTGTGGCAAGTTTGGCATTCCTCTTTTCATTGGCAAGGTGTGAAAATGGAATCGATATCCTCGTGAAATTATGTTTAGGACCCATTTGTCCTTTGTGACAATGTGCCAGTTGTCTGAAAAAAGTGCAAGTTTTCTTCCCAAGGGGGCTGCCAAGAGAGTGTTGCTTGGCCAGATGAGATGCAAGTCATTGAGTTTGCCTTCTGGTAGTTTGGGACCTGTCTTCTCCTCCCTTCTGTGCTGCAGTGCCCCATTGTCGAGGTTTGTACTGGGCTTGTGGCTGTCCTCTGCCTCTTGGACGTCTGTATTTACCCCTCTCTGTGGCCAGTCGGTAGCTGGAAAGGACCAATTTTTTGTTGGCCAATTTCTGCTGAAGTGAGGGGGCTGTACCTGTAGGAAATCTTTGACTGTCTGCATAGATTTTGCCTTATCCTCCATTTTCTTTAAGACTTCTTCTGCTTTAACTCCAAAAAGAACATCCTGCTGTAAGGGAACATCTAGAAGCTTTGCTTTAACATGATCAGGCAGAGTTTGTTCCTTTAACCAAGCATGCCTGCGTATGACAGACCCAGTGACAGCTGCTCTGCAGGAAGCCTCCAAAGAATCAAACCCACATTGTAAAGTATGTTTGCCCACCTGTTCAGTTGGATGCAACAGATCCTGCATTTCTTTTAATTCAGACTGTTGAGGGAGTGTGCTCATTTTTTGTTTTAACTGAGAAATTAGAAATTGCTGATGTTTTTAGCATGTGAAACTGACAATTTAGTGCCCTCATAGCTAGAGTGGCTGAGGTGTAAACCTTTTTCCCCCACCTGTCTAGTGCTCTGGAGTCCCTTTCAGAGGGTAAAGGATTCTTAGCCATAGAAGCCTTTGCCCTTTTGGGACCCTGGGAGACAGTCTCTGGACTCTGGATAAGCAACAAGACTTTTGTAAAGAAATTGTGGGAATCAGGCAGAGTAGTCATGACCTTCCCAGTGAAAATGTTCCCTCATAGTGTGTAAAGCTTCCCCAAAGGAGTAGTCTTCAGGGGGAGAAGCTGAGGGAATGGAATCCTCAGCATCAGAATCTTCATAAGGGGAGAAGGAGTAATCTTGGTCCTCTGAGGAGCCTGAGGAAATGGACACTTGTTCAGAGGATGCATAATCTTCCTCTTCTCTAGGCCTTTTGTCAGGAGGGGGGTGGGAACCCCTGATTAAAGAGATCAAATCTTCAGCCATTTTGAGCATCTGTTTCTTAGGCATGAGGCCTTGAACAGGGGACTGAAGTGCAGTCTTTTTAGGTTTAACAGGAGTCTTCGTCTTAGGATACGTTTTAATGGTGAGGGTCGGTCTGAAGATGCCTTCAGAAACCGAAGTAGTTTCTGCAGCACCGACATCTTTTTCAGCAGTGTCGCCGGTAGGGGCTGAACAAAATGGCTGCGTCGGCCTGGTACTTTCCGCCAAAATTTCCGAAGCGGTCTCAGGTTCCAGATCTGCGGGAGTAAGGGGCTGCGTCGGAGCCTCACTGAAGACCGGTGAACCGGAGACCGGACCAGCCGAAGCCTCTGAGTCTGGCTTGGGTCTAGGCTGCCTGTCCTTATCCTTGCGTTTTTTTGTGCACGCTGGTAGTGTAGTTAAATTTTCTACCGAAGCAGTGTCGTGCGAAATCAAAGCGTCTTTTTACAGTACGCTTATTAAACCTAGCACAAAAACGACAACTAGTGACGTCGTGGTCTGGGCCTAGGCAAGGTATGCAGTAAGAATGAAAATCCTTATGAGGTATTTGCTTCCCACAAGAAGTACAATTGTTAACTTTTTCTGACATCGGCCTGAGGCAAGAAAAGTTTCTTCAACGGGGTACTTGGCTTTATTGAAGACTTCGGTCTGAAATTAGAGTTCGAAAATCTCAGGAGTGAGCCAACCAGCACTTGCGAACTGCTTCTGCTTCGGGCACCACGCGGCAAGAAAGACTGAAGAAGATGGTGTCGGATGCATTATATATTACCCCTGGCGCACTGACGTCAGGGAAGAAGCGACAGCAACCGACGCCGGACCAAGACTTTGGAAATCCGGCCAACTGCGGGACTGCCTGACGACAGGATAACCCAAGTGTGATGACTGCAGCAGGGTAACACGATGAACATCCCTGTAATATCTATCAGGTTTTCTGGGAGCAGGAAGTAGAGAGTCAGGGGCCAAGCTAGATTCCAAAAAGGCACAGTCAACAATGTTCAGCACAGGAGGGATAGCTAAAGGCCTGTGTTGGGGCAGGAGTACGAAATCTCTAAGCCTCTTTTTAGAATCAGAGTAATCCTGGCTTTCCCAGTGAAAATGCTCCCTAAGAGTATGCAAGGTTTCACCAAAAGAAAAATCCTCTGGGGGAGAAGCAGAAGGAATAGAGTCCTCTGCATCAGAATCCTCATAGGTAGATGAGGGTAAATCCTGGTCATCAGAGGAGACAAATTTCAGAATCCGGGTCAGAAGTATCATAAGCTAATTCAGTCCTAGGTCTCTTAGAGGGGGAAGGTTGGCTTCCCCTGATTAAAGTAATAAGGTCTTCAGCCATTCTTATCATTTGTTTATTAGGCATAGAGGCCTGACCATGTGGTCTGGGTATTGGTTTCCTAGGCATGGTTAGAGTTTTAGGCCTACAAGACGAAGATGGTGTCCGTTTAATATGCAAGTCAGTAGGCCTGAATACACCCTCGGAAGCCAGTGCCTGCACAGCGGTTCCGGACCCATCCAAGGTAGAGACATCCGCAGGTTTCACAGTTGAAGCATCTCGCGGCAATGGAATGGGTCTCAGTAGAGGCCTGCAAATCTGAAGTAGTGGGTATCAGGTGCTGGGAAAGTGCCTCACTGAGTACCGGCGAACTGGCGACTAGCTTAGAAGCATTGTCGGCAGCTTTGGACCTAGGCGGCCTGTCTATCTTTGCATTTTTTCAGAATGTCAGTAGTTGGGTGGCTTACCAAAGACATATCTGGATAATTGAACATAGTACCAAAATATTTAGAAGCGAAAATGTACCGACAACAAATAGTTCGTGGTTTGAATAAGGCACAAAACCGACAGCAAGGTACATCGTGGTCAGGGCCTAGGCAAGGAATACAGTATGAATGAAAATCTTTATGAGGTATTTGCTTTCCACAAGAAATACAATTATTGACTTTTACTGACATCGGTTTAGATAAAGAAAAAGTTTCCCCAATGGGGTACTTAGCTTTAGTTGAAGACTTTGGTTCTGAAACGTGAAAATGAAAGTTTCAGGAGTTGGCAGACTGGCATTTGCAAACTGCTTCTACTTCGGCACTGCACGGCAAGAAAGACTGATGTAATGGCATCGGCTGCATGCTTTATACCCTTGACTACCTGACGTCATGAAAGATGAGACCGCAACCAACGCAGGACCCAAGACTTTGATAATCAGGCCGACTGAGGGCTACTGCAAGCAGATAACCCAAATGTGATGACTGCAATAGTGAAACACTAAGAACATCTAGGGGATAACTGTAGAGGAGTCCTGGGGGCCGAGTATAGAGCCCCTGGTTGACTGCCCCAGAGGGATGGATTAAGATGCAATATCTGCTGCACTTGGTGTTGGAAGGGGAGGCAAAGGGGTCACAACACGGAGTGCCCCAGCCCCAAAAAATCTGAGCTGTCCCTCTGATTCAGAGATCACTCGTGAGGATACAAAATGTTCCTGCCCAAGCTGTCAAACAGAAAATTGGACATCCCCAGGATGTACACTGCAACCAGAAACTATCAAGGGATCACCTACTGCCAAACCCTTACGGCCTATCAACAAAGAGAACACATTCCCCCTTGCTTGAGATACCAGACACTTGAATGAGGTAGCAGACAAGTGAAATGAATGCAGCCCCTAACTGGTCGCATAACTGAAATAAGGGGTCTCTGTTCACAAGTGACACTCTTGTGGGGGAAGGGAGAAGCCAATCATTCAAGTCTTAAAAACCCTGAAGCTAGAGCGGCTGTGACCACTGTCACATACGTGAACACCCAGGAGGAGGTAGTGTGACAGAATGGCAGGGCACTGAACCAATAAAGATCAGCCCACAGCAGGATAAGCATAAACTTCCTGGAGTGTCTATTTTGACATGATGATGGGCATCCCTGAAGTTTATCAACAATCTCCAGCTGTCCTTCCTTAGAGGTAGGAGGGACTGCACAATGACCATCTGAGACTTTGTTTGCTCCACAAAAGGACTCAATTTGCTTAAATCCAAAGTGGGCCTGGGATCCTTGTTCTTCTTGGCACCAAAAATAACCTCCAATAGACCCTGGATCCTCAATGGTCTAGTGGGACAGTACAGTTGTGTACACTTACCATAAATGTAGATGTTAGAGTGTCTTCACTGTTGCAGTCATGACTGTAGGGTTCTCCCCTGCCGGCAGGCAGTCCTCGGTCGGCCAGAATCCCAAAGTCTGGGTCCGGCGTCGGCTGTTCACCCATGCTCCCTGACGTCAGAGCGCCAGGAGTATAAAGCTGACAGCCGACGCCATGTTCTCCAGTTTTTCTTGCCCCAGATGTCAGAAGTTCCAAAATGAGCAAGGTCCCACACCTTTTGCAAATACACCTCAGAAGAAGGGTGAAAAAGGGAACCACACAAAATAAAAAATAAGGGGACAGGAGGGAGGGAAACCCCGACTGCAACAATGAAGACACGAACATCTACATTTATGGTAAGTGTACACAACTGTACTATGTTCATCGTGTTTCACTGTTGCAGTCATGACTGTAGGGTAGAATCCCAAAGCAGAAAGAAAGGGAGGTGGTCATAAAGTAGAGGGGGCGGCTATAAGACCCTGCAAGACTGCAGAAGCAAAGCCTGCCTTAGACTTAGAGTAGAGAGGTAGATTGCAGTGCTTGGAAAAAGTATGCACTGAACTCCAAGTTGCAGCTTCCAAAATGTCTTTGGTAGGAACTCCCCTGAGGAAGGCAGCTGACGTGGCAGCAGCTCTGGTAAGAGTGAGTCCTTATACTCCCTGGGATTTGTTTTCCATGGTGTGAATAGCAGAATCTGATTCCATGAGCAATCCATTTAGAAATGGTCTGTTTTGAAATGGCTTTACCATGGGAACTAGAAGCATAAGCAACAAACAATTGCACTGATTTCCTGATGTCCTTGGTTCTGTCCAGGTAAAAACGTAGTTGTCTGTGTACATCCAAGGAATGCAAGATCCTTTCCCCTTTATTTTGAGGAGTGGGGAAAAAAGTTGGCAAGTGAATAGTTTGATTTAAAGCCACTTTGGAAACCACCTTAGGCATAAAAGTAGGATTAGTCCTTAAAGACACCCTGTCTTGATGAAAAATAATATAAGGTTCCACAGCCATAAGAGCTTGCAACTCTGAAACCCTCCTGGCAGAGGTCAGAGCTAACAGGATGGCGGTCTTCTAAGATAAGAACTTGATGTCAGATGAAGCAGCCGGCTCAAAAGGAGGTAAGGTGAGCTTTTCCAAAACATAGTTGAGATCCCAAGCAGGAATGGGATCTAGGGGGCCTTAAGTTCTTAGCTCCTCTGAGAAATTGTCTCATGAGCTGATGGGTAAAGATAGGAGGGGTCTGTATTATAATGAGCAGAAATAGCAGAGGCGTGTATCTTTATGGAAGAGAAAGAGAGACCCTTATGTAAGAGGTCTGACAGGTAAAGTAAAATCTGAGGAATGTTAGGAATAAGAGGATCAGAATCCTGAGCCTTCATCCACGAACAAAATCTTTTCCATTTACCTGCATAAGATTTTCTAGTGCTAGGACGTCTGGCTTCTAAAATGACATCCATAACCTGCTTGGGTAGGAGAGAATGAATCAAAGATCCTGGATTAACCAAGCCGCCAGGCTGAGAGTTTTGACATGGGAGTGTAGAATCTGACCCTAGTGTTGGGACAGAAGGTTCGGAATCTGTGGTAAAACCCAGGGTGGCTCTAGACAAAGGTTTCTCAGTGTTGGATACCAAAACTGTTGAGGCCAATTTGGGGCCAGCAAGATTATCATCTTGGGCTTGTCCTGCTTTACCTTTAGTAACACCCGTGGAAGAAGAGGAAAGGCATATCCCAACAGGTTTCTCCAACTCAAAGATAGAGCATCCACTTTCCAAGCTTGATTGTGGAAAGTCCTGGTGCAAAACACTTGTAGTTGATGATTGAGGTGGGATGCAAAGAGGTCTATGCGAGGACATCCCCAGACTGCTGTAATCATCTTGAATATTTCGGAGTCCAACATCCATTCGCATGGATCCGAAAGGTTTCTGCTTAGACTGTCTGCCAGGAAGTTTTGCTTTCCTGGTAGAAACTGTGTTTGAAGGTCCAGATTGCAAGCTATAGCTGTGTTCCAAAGATCCATGGCTAGTCTACAAAGGGGATATGAATGAGATCCCCCTTGCTTGTTTAAGTACCACATAACTGTGGTGTTGTCTGTCCGTGTCAGTAGTTGTCCTGGTTGTAGAAGATTCCTGAAGGCCAATGGAGCTTTCTGAACGGCTAACATTTCCTTTAAATTGATATGCAGGTGCTTCTGATCCTTTGTCCATAGGGCCCTGCAGACAGTTGCCCCGAAAACGGGCTCCCCAAGCATAATCTGAGGCATCCGTGGTTAGAATCTCAGTGACAGGAGGCAGAAAGAAGGGTTTTCCTTTGTTTAGAGTACATGCTTTGGACCACCAAAGGAATTCCTTTTGAAGACAAGGCAGGACTGAGATCAGTATGTCTAGACTGTGACAATGCTGAGACCATACACTTTTTAGGTACCACTGTATTTTCCTCATATGTAGTCTTGCATATGGTACTAGAAGGATGCAGGAGGCCATGTAACCCAGAGCCTGCAGGAATCTCCTTACAGATAGCAGAGTTGTAGTTGCCAAGGTTTTGAATATTGAAGCCAGCTGTAACTTTTTCGTATGTCAGAAATGTCATCTGGGTTGTTGTTTAGAGAAGCACCCAGAAAAATTATCCGTTGTGAGGGTGTCAAAATTGACTTTTTTATGTTTACAGTGAATCCCAGGCACTTGAGAAAATTCTGAACAAACTGTAGATGCTGGAGTAAGACATCCTTGCTGTCTGCCTGAATAAGACAGTCGTCCAGATAAGCGTAAATATGAATTCCCTTGAGTCTGCAATAAGCTACTACTGGAGCCAGGCACTTGGTAAAGACCCTGGGCGCAGTAGACAATCCAAAGGGCAGCGCAGAGAATTGGTAGTGGGTCGATACTGCCTTGAACCCGAGGTATTTTCTGTGTTCCTGTCTGACGGGAATGTGTAAATATGCCTCTTTTAAATCTAAAGTTACCATCCATGCATTATTGGCCAGCATTGGCAGTAGCTGCTGTAGAGTAAGCATCTTGAATTTTGGTATCTCTAAGAAAGTGTTCAAGACTGACAGATCCAGAATGGGTCTCCATGAATTTTGCTTTCTGGGGACTAGAAAGAGCCGTGAGTAAAAACCTTGTCCCATCTCTGAAAGTGGAACTAGTTCTATGGCTTTCATAGCCAAGAGAGCTTCCACCTGGTTTAATGCCTCTGACCATTGATGTCTTGGAAGATCTGGCCATCCGCTTGGCCTTGGTGGGGTATGAAAATGGAATTTGTAACCTCTTGAAACCACATCCAGAACCCACTTGTCTTGGGTTATACGAGTCCAATTTAGATGAAAAAGAGAAAGTTTTCCTCTGAGAGGGGCTTCCAGGCAAGAAGTTTCTGCAGCCCAACAGAGGGAGTTATTGAGTGTTTTCTATGAGCTTGCGACCTGTCTTCTCCACCCCTAGAGGAGAAAGCAGTCCACTGTCTTGGTCTATAAGAGGTTTGCGCTTGAGGCCTACCTCGGGGGCGGCTATATCTACCCCTCTGAGGCCTGTCTGAATTGGGAAAGGACCAATTTTTTTGTAGGCCAATTCCTGCTAAATCTGGGAGGCTGTACTTGTAAGAAATCTTTAACTGTTTGCATGGACTTTGCCTTGTCCTCCATCTTTTTAATCACATCTTCAGCTTTAGATCCAAATAAAACATTATGCTGAACAGGAGCATCCAATAATTTAGCCTTTACCTGATCTGGCAAATTTTGTTCCTTTAACCATGCATGCCTTCTAATTACAGTGCCAGAGGCAGCAGCCCTACAAGAAGCCTCCAAGGCATCAAATCCACAGTGTAAACCATGCTTCCCAGCTAGTTCAGTGGTATGCAATAAGTCATGTAGTTCCCTATCCTCTGCACAGGCGGAAATGAAAGTCAGCTTCTGCTTTAAAACAGATAGGAGAAATTGCTGGTATTTCAGCATATGAAACTGGCAGTTTAAAGTCCTAATAGATAAAGTAGCAGAAGTGTACACCTTGCCCCATTTTTCTAAAGATCTAGAATCCTTCTCAGTGGGAATGGGTTTTTTTGCAGAAGCGGCCTTAACACCCTTAAGACCCTGATAAATGGTTTCAGGATCAGCAGTAGGGTTCTTGAATAAAAACTGGTGGGAATCAGGAACCCTATAGTATCTGTCTGACTTAACAGGAGCTGGAGGAAAAGAGTCAGGAGTTAAGTTAGCCTCTGAAAAAGCATCATCCACAATATCCAAAACAGGAGGAATAGCCAGGGGCCTATGTTGGGGAAGAAGAAAATCCCTCAGTTTTTTCTTCGATTCAGAGTACTCCTGTCCTTCCCAGTGAAAATGCTCCCTCATTTCATGCAAAGTTTCCCCAAAAGAGAAATCCTCTGGGGGAGAAGCTGAAGGAATGGATTCCTCAGCATCAGCATCCTCATAAGGAGGAAAAGAATATTCCTGGTCAGAAGAAGAAACAGAAGCTTGATCAGAGGAGTCATAATAAACTTCCTGCCTTGGCCTTTTATCTGGAGGGGGATGTGAACCCCCTAATCTTAGTAAGTAAGTCCTAAGCCATTTTAAGTAACTGTTTCTGAGACTTGGGAGCTGGATCAGAAAAGGCCTGGGTTGCAGTCTTTGATTTGGAAGGAGTCTTTGCCTTTGTCTTTGGCTTTCCCTTTATAAGAAGCTGAGTAAGCCTGAAAACCCCTTCAGAAGCCAGTACCTGCACAGCGGCTCCGGACCCATCCGAAGGAGCATTGTCTGAAGGTCCAACTGAAATATTCAAAGGCCTAGTTGGCTCCTCGTGGGAGTCCGTTTTGGCTGTCTGTTCCGAAATGGCCGACGACAGGGGCTGCAAAAGCGCCTCACTGACGGCCGAACCTGAAGCTGGCTCCGCTTGTGCGATATCGTCTGATTTGGACCTCGGAGGCCTGTCTTTGTCCTTGCGTCGTTTGTGAACTCCGGTAGCCGGAACCGCATCCGACGACATTTTGTAATTAAAACGCCTACCGAAGTAATGAAAAGCAAAATCGTACCTTCGTTTAATAGTACGTTGATTGAATCTAGCACAAAACCAACAACTAGCTACATCGTGGTCAGGGCCTAAGCAAGGAATACAGTAAGAATGAAAATCCTTATGAGGTATTTGCTTCCCACAAGAAATACAATTATTAACTTTTTCTGACATCGGACTGGAGCAAGAAAAAAGCTTTGAGTAGGAGAAGAAAGTCTTCGGACTGAAGTTTGATCAGAAAACATTGTCAGGAGTCAGCCGACCAGCACTTGCGAACTGCTATCACCGCACGGCAAGAAAGACTGGAGAACATGGCGTCGGCTGTCAGCTTTATACTCCTGGCGCTCTGATGTCAGGGAGCATGGGTGAACAGCCGACGCCAGACCTGGACTTTGGGATTCTGGCTGACCGAGGACTGCCTGCCGGCAGGCGAGAACCCTACAGTCATGATTGCAACAGTGAAACACGATGAACATCTCTTGGATAACTATTTACCAACAGCTCAGAGAGGTTTGTAATGGAGCCTTGAAACTTCTAAAAACGCAACGGTATAACTCCTGGATATAATACCCACGTTTCAAAGCTGTTGGCCTTCCAAGCTTTTGGGTGAAGTGCCAAGCGACCCCCCCCTGACTGCCTCCAGAGGAAGACAGTTGGAAAACCCTTCAGGGTGATTGTAAAGGCCCACTGCAGAAGGCTCTGTAGAAGCCCTGATTCTTTAGACTGCCCTTGTCCCATGGATGGTGCCTAGTATGGTTCCCCCCTTGCCACAAGAGGAACCCTCTGAAAGAGCATCTTAGGCATCTTAGGAAGACTGCTTTGACTTTCTACAAAAAATGATATATAAAAGTGGTGCCTGCCCCCCCGATTTCTCAAAAATGTTCGCCGATGGGTTGCGAAATGCACTCCTTTACAGTAGACACTGTCTTCCCTTCTTGCTCATCTTTGGCCCAAACAAGGAAGAGTCAAAGGGGGCCATTGATAAAGGATGCCGTAAAACAATCCACAAAGTTGCACAATCAGATCCAAGCATGGTGACCATGGCAATGCCAGAGCCAGCTGCTCAGGATGCTCCATCAGCTGCAGCTGAAATTAGCCTCATGGAAATGTCAATAGACAGCAGGGTAGACAACTGAATCTCCAGAGTCTAAATTTCCAGAGACTGCTGCATATTGACAGTCCTCAACTTCAGACACCAGACTGTACTGGAGTCTAGTCAAATGTGGCAAATATTCAAGTGGCCTCAGGAGGAATGTTACCTAAGCCATAAGACTGCTTCTGTAAATGTTCCAAAGTCTGATATTCTCTGTTCAGGGAATGGAGAAAGGAACACTCCTCCAAGATTTCATTCTTGGTGGAATCTGCCACCATGATCACATCCACGGCCAGACTCTTACTTCAATGCAGTCAGTCCTTGGGAGGAGTAAGGACTTTTTCAGGCTTCTTAGAAATAGGCTCCACCATATGGGAGTTCTTTCCACACCCTTTGACACACTAAGTATGAGCACATCTACAAAAGGCGTTGATGGGCCCACGCCGAAAACCTCCAAAAATACAGACTTTTCCAGAGAGAGCTTCAGTGGTGACATCCCTCAGTGATTTAGGAGATCCCTCTACTTCCTGGAAACCAGTATACTCCAAGAGGGAGACTCTTCAGGGAAGTCAAGGTGCTTCCTCTTGCACCACCTCCTACTTGTGACCTCCCACTCTGGAAAAGCCGGGGGGGGGGGGGGGCAGGTATCCCTGCCAGGGGAGTGGATTGCAGACCAGCTGGCTTAGGCTGTCCAGGAGCAGACTGATGACTGGTTGTAGGCCCAGATGAGAAGGGAAATGGAACACCGGCTGAGGACACCTGACCAGTCTCCTTAGATGAGATCCTGTCCATGACAAAGGTGGAAAAGGACGCCGGCCACCAGAAGCAGAAAGTCCCATTACCCAAAGATAAGAGACAAGCCACAGGCCTGGGAGCTATAACCTTGTTCTGATGGTAAGAGCAGAACCCAGATGTCAAATGCCAAAGCTCCAAGCAGGAGGGACAATCCCAATGCTGGGACTGTTGACCCTGACCAGAAAACCAGCCTCCATGTCATGGCCCCAAGATCCAATTACCTCCCAATTAGTCAGGGTTGAAGAAAGCAAGGTAGGAGCCGGAATAGAAGACAGTCATTACATCTGATCAGGCACCTAGAGTTGGAATACAGCCGAGGGCCTTGGACCCAAAGGGGCCAAGGGAGGAAGCCAGGATGATGGAGCCGAGGTTCTGGGAACAATTTCCAGACCTGACGGGATAAAACCCAATTGCATCAGGGTCTGCAAAAAGGACCTCATCAGCTGCTCCAAGTCAGAAGCTTTAAAACTGCTTGGCGACCGAGCAGACAAAGCCACGGACAGGGGCTTGGAGGATCACTTAGAGGATGAAGAACACATCTGCCGGATCTGAGGTGGGGACACTGAAAGGAAGCTAAGGACTCCAGTGACATCTCCAGTGGACAGGATGGGGGAAATGGAGAAGTTACCCGACCGAGCTCCCAGTCCTTTCACTTAAAGAGGCTTGAAGTGCAGTCAATACCAATGGCAATTGGTGCAGAAGGGTCAAAAGTGAATACCTGTGTCAAGGCGGCCCGGGTACTAAAAGGACGTGGAACCTTTGAATCCAGCAAGCTAGAGCAGGGAATAGGAGCAGAGAGAGGAAGACCTCTTATGATCCCTCACCCCCAGATGTTTTGGAATCCTTAGAAAAATCATGCTTATCTGATCCAACTCTCTGTGCCAAAGATGCAGAGGGATAGGAACAAGCTAGAAGGCAGCCGTTAAGGGCCAACTTTGTTCTTTGTTCACTGACTGCTTTGAAACTAAAATTCTCACAGATTGAACATGGGGAGTCCAGATAAGCAGCCCCTAGACAATAAAGACACTTATCGTGTGCATCCTGAGGGCAACTTGTGCACACAAGCAACACATTTTAACGTTCCTATCCATAAGGCAACTAACACACTAAAGACAATTATTCCAAATCACACCAAGAATCAAACTCTATACCTATGACAGGAGATATCATTACCAGAAAAGAAACACTACAGCAAACGCCAAAAAGGGTGGGAAGGCCCAATATTACTCAACATAAACACTTGGAAAAATAAGCTTAACCTAGCTACCCAACTACCTACGCTAAACCTATCCTAAATATCAGAAAAAGGATACACTACCTTGAAGCCAGACTGAGCTGCTGACAGGAATGGCGGTAGACGTGATTTGAGGGGGTCGGTTGAGGAGCAGGGGATTGTAGGTATGGGAGGCGAAGCCCAGTGAGTTGAAGTTTGAAAGGATTTGGCTGGTGCCAGATCTGATAATCTACACATTAAACCAGGCTAAGACGACATTGGATCTAAATTTACAGCAGATTTTTCCTCAGAAGAAGAAACTGCAAGCAAATTCCTTGTGATTTCACAATTGGCCAGAATAAACTAACATTTGAGCCAGACCATTCAAAATTCTGAAAAATCAAAGTTGCAAAAGCATACAATTTTTTCCGCATATTCATCTTCCCATCCTTATCAGAAAGGTTAGGATCAGAACTAACTAAAGCTGAAGCTGCTGGGTCAATATTAGGAGCAGTGTATAAAAACGTGAAAGACTGAGGAGTATTATGCATTGTCTTTTTAGGGGGCAGCTAGTTGGCTGCCTATCAGGAAAACTGCAGGCAGCAACAACCTACAAAGATGACAAAAATGTATGAATGGATAAAGGTTCTGGAAATTCCTTCTGTAACAGCTCACAATTTTTTCTCAGCAGCTGAGAAACACCAGTGTTCTCACTAAAAACACCGGCACATTCTGAAAGAGAATCAGAGAGAACCCCCCCCCCCCCCCCCCCCCCCCCAAAAAAAAAAAAAAAAAAAAAAAACAGGGAGAAAAACTGAGCTGTCCTGAGTTTTTAATAGAGGAGAAAATCATGCATCTGTCTCTCCATCTTATACAGATTCAGAATCTTGAATCTCTTTAGAAAAATAGGAATCTTTCTTTTACCAGAAACCACCTTACATGTACGATCAAAAGCATGAAATACACCCTGAACCAGACCCAATAAACTACTCCTGTCCCAAAGAAGTTTGAGGTATACTACATACAAGTTTAGTTTTTTTGTGTTTCTTTTTGAAGATAAAATATGCCCACAGTGTTAATGGCAGCAGTGGCTTCCCCAGGGATGGGTACAACCTTCTGACAAAACAGAAAAGCCTTCCCCTTTTCCCTCTCCCAAGGTCAAGAGTTGCTTCTCACTTGCCCACTGAGACTACCCTAACAGCCATAGAGGATGTGGCTAACCCAGAGTACATAGTGGCTTGTAGGGTCTAGACTGAAGGGATATGGGGTAAAGACATATACAACTGGAAAGGCTGTAGAAATACCTCACAAAGAGGATTACTGGCCCCAAACAGATGCCTTACACAGACAGTCTCAAAAAACTCCAGCATTACTCCATCGCATATCGCCTACTCAGAGCTGATCTCTCCCTATCATACAAAGCTATGTCAAACCCACAGCTGTTGGACATGCTCCACTTAAAAAAATTCCCAATACCTCCGAGCTACACACTCCAGGGACCTAAACCTTGTCACTACAATAAGCAGAACATGCTGGAGGGATAGATTCCTGTCCCAGAGACTTCCCATACTCTGAAACAAACTACCTATCTATAATCAAACAAAGCTCCTCATTAGCACTCAAATAAAATCTTGATGATTGATGGGAGATAGAAAATTCACTCCGGGGATCACTTCTGTGGCTCTGCTTGACAGGGGCACAGGAAAATAATTTTCTTGGGTGGCGAAAGCCAGGGTACTGTTTGGCTAGGCTTATATAGGCCCTAGGGCCAATAGCCTAGTACCTACCTATGAACCTATACGATAAGTTGGCTAAGTGTTTAATCTGCCAAGCTTGTTCCAAAACCCCTGAGCTTTCAGCCCCTTGCACACAGTTCCCCATTTCAAGTCAGACACACATGTGGTTACATGCAAGAGTAGGGACTGGACAGGAAAATGGGGGGTTGAGAGACAGCATTCACCACAGTAACTCATTAACTTTTCACAACCCCCAACAGTGGAAACTGAAACGAAAGGGGATGAGGTTTAGGTCCAAACTTATCTAAAACCACTGAATATTCCTCATGTGAAGTCTGACCAAAGGAATTGTTAGAATAGCAGAGACCATGAAACCTAGAATTCTGAGATATTACTCTGTAGGTGCCACAGTCTTTTTAGAATAAGCACAGTTGTGCAAGTTGCACTTACCTATAACAGTAGATATTCAAATTCCTCACTGCTGTAGTAGCCTTTAGGCTATAAGGGTTGTGTCTTTCCCCAAAACACAACTAGCCAACTTCCAAACACTCTGGCTCCCTCCCACACTTCCACTCAGGCTGTGGAATGTACAGCCCTGAGGAGAGAAAAAGTACAGTTTTGTACCTACCATAAATGTAGATGTCCGATAGGTATGCATCTGCAGTCATCCCATATGGGTTGTCCTGCCTCAGGCAGCCCTTCGGTCGGCCGGATTCCAAAGTCTGGGTCCGGCGTCGGCTGATGTCGCCCTTTCCCTGACGTCATAGCTCCTAGGGTATAAAAGCGTCAGCCGACGCCATCTTCCTCAGTTTTTCTTGCCCCAGATGCCAGGTGCCCTCTAGGAAGGCTAAATTTGGAAAAAAGCAATAAAAATTCCAAACATTTGCAAAAATATAAATGTAAAAACAAATACACCATAATAGATCCCCCCAGCTAGCTAATAGAGAGGTAAGCACCCTAGAAATACCACAGAGGGGAGTGTGGGAGGGTAAACCTGACTGCAGATGCATACCTATCGGACATCTACATTTATGGTAGGTACAAAACTGTACTATGTCCTTCAAGGATGCATCTGCAGTCATCACATATGGGTAGAATACCATAGCTAATCTGGGGGTGGAGGCACTAGGAAAAGGATGGTGTAGCTAAGATACCCTGCAGGACAGCCGTAGCAAATCCTGCTCTGGATCTGGAATATAAAGGTAAATTGTAATGCTTGGCAAATGTATGCATGGAGCTCCATGTGGCAGCTTCTAAAATGTCTTTTGTAGCCACCCCTCTTAAGAAGGCTGTGGAGGTGGCTGTGGCTCTCGTAGAATGAGGACTGTATGACCTACCACTAAGCCATGACTCTCATTCTAATGTTAGCTGGTACAGTCTTTCCATGAAATGAGTAACAAAAGCGGATGCAATTTCCTATCCATTTTGAAATTGTCTGTTTGGAAATTGCTTTTCCTTGAGTACCAGCAGCATATGCTACCAGCAGCTGGTCAGTTTTTCTGAAACATTTAGTTCTGTCCAAGTAGTAGCGCAACTGTCTGTGAATGTCCAGGGTGTGCAGCAGTTTCTCCCCTTTGTTTTGTGGATTTGGGAAGAAAGTAGGCAAGTGAATGGCTTGATTCAATGAAACCCTGGATACCACCTTTGGCATAAAAGTAGGATTAGTTCTTAATGAAACTCTGTCCTGGTGAAAAATAATAAATGGCTGAACTGCCATCAGGGCCTGTAATTCCGAAACCCTTCTTGCTGAGGTTATTGCCAGAAGGAAAGCAGTCTTCCATGAGAGGTACTGTAGATCTGCAGATGCTGCTGGTTCAAATGGAGGCAGTGTTAGCTTTTCCAACACGTAGTTAAGGTCCCAAGCAGGTAGAGGTGGTTTCCTAGGAGGTTTGATGTTTTTAATTCCTCTTAAACTGTCTTAGGAGAGGATGAGAAAAGACAGGTGGGTCAGTATTGTACTCTGCTGAAATAGCTGAAGCATGAATCTTAATAGAAGAGTAAGACAGCCCACTGTGGAACATTTCTGCCAAATATTCCAGGATATGTGCCATGTTCATCATTGTCGCATCTAGGCCCTTGGTGGTGTTCCAGATGAGAAATCTTTTCCATTTTGCTGAATATGCCTTCCTTGTGGAAGGGCGGCGAGCTTCCATAATAATATTCTTCACTCTCTGGGATAGCTTATCCTGAGGAGGAGTCAAGGTATTCTCCACGCTGTTAGTTGCAATGTCTTCAGGTTGGAATGTAGAGTTTTGTATCTGTGCCGTGTCAGTAGAAGTGGCCATAGAGGTAGGGGCCATGGTTTCGTACGTGACATGCTCCTTAGCAGTGGGTACCAGTGCTGTCTTGGCCAGTTCGGAGCTATCAGAATCATTTTTGGCTGTTCTGCCCTGATCTTCAGTAACGCCTTGGTCATTAATGGAATAGGAGGAAATGCATGCACTGTCAGATTTCTCCAGCTGAAAGAAAGGGCGTCCACTTTCCACGCTTGTGGGTGGTATGACCTTGAGCAGAATTTCTTCAATTGATGATTGAGGGGGGATGCAAATAGATCTATGTCCGGGCTCCCCCAAGACTGTTATCTGTTGAAAAATGTCTGGGTGCAGCATCCATTCGTGTGCATCCATGATATTTCTGCTTAAGCTGTCCGCCAGTGTATTGTCCTTCCCTGGCACAAACTGAGCTTGTAGCTGTATATTGAGTTTCAAGGAAAGATCCCATAGATTCATTGCCAGTCTGCAGAGAGGGTACGAATGGGTACCTCCTTGCTTGTTTATGTACCACATAACTGTGGTGTTGTCCGTCCTTATTAGTAGATGGCCTTGATGCAGAAAGAGTTTGAAGGCCTCGATTGCATGCATCACTGCTAGCATTTCGTTTTGATTAATGTGCATGCGTAGCTCCCTTCGTGACCACTGTCCTTGGATACCTCTGCCCTCCATGTGTGCTCCCCAACCTAGGTCTGAAGCATCTGTTGTAATCGTTTGGGAGGTTTTTGGCTTTGTGAAGGGCAACCCTCTGTTGGACTGGCTGGCCTGAGCCCACCACAGAAATTCCTTGTGAAGGCATGGAATGAGTGGGATTAAAGTTTCCAAACTGTGACTGTGCTGAGTCCATAACTCCTTAGGTACCACTGTAGCTTTCTCATATGTAGCCTTGCTTGTGGAATCAAAAGAATACAGGATGCCATGTAACCCAGGGCCTGCAGGATTTTCCTTGCAGTCAGCTGGGTTTGTCTCGTCAGATTCTTGAAGTAATCCGGTAGTTGACTTTGTTTTTCTTCTGTGAGATAGGCCATTTGGGTGGTTGTATCTAGATCCGCACCCAGGAAGGTTATTCTTTGGGATGGAACAAGTCTTGATTTGTGCATGTTGACTGTATATCTCAAGGCCTGTAGAAGATTGATGGCATAATTTAAGTCCGTTATCAGAGTTTGCTGGTTGTCCGCTTGTATAAGGCAGTCGTCCAGATATGGGTGGATTTGAATCCCCTGGAGTCTGCAGTGTGCTATTACTGATGCCAGGCATTTCGTGAATACTCTGGGTGCAGTAGATAAGTCAAAGGGCAATGCTGAGAATTGATAATGCTCTGACCCTGCAAGAAATCTGAGGTATCTTCTGCAACTTTGTCTGATAGGGACATGCAGGTATGCCTCCTTGAGGTCTAGAGTAACCAGCCAAGACCCCTTGCCCAGCATGGGAAGGAGTTGCTGTAGAGTCAGCATTTTGAATTTTGGCACAATGAGATAAGTATTCAGTACGGACAAGTAGAGAATCGGTCTCCATTGATGCTCTTTTCTTGGAACAAGGAATAGCCTGGAGTAAAATCCTTGGCCTTGTTCTGAAATAGGAACTTTTTCTATGGCTTTCATTTGTAGTAAGTTTGAGATTTGTTTCAAAGCCTCTGCCCTTTGATTTGGTGGCAGACCTGGCATGCCTTTTCTTTTTGGCAATGTGTGGAAATGGAACCTGTATCCCTTGTCTATTATTTGGAGTGTCCATTTGTCTCTTGTAATGTAGTGCCAATTTCTTGAGAATAAAGAAAGCTTTCCGCCCAAAAATGCTTCTAATTGAGCCCTGGTTGGCGGAGTCCAAGCAAAGTCATTGAGTTTGTCCTTGTGCAGCAGTTGCAGGTCCTGAACTGCCTGTCTGGATTGGAGGTTGCCACTGACGGCCTCTGTAGGAGCCCCTAGCTTGCCCTCTACCTCTGGCACGCCTGTTCCTGCCCCTTTGAAATCTTTCTGTGTCCGGAAAGGACCAATTCTTGGAAGGCCAGTTTCTGCTGAATCTAGGTGGTTAGACTTGAAGAAAATCCTTAACTGTTTGTACAGATTTTGCCTTCTCCTCAAATTTCTTTAGGACGTCTTGAGCAGTGAAACCAAATAACTTTTGCTTTTCCAGTGGAGCATCCAAAAGCTTAGCTTTAACATGTTCTGGCAGAGATTGCTCCTTTAGCCAAGCATGCCTGCATATAACAACACCTGTCATTGCTGACCTACATGAAGCTTCCAATGCATCATAACCACACTGCAAGAAGTGGTTGCTAACCTGCTGGGAGTTATGTACCAGATCATGAAGGGATTTACGGTGAAGAGGTTCAGAAGAAGACAATTTCTTATGCATTTCTTCTAACAAATACTCTTGATACTGTATCATCAATCACATTTAAAACAGGAGGAATAGCCAAAGGTCTATGCTGAGGTAAAGGAAGAAAAGTTCTTAATCTTTTCCTGGAATCAGAATATTCCTGGCCTTGCCATTTGAAATGCTCTCTCATAGTGTGAAGGGTCTCCCCAAAGGAAAGCTCTTCAGGAGAGGAGGCCGAGGGAATAGATTCCTCTGCATCCGAATCCTCGTAGGCCGAATAAGCCTCCTCCTGGTAATCTGAATGATCCGAGCCAACAGAGGCCTCCTCTGAGGAAAGGGGA
The DNA here is from genome assembly GCF_019279795.1 of Protopterus annectens. Taxonomy (NCBI): domain Eukaryota; kingdom Metazoa; phylum Chordata; order Ceratodontiformes; family Protopteridae; genus Protopterus; species Protopterus annectens. The sequence continues at coordinate 1,063,173,846 of NC_056737.1, forward strand.
TCAGGAGGATCCATCCTGGGCCTTTTGTCTAGAGGGGGTTGGGAGCCCCTGTCCGGATGAGGCTGAGAGCCCCTAATTAAAGAGATAAGGTCCTCTGCTAAAGTTAGAATCTGTGAACTAGAAGAAGGTCCCTGAGGAATAACTCTGGGAGGCATGGCTTTAGTGTGTTTTACAGCTTTAGCCCTGGTGAAGGCCTTAATAGACATGGATGCAGGAGGCCTGGCTGCACCACGTGCTGGTGTAGCTTTGTCTAAAGGTATGGTGTCGGAAGATTCCAATACACCAGTTTCGGAAGGCAATTCTGTAACCGACTCGGTAGGAGCCTCAGGGGCCGAGGCTGTCGGTTGAATTATTTCAGGGTTCGGAAGTTCCAAGGACTCTGTATCAGCCGAGACTGAGACACTCGCGGTAGGCCTAGCCATGGTTTCAGCCGAAACCGCGGCCCGCGTGTGTCTGTCCTTGTCTTTCCGTTTCTTAATTAAATGTGATGTTGGGGTTTCTGACGGCATTTTGTAAGCAAAACTATCCCCAAAAAACTCTTCTGCGAACTCCGACCGACGTCTAAGAGTGCGTCGGTTGAAGGAAGCGCAGGCTGAACAGGCCGAGATGTCGTGGTCTGGGCCTAAGCAGGGTAGACAGTAAGAGTGGAAATCCTTATGAGGTATTTGTTTCCCACAAGTTAAACAATTATTAACTTTTTCTGACATCGGCTGAGGCAAGAAAGAGTCCCCAACGGGGTACTTAGCTTTTGAAGTCTTCGGATAGCGAATTTACAGGAGCTGGCCGACCGGCACTTGCGAACTGCTTCTGCTTCGGGCACCACGCGGCAAGAAAGACTGAGGAAGATGGTGTCGGCCGCCGCTTTTATACCCCAGGCGCTGTGACGTCGGGGAAAGGGCGACATCAGCCGACACCGGACCCAGACTTTGGAATCCGGACGACCGAAGGGCTGCCTGAGGCAGGACAACCCGTATGTGATAGATGCATCCTTGAAGGACATCAAATAGAAATCTTCATGACTTTCTTGAACAAAAAAAAACAGTTAAGCAGCATACTCGTTTTAAACTATTCAAATGAGAAGCCACTACCAAATCAATTTCCCAACAAAATGTATATACATTTACTAGGGGAGGGAAAGTGGTTGCAGCTACTTCTGTTATAGGTAAGCACAACTTACACAACTATACTGTGTTTATTCCCACTGTTGCAGTAGCCTTTAGGCTATATGGGTGGATTACTGAAGCCAATCCAACCTGGGAGGAAGGATATGGATCCAGGAGCCACTGATGAACAGATCTAAGACTGGCTTTGCTAGGACCAAAGAATGTTGCTAGTAAAGCCTTGTAAAGGTATGTATAGAGGACCATCTAGAATGCTTCTAGAGTCCACCCCTTTCCAGTATGACATGCCATTAAAGAAAAGACCCTTGTAGAGTGTGCCTTGACACTGCCTAAAACTGGGTTTAGCAAGGTGAGTTTAAGCCAAAAGCAACAGTCAAGGACGGCCATCTGGGGGAAAAAAAAAAATTAGTTTACCATAATGTTCCGTCTGTGCTGTCACTGCATTCTTCTTCAACCTGTGGGTTTCGGATCCAACTCTGCTACCTTCCAAGCTGAAGAATCAAAGCTCAGGGTCCCCCCAGCCTACCTCAGATCAAGTTTGAAGCAACCCTGTACATACACATGCAATTTTATTTAAACAAAGATGCGTATTATAAAGGCAAGTGAAGCAAAGATCAAGAGCTCAATCAGGAACTGTAGCTCCTAAGAGGTCATCCAACAAGTCTCAGTCATGGACAGGGGGAAGGAGGCAGGGAAGGTAGAGAAAGAATGCAGTGACACAGATGGAAAGTTATACATGGTAAGAATGTAACCTTTTTATGTCACTGTCATTCTTCCACAACTTGTGGGACAGAATCCCCAGCTACAATAACCCTAGGGTGGCTCTCATGGAAGCATATTATGGAGCACTGCAGAGCCAAAGGCAGTTCTATTCCTGGAGATAATGTGACAGAAGTATGGGAATTTTACCAAGTTGCAGCTGTACAATTATCATCAACAGATACTCTAGATCAAAAAGCCTGAGACGCTGCCATGGAACTTAATGAGCCTTGATTTTTCTTGGTAAGGGCCCATTCTTGGAAGTGAAAACAAAGAAAATATAATATTTCAATCATTTGGCTAGAGTAGTCGGTGACAGCTTCCCCCTTTCCTTATGTCAGAAAAAAGATTAACAGTTGATCTGATTTTCTGCAACATTTAGTTCTCTCCAGGTAAAAACGTAATTGCCTATCAACATCCAGAAGGTGGAATGTACACTCTCCTTTGTTTTGAAAGTTGGGAAAGAAAACAGGAAGACTGATAAAACTGCTTTATATTATTTTCTGTAGCTACTTTAGGCAAGAAAGATGGGCTGGTACACACACAAACCACCTCTGTGAAAAATTAAATAAGGGGGATTAGAGAAAAGGGTTTGTAACTCTGAAACCCTTCTTGCTGAGGTGATAGCCACCAGAAAAAGTTATGTACTCACCATAACATTCCATTTGTGTTCATTGAGCTTCATTTATCCTTGACCTGTGGGTTCAGTTCTAAAACTGGAACAGACTCTGCCGTACTACAACCTGCGAGACCCAAAAACTCTCGAGCTTTGCTCCATACCCATAATGCTCCTCTCCATTTTACCTCAAATCAAGTTTGCTGGTTGACAGACAGATATGTATCCTGAAAGTACTTTTGTGGAGACCATATCTGGTAAAGGATGGCTAAAAGGATGCAAAAAAAGACTTTGCTTGTTCCACCAAGAGATATCGCAGGTTGGGGGTCGGAGGGAGGGGCGTAAAGTATAAATGAAGATCAACCACACAGATGGAATGCTATGGTGAGAACATAACTTCGTTATATGATGTTGTCAATTTTCATTTATTCCTGGACCTGAGATTCAGAATCTCCAGCTACCATTATCTTGGGTGGACTCGCTGAAGAATATTCCTGAGCACCACAGAACCAAAGGACGCTCTTCCCCTAGAGGCCAAATCCAATCAGTACGGAGTAATAAACTTATGTGGGGTAGCCCAAGTTGCTGCTGCCCAAATGTCATCCAAGGAAGCTCTTGAGTGATAAACTACAGAAGTGGCCATCACTGGTGGAATGGGCTTTAACAGGTCCAGGCAAATTCAACTTTCTTTTTTGCAAACAAGAAAGATGTGCAATCTTTCAACCATTTAGAAAGCGTAACTTTGGATACTGGTTTACCTAGTCTAGCACTAGGAAAAGCAATAAAACAGTTGATCAGACTGATAGATTTTGTTCTGTGAAGGTAGAAACGCAATAGTCTGTGGACATCTAGTAAGTGCAAACAATATTTTCCTTTACTTGAAAATTTTGGAAAGAAAACTGGGAAATTTATAGTCAGAATAATATTAGTCTCTGAAAGAACCTTTGGTAGAAAGGATGGATTAGTCCTTAACAAAACTATCTGGGTGAAGTTAAATATGGCGATTTACAAGACAGTGCCTGAATCTCTGAAATTCTTCTAGCAGAGGCAATAGCTATTAATAAAGCTGTTTTCCAAGACAAGTACTTTAGCTCGCATGTGGCTGCAGGCTCAAAAGGAGGGTATATCAAAGTCTGAAGAAGCAAGCTGAGATCTCATGGAACATATGGGTCTTTAATAAGGAGGCCTCAGTCTCGAGGTTCTTTTCAAAAAGGCCTTGCAAAGTTTATGAAAAATTAATGAGGTTTCCTGTAACCCACTGTGAAAATCTGAAATTGCTGCTAGTTGATCCCTGATGTTAGAAGCTCTTCAAAGAGCAATGTCAAAAATTCAGGGATGAAAGAGGATCAATGTCATTATTATGAGCCTAACAAGAGAATTTTTTCCATTTACTACAACAATGTACTGTGGAGGGTTTATGCGAAGCTAAAATAATCTTGCAGACTGGAGAAGACAATGTTATGCTTGGCAATCAATGAAAGTGGAGAAGCCACACTGTAAGCGTTAGTTTCTGAAGATTCAGGTGAACTACTCCCTCTGGATGGGACAGGAAATCTGGAGCTGTGTCCACAGTCCATGGTCACTGCATCAGATGAGGCCAGAGGAAGGGGAACCAAATCTGTTAAGGCCAGAATGGGGCAATGATGATTCACCTTGCTCTTCAACCTGGTAGCTTTGTTCACAAATTGAGGGATTAACGGTATCGAGGGAGAGGCATATAGAAGTCCTACGGGACAATCACGGAGAACAGCATCTCTCTGGGACTCCCCGGAGGGGGGACCAGGGCAAAGTGGCTGCTACACTTGTTGCTTTGTGGCGATGCAAAGAGGTCGAAGCAAAGCTCGCCCCAGCAGTGAAAAATCATTTGTGCCACTTTTGGGTTGAGAGACCAGTTGAAAGGCATAAAAATGCATCTGCTCAGCTTGTCCGCTATCACACTGGAAGCCCCCTGATGCGCACTGTCATTAGAAAGTGGTTGAAGAGATTGCCCATTCTCAAACTGTAACTGCTTCTCAACAAAGGGGATAAAGACTTGGTTCCTCCCTGTTTGTTGATGTACCAGACTGATGTGCTGTCTGGATCATAACTGTCCCTGAAGAAAGAACAGCTTGAAAGGCCTACAACGCTAACAGCACTGCCCTCATCTGTAGGACACAATGTGCAAGTTAGTCTCTGTAAGTGACCAAGAGCCTTGGACTGTCAGCCCAGATAATGGTCCCCCCACCTGATCTGGGAAGCGTCCGTGGTCACTATGGCTTGGGTTTGGGGTTGTATGAAAGATCATCCTGCTAGAATATCTGTGGCGTGAACCCACCAGAGAAGATCCCTTCTGCAATGGTGGATCACTAAAATATGATGCAATATTGGCTGATGAAGAATGGACCATTGAGATGCAAGAAGCCACTGTAGAATTCTCATGTGGAATCCTGCTACAGGTTCCAAGATAATGGTCGCTGCCATAGAACCTAGAGCCTGCAGTACCAGACGTGCAGCAACTGTCTTGCTGAGGAGTCTCCTGACTTGAGATTTGATCTTTTCTAGATGGGGAAAAGGGAAACTATGCAAGTGTTCATATTCAGATTTGTCCCTATAAAATCCAGATTCTGTGTTGGAAAAAAATGAGATTTCTTGTGGTTTATTTTGACTTCGAAGTTGGCAAAAGTCTGAAGGAAACAGTCTCTTGATTTTTTTAAGAGATGCCTGGAGGGAATGGTGCTGAGCCAGTCGTCTAAAGGAAATACTCTGTGTAGTCTCAAGTAAGACGCTTCCACTGTCATGTATTGGTGAACACCCTGGGGGTTGTAGTGAGAACAAAAGGCAGGGCTCTGAATGGATAGTGACTGGCTCCCAGCCAGAAGCACAAAAATCTCCTGGAGCACTTGTCCTCCTTGATGTGGTAATACACGTCTCCGAGATCTATTGAGCACATCCAATCACCCTTTCCTAAGGAAGGAAGGATGGACTGAACCTTGACCATCCAGAATTTTGCTTGTTGAACAGATTTTTCAAAACACAGATTGAAAATTTCAGTGTCTTCATTGGGGCTAAAAAGAATCTGGACTTAATTCCAGATTCTTTCTGGTCTGGGGGCATGACTTTTCTAGCAGTTTTTGATTTCTTGAACTGCTGGCACCCTCTGACTGGGTGGAACATCGGGGATCCTTTTCAGTTTTTTTGGGATGAGTGTGAAAGGGAATAGTGTATCCTCTGGTAATAATCCTTTGCACCCAAACATCTGTAAATATTTCTGCCAGGCATGTTGGCGTAAGGATAACTGTCCCCAGACTGCTTCCAAAGGCAAGCAATCAGGCCTCCTTTCAGGAGTGCTGGTAGAGAGTTTGTCCGCGAAAGAATCTCTGGAACCCTGACTTTGCGGGCCACCTCTGCCACGTGGACAGCGTCTTCCACTGAAACTCCCCCCCCTGCCCCTACGGGAGCTACCACCATGTGTGTCCCAGAAAGGCCTTGGGTCTTTCGGAACCACATCTTTCCACTCCTCTGGTTCCTAGACGACTGCTGAGTAGAAAAAACATATGCCCACTGCAGAAAGTACAGTTGTGTACACTTACCATAAATGTAGATGTTCTAGTGTATTCACTGTTGCAGTCATCACTTTTGGGTTATCTGCTTGCAGTAGCCCTCAGTCGGAATGATTAAAGTCTTGGGTCCCACGTCGGTTGCTGTGCCTTCTTCCATGACGTCAAGTCGTCAGGGGTATAAAACATGCAACCGACGCCATTACATCAGTTTTTCTTGCCTCAGATGTCAGGTGCCCTGTTAATGGGAAGAAATTAAATCTATAAATATACAAGGTTATAACTCCAACAAAAAAGCAAATACAACAAAAAGCTTTTCAAGATAGCAAAGGAAGTAGAGGTATATCCAAAAAGGAAAAAGAGGCTGGCTAGAAGGAGGGTAAAGTACAGTTTTGTACCTACCATAAATGTAGATGTCCGAACTGGATAGCATCTGCAGTCATAACAAATGGGTTGTCCTGTCGTCAGGCAGCCCTTGATGGCGGATTCCAAAGTCTGGGTCCGCTCGCTGATGTCGCACTTCACCCGACGTCATCTCTGCTGGTCTTCGGGTATAAAGGCATCAGCAGACGCCATTTTCCTCAGTGTTTCTTGCCCCAGATGCCAATTGCCCTCTTGGAAGGCTAAATTTTGGATAAATGCCAATGTTTCCAAAAAAGTAGAAGGCAAACACAAAAATAAGCATGTATGTACATATATACAAACAAATACACCATAAGAGACTCCCCCCCAGCTAGCTATTAGGAGGGTAAATACCCTAGGAGTACCACAGAGGGGAAGGAGGGTGGGTAATCCTGACTGCAGATGCTATCCAGTTCGGACATCTACATTTATGGTAGGTACAAAACTACTATGCCCTTCATGGATGCATCTGCAGTCATAACAAATGGGTAGAATACCATAGCCAAACTAGGGGTGGAGGAAGAAAAATTATGGTGTAGTTAGGATCCCTTGCAGTACAGCAGTGGCAAACCCTGCTCGGGATCTAGAGTATAGAGGTAAATTATAATGCTTGGCAAATGTATGCACGGAGGTCCAAGTAGCCGCCTCAATAATGTCCTTGGTTGCCACTCCTCGTAAGAAAGCTGTGGTAGTGGCTGTAGCCCTTGTAGAATGAGGTCTTATGTTCTGTGGAATTGGTTTTCCATGGTAGGAGTAACAGAATCTTATGCAATTTCCTATCCATTTGGAGATTGTCCGTTTGGAAATTGCTTTTCCTTCCCTTCCTGTTGCATAGGCTACTAAAAGCTGGTCAGTTTTTCTGTTACTTTTGGTTCTGTCCAGGTAGTAGCGTAACTGTCTATGTACATCCAAGGTATGCAGCAGTCTTTCCCCCCTGTTTTGTGGATTGGGAAAGAAGGTAGGTAGGTGGATTGCCTGGTTTAAAGACACTCTGGATACCACTTTAGGCATAAATGTAGGATTAGTTCTCATGGACACCCTATCTTGATGGAAGATTAGGAAGGGTTGCACTGCCATTAAGACCTGTAGTTCCGAAACCCTCCTTGCTGAGGTAATTGCCAGTAGGAAAGCAGTTTTCCATGACAGGTGTTGCAGATCTGCTGTTGCTGCTGGTTCAAACGGAGGGAGTGTCAACTTTTCTAGCACAAAGTTCAAGTCCCATGCTGGTAATGGTGGTTTCCTAGGAGGTTTTACATTCTTGATCCCTCTGAGGAAATGCCTGAGTAGAGGATGAAAAGACAGGTGGATCAAGCTGTATTCTGCTGAAATAGCTGATGCATGTATCTTGATGGAGGAATAGGACAGGCCTGTATGTAGAAGCTCTGCCAAGTACTCCAGAATGTTAGCAATATCTATGTTCGACACATCTTTTCCTCTCAGTACTCCAAATGACAAACCTTTTCCATTTTCCTGCATAGTTCCTTCTTGTTGAAGGTCTGCGGGCTTCAAGGATAATGTTTTTAACCCTTTGGGAAAGGTCTGGGTTAGTTGCTGCTATGTGATGTTCCAGGCAGTCAGTTGCAAGGTTTTTAGGTTTGGATGCATGATGTTGTAGTTGTTCTGAGTTAACATCAAAGGCATCAGGGTATTGACCACATTCTCTCCCGAGACATGCTCCTCAGCAATGGGTACCAGTATTGTCTTGGCCAATTCGGAGCTATCAGGATTATCCTTGGACGTTCCTCTTTGATTTTCAGTAGTACCTTGTGCATCAAGGGAAGAGGTGGAAATGCATATGCTGTCAGGCCTTTCCAGCTGAAGGATAGAGAGTCCACCTTCCATGCAAGTGGGTGGAATGTCCTTGTGCAGAATTTTTGAGCTGGTGATTGAGTGGGGAAGAATAGATCTATTTGTGGCATTCCCCATTTCTTTGTGATGGCCTTGAAGATGTCCGGGTGTAGCATCCATTCGTGAGCATCCGAGGTGGTTCTGCTTAACAAGTCTGCTAGGGTGTTCTCTTTTCCCGGCACAAATATTGCCTGTAACTGGATGTTGTAGCTGAGAGCCAGATTCCAAAGGTCCAAAGTCATTCTGCATAGGGGGTATGAATGAGTGCCTCCCTGTTTGTTGATGTACCACATGACTGTGGTGTTGTCTGTCCTTATCATCAAATGGCCTTCTTTGAGGAATGGTCTGAATTTTGGATTGCCAGTTTTACTGCCAGCATTTCTTTTGGTTTATGTGCAGGTGCAGCTGGTCTTGAGTCCACAATCCTTGTATGCATTTGTCCAGCATGTGCGCCCCATCCTAGGTCTGAGGCGTCCGTTGTGATGGTTTGGCTTGCTCGAAAGTTGTGGAAGGGTAAGCCTGGGTTTGACTGGCATGCTTGAGCCCACCATAGGAACTCCTGTTTTAGGCATGGGATTAGTGGGATTTCTGTTTCTAAGCTGTGCCTGTGCTGAGACCATAAATTCTTTAGGTACCACTGTAGCTTTCTCATATGCAGTCTGGCATGTGGGACCAAGATTATGCATGATGCCATGAAGCCCAAGGCCTGCAGAACTTTTCTTGCTGTTAGTTTGTTCTGCTTTGTTAAGTAAAGAGGGAGTTCTTTTTGTTTTTCTGCAGTTAGGAATGCCATTTGTTTTACTGTGTCCAATTCTGCGCCCAAGAATGTTCTTGTTTGGGATGGTATCAGCCTTGACTTTTTTAAATTGACTGTGTATCCCAGGGCTTGTAGCAAGTAAATGACCCTTTGTAAATCTGTTGTCAGCTTGCTTTTGCTGTCCGCTTGTAACAGGCAGTCGTCCAGGTATGGATAAATTTGGATTCCCTGTAGTCTGCAGTGAGCGATTACTGATGCCAGGCATTTTGTGAATACTCTGGGCGCAGTAGATAAGCCAAAGGGCAATGCTGAGAATTGATAATGCTCTGATCCTGCAAGAAATCTGAGGTATCTTCTGCAATTTGGTCGAATGGGGACGTGCAGGTATGCCTCCTTGAGATCTAGAGTTACCAGCCAACACTCCTTGCCCAGCATGGGAAGAAGTTGCTGTAGGGTCAGCATTTTGAATTTTGGGACAATGATGTATGTGTTTAAGACGGACAGGTCGAGAATAGATCTCCAACTTTTCTCTTTTCTTGGTACTAGGAAGAGTCTGGAGTAGAATCCTTTGCCCTGTTCTGTTATTGGTACTCTTTCCACAGCTCTCATCTTTGTTAATTCCGCTATCTGCTGTAGAGCTTCTATTTTTTTGATTTGGAGGTAGGTTTGGCATTCCTCTTTTTACTGGTAAGGTGTGGAAGTGGAACCTGTAGCCTTGGTCTATGGTTTGCAAAATCCACTTATCTTTTGTGATATAGTGCCAATTTTTCAAAAATAAGGCCAACTTTCCGCCTAAAGGTGCTGCTATTTGCTCCCTGGTAGGCGGTGTCAGAGCCAAGTCACTGTGATTGTCCTGTTGCAGTGGCAGTGGTTGTGTCTGCCTCGGTTATTGCCTTGCCACTGTCGTCCTCTGTAGGCACCTCCTCTGGATTGATTTCTGCCTCTAGAGCGTCTGTTCCTGCCCCTTTGGGATCTTGTGGAGTCAGGAAAGGACCAATTTTTGGCAGGCCAGTTCCTGCTAAACCTTGGGGGCTGAACCTGTAAGAAATCTTTAACTGTTTGTACAGATTTTGCCTTTTCTTCCATTTTCTTCATTACTTGCTGGGCAGGTGTACCAAATAGACTGGCCTTATCCATAGGAGCATCTAATAGCTTGGCTTTAACATGATCCGGTAAGACCTGTTCTTTCAACCATGCATGCCTTCTTATCACTGTGCCAGTCATGGCTGATCTAAATGAAGCCTCCAGTGCATCATAGCCACATTTTAAGGAATGGTTACTAACCTGTTGGATGTTATTCACCATTTCTAATACATATTTCTTATCTAAGGATTCATCAGAGGACAGTTTTTTAGTTAACTGATCAAGCATAAACTCTTGGTATTGGATCATATGAAACTGACAGTTTAAAGCTCTAGCTGAGAGAGTAGCAGAGGTGTAAACTTTTTTCCCCCATCTCTCTAAGGACCTGGATTCCCTTTCAGAAGGAATAGGGTTTTTTGCTGTGGTCGAGGCTACTGCCCTTAGGCCTCTGGGATATAGTTTCGGGATCTGCAAGTGGGGCCTTGTATAGGTGGTGATGAGTGTCTGGCACCCTGTAAAATCTATCTGGTTTGGCAGGGGCTGGAGGTAAAGAATCAGGAGCAGTGCAAACATCATTAAATGCATCATCCACAACAGGCAGTACAGGAGGTATAGCTAAGGGCCTATGTTGTGGTAAGTGCAGAAAAGTCCTAAGCCTTTTTCTTGAATCTGAGAAGTCTTGTCCCTGCCATTGGAATTGTTCTCTCATGGCATGTAAGGTTTCCCCAAAGGAAAATTCCTCTGGTGGAGAGGCAGCTGGAATGGATTCTTCAGCATCGGAATCTTCATAAGTAGAAAAAGGAGCCTCTGGCTGGTCTGTAATGTCTGAGTCATCCGCAGAATCAGAGGACACTGGCTCGGGGGGCTCTGCTCTAGGTCTCTTTTCTGGGGGCTGAGAGGCCCTGTCTGGGTGAGATTGGGATCCCCTAATTAAGGATATTAAATCTTCTGCCAGAGTAAGCATTTGTGAGCTTGAAGTGGGCCTGTGTGAGGGGGGCTTAACAGGCACTGATTTAGCAGATTTGGCTGCTTTAGCCCTGGCAAAGGCCTTAATAGACATGGCTGCAGGAGGCCTAGCTGCACCACGTGCTGGGGTAGAGACATCCAAAGGGATGGTGTCTGATAAATCACTAGGAACCACAGTTGTAGGCAAAATTTCTGAGGCCGATTCAACTAAGGTAGCAGGAGCCTCAGTAGTAGTCATGGATTCGGCTGAAGATTGATCGGTTTCGGCCGAAACCAAGACACCCGCGGCTTGCTTAACCGTGGTTTCGGCCGAAACCGCGGACCGCGAGTGTCGGTCTTTTTCTTTGCGTTTTTTAACAATTTGGGTAGTCGGAGGATCCGACGACATAATGTACGCAAAATCTGAGCCGAAAAACTGTTCAGCAAACTCCGACCGACGCCTAAGCGTTCGTCGTTTGAAGGAAGCACAGGCCGAACAGGCTGCTACGTCGTGGTCTGGGCCTAAGCAAGGCAGACAGTAAGAGTGGAAATCTTTATGAGGTATTTGTTTCCCACAAGTTAAACAGTTATTGACTTTTTCTGACATCGGCTGAGGCAAGAAAGAGTCCCCAACGGGTACTTAGCTTTTAGAAGTCTTCAAGTAGTATTCGGTAGTAGTAATATCTGGATCTGACCGACCGGCACTTGCGAACAGCTTCTGCTTCGGCGCCACGGCAAGAAAGACTGAGGAAAATGGCGTCGGCTGATGCCTTTATACCCGAAGACCAGCAGAGATGACGTCGGGTGAAGTGCGACATCAGCCGAAGCCGGACCCAGACTTTGGAATCCGGCCGACCGAAGGGTTGCCTGACGACAGGACAACCCATTTGTTATGACTGCAGATGCATCCATGAAGGACATCCAGGACTGCAACAGTGAATACACTCAAACATCTACATTTATGGTAAGTGTACACAACTGTACTATGTTCTTTGTGTTTCAATGTTGCAGTCATCACATTTGGGTAGATTCCCAAAGCTAAGGATGAGAGGAGGAATTTAAATAGAATTAGGACCAGCTAAAAGGCCCCGCAAGACTGCAGTGGCAAAGCCAGCTCTGGATTTAGAGAAGACTGGCAGATGGTAATGCTTGGTGAAAGTATGTACAGAACTCCAAGTAGCAGCTTCTAGGATGTCCTTGGAAGGGACGCCTCTGAGAAAGGCTGTAGAGGTAGATGCAGCCCTGGTAGAGTGGGGTCTGATCCTTTGTGGGATAGGTTTTCCATGGTGTTTGTAGCAAAAAAGAATGCAATGGCCTATCCATTTGGAAATGGTTTGCTATGAAATAGCCTTCCCCTCTGCCCCTGCAGCAAATGCCACCAGCAGTTGATCAGATTTCTTTTAAGGTTTAGTTCTGTCCAAGTAGAATCTAAGTTGTCTGTGCATGTCTAAGGAGTGAATAATCCTTTCCCCTTTGTTCTGTGGATTAGGAAAGAAGGTTGGCAAATGTCTGGACTGATTAAGGTCCACACTAGATACCACCTTGGGCATGAAGGAGGGATTAGTCCTGAGGGACACCCTGTCTGCATGAAAGATGTTGAAAGGCTCCACTGCCATGAGGGCCTGATAATTCAGATACCCTTCTTGCTGAAGTGATTGCTAAAAGGAAAGCTGTTTTCCAAGAAAGGAATTTTAAGTCCGCAGTGGCAGCTGGCTCGAAAGGAGGAAGGGTGAGCTTTTCCAATACAAAGTTGAGGTCCCAGGCTGGAGTTGGAGCTCTCCTGTGTGTCGTAGATTTTTGGCCCCTCTGAGGAACTGCTTGAGCAATGGAGGAGAGAAGAGGGGTGGTTCTGTGTTATAATGAGCTGAGATGGCTTAGGCGTGAATTTTGATGGAGAAAGACGGGCCCTTATGAAGCATCTCAGTTAAGTATTGTATGATCCGAGGTAAACTGGGCACGGTTGTGCTCATCCCTTGAGATTGGTTCCAGGCACAGAATCCTTTCCATTTTTCAGGGTAAGACTTTCTGGTACCAGGCCTCCTTGCCTCTAAAATTATACCCATCACTGGTTTACGGAGGGATGGTAAAGAAGAAATTATGCATTAGCCAGGCTGCTAGACTCTGTGTTTGAAGTTGAGGATGCAGAATTTGGTTCTCCTGCTGAGGCAGATGCCATGGGGCCCACAGTGACACTGCCCAAGAGGGGGTACCAGTATTGGCATGGCCAGTCTGGTGCAATCAAAATAGTCCTTGGTTTGTCTGGTTTGATCTTTAGTAGTACTTTGAAGAACAGAGGCAGGGGAGGAAAGGCATAAGCTGAAGGACAGAGCATCCACTTTCGTTTGTGTGGAGACCTTGTGCAGAATTTGTCCAACTGATAGTGTTGGGGGGAGGCAAACCGGTCTATATCTGGGCTCCCCCATTGGTTTGTCTACATGTTAAAAATCCTTGGTTCCAGTTTCCACTTGTGTGGGTCCATGAGGTTTTTGCTAAGTTTGTCTGCCAGTGTATTTAGTTTTCCTGGCAGAAATTGAGCTTGTAAATGTACCCGGTAGCTCAGGGCTGTGTTCCACAATGCCATGGCTAGTCTGCAGAGGGGGTAAGAATGTGTACCCCTCTGCTTGTTTATGTACCACATAACAGTGGTGTTGTCCGTCTATCATTAATTATCCTGGAAGAATGTGGTCCTTGAAGGCTGTCGGAGCATTATGTATAGCTAACATTTCTTTTTGATTGATATGCAGGTGCATTTGACTTGGGTTCCATTTGCCCTGAATGTACTTCCTTGCCAGGTGGGCTCCCCATGCATAGTCTGATGCGTCTGTTAAGGTTTGGGCGGCAGGGAGTAGTGTGAATGGTAGTCCCCTGTTTTGGTGGCAGGCCTCTGCCCACAAAAGGAACTCTAGGCGTAGGCAAGGTATGATAGGAATCATTGTCTAGATCCTGTGAATATTGACACCATAGGCTTTTGAGATACCATTGCAGTTTCCTCATATGCAGCCTTGCATATGGAATTAGAAGAATGCAGGAGGCTATGAACCCAAAGGCTTGCAGTATTTACCTTGCAGATAACTGGATTTTTGTGGCCACTTGCTTGAAGTAGGTTGTCAAATGAATCCGTTTCTCTGGCGTGAGGAAAGCCATATGGGAAGTTGTATTCAAGCTTACTCCCAGGAATATAATTTGTTGACAGGGTGCCAGTTGTGATTCCCTTTCGTTTATGGTGTACCCAAGACAAGTTAGTACCCTTTGAACAAAGGCCAGATGATTCAAAAGTATGTCCTGGCTTTCTGCCTGAATTAGACAATCGTCCAGGTATGGATATATTTGAATATTGCTTTGCCTGCAAAATGCAAATACTGGAGCCAGGCACTTTGTGAATACCCTGGGAGCAGTAGACAGGCCAAAGGGCAGTGCAGAGAACTGATGATGCAAATAACCTGCTTTGAAGCGTAGGTATCTTCTGCAAGATTCCCTGATTGGGATATGCAGGTAAGCCTCTTAAACCTAGAGTTGTCAACCAGGCATCCTTGCCTAGCATAGGAAGTAACTGGTGAAGAGTCAGCATCTTGAATTTTGGAATGTCCAGAAAGGTGTTTAGAGTAGACAGGTCCACAATTGGATGAATTGTTTTTTCTGGGTACCAGGAAAAGTCTGGAATAGAAGCCTCGTCCCTTTACCTTTTCTGGAACTGATTGAATAGTCCCCAAGATTAACATGGAAAGTACTTGTTTCTGAGCCTCTGGCCACCCGTTTGGTGTTGGCAACGTGTGGAAATGAAATCTGTATCCCTGGGACACTATTTTTAAAACCCATTTGTCCTGAGTTATGAGTTCCCAGTTTTTTGCCTGAAGAGCAATCTTTCCTCCCAAAGGGGCGGCTAAAATGTAAGTGCTTGGTAATTTTAAAGGAAAGTCATCGAGACTGTTTACCATATGGGAGTGCCTTGTTATTTCCAGATTTGGAAGTGGAGGCCCCCTCATTGCATAGTTCTGAGAGTCCCTTGGGACTGAAACTTGGTACTTTTGGTGCGTCTGGGTTTGGCTTGAGAGGATCTGGAAGGAGCTGGAAAGGACCAATTCTTATTAGGCCAGTGCCTACCAAATCTTGGAGGTTGCACTTGTAAGAAATCTTTCACAGTTTGCATAAATTTAGCTTTATCTTCCATCTTTTTTAGAACTTCTTCAGCCTTATTGCCAAACAGACTGTCCTGATTTAAAGGAGCATCCAACAACTTTGCTTTAACATGATCAGGCAGAGACTGCTCCTTAAGCCAAAAGTACAGTTTTGTACATACCATAAATGTAGATGTTAGAGTGCTAATACAGCTGCAGTAATCACAGATGGGTTTTCTGCCATCAGGCAGGTCCTCGGTCGGCCGAATTCCAAAGTCTAGGTCTGGCGTCGGTTGTTGTCGCTTTCTTTCCTGACATCAGTGCGACAGGGGTATACAAGACACAGCAGACGCCATTTTCTTCAGTCTTTCTTGCCCCAGATGTCAGGTGCCCCCAGAAGGAAGGCAATACATAAATTATATATATAATCATGCAATGCAATATAATCAAACATCAGTAGTTGCAAGCAAATACACCATAGAAGGATAACCCAATCAGGTTGTATGAGGAGGTGTTAGCCACTAGACCTTTACCAAGAGGGGAAGGAGGGAGGGAAACCTGTACTGCAGCTGTATTAGGACTCGAACATCTACACTTATGGTAGGTACAAAACTGTACTATGTTCATTGTGCATACAGCTGCAGTAATCACAGATGGGTAGAATCCCAAAGCTACGCACAGGGTGGTAGGCACTAGGTGGAAAGTACAGTTGTGTACACCTACCATAAATGTAGATGTTCGAGTGTCTTCACTGTTGCAGTCATAACTGTAGGGTGCTCCTGCCAGCAGGCAGCCCGAGGTCGGCCAGAATACCAAAGTCTGGGTCCGGCGTCGGCTGTACAAGCTAGTACCCTGACGTCAGTACGCTCTGGTACATCGTCCTCAGCAGACGCCATCTTCTCCAGCCTTTCTTGCCCTAGATGTCAGAAGTCTCCAATAAAACAAAAATGAATCCAATAAGGAAACACAAATACACCACAAAAGAGAAAGAAGAGGGGATAGGAGGGAGGGAAACACCGACTGCAACAGTGAAGACACTCTAACATCTACATTTATGGTAGGTGTACACAACTGTACTATGTTCTTCGTGTTTCACTGTTGCAGTCATAACTGTAGGGCGGAATCCCAAAGCAGTGAAAAAGGGGAGGAGGCTTTAGACAGAAGAAGGGGAGCCAAGAATACCCTGCAAAACAGCAGAGGCAAAGCCTGCCCTGGTCTTAGAATACAGTGGGAGATTGTAGTGCTTGGAAAAAGTATGCACAGAACTCCAAGTGGCAGCTTCCAAGATATCCTTGGTAGGAACTCCTCTGAGGAAAGTTGTAGATGTGGCAGCTGCTCTAGTAGAATGACTTCTAATGGTACCTGGAAACTGTTTCCCATGATGAGTGTAACAAAATCTGATTCCATAAGCAATCCATTTGGAAATAGTCTGTTTAGAAATAGGTTTTCCAAGAGAACTGGAGGCAAAAGAAAAACAATTGAGTAGACCTTCTGAACTCTTTAGTCTTGTCCAGGTAAAATCGTAACTGCCTGTGTACATACAATGAATGCAAAATCCTTTCCCCTTTATTTTGAGGATTAGGAAAGAAAGTAGGAAGGTGAATTGTCCGATTTAAAGCCACTTTCGAAATCACCTTAGGCATGAAAGTAGGATTGGTCCTCAAGGATACTCTGTCCTGATGGAAAATAAGGTATGGTTCCACAGACATGAGAGCCTGCAACTCTGAGACCCTTCTGGCAGAAGTCAATGCCAATAAAAGAACAGTCTTCCAAGATAAAAACGTAATATCTGAAGATGCAGCAGGCTCAAAAGGAGGCAAAGTAAGCTTTTCTAAAACATAATTAAGATCCCAGGCAGGAACAGGAGGGGTCCTGGGAGGCCGTAAATTTTTAGCCCCTCTAGAATTCTCACCAAAGGATGAGAAAAAACAGGAGGGTCAGAATTGAAATGAGCAGAAATAGCAGAAGCATGAATCTTAATGGAAGAAAAAGAGAGTCCTTTAGATAAAAGATCCGAAAGGTAAAGCAAAATAGAAGAGAGATCAGGTACCAGAGGATCCAAGCCTCGGTCCTGCATCCAAATACAAAACCTCTTCCATTTAGAGGCATAGGATTTCCTAGTGCTAGGCCGTCTAGCTTCCAGAAGAACATCCAAAACTTGTTTGGGAAGACTAGAGGAAGTCAAACTCCTTTGAAGAGCCAAGCTGCCAGGCAAAGGGTCTTGAGATTGGAATGTAGTAACTGACCCTGATGCTGGGACAGAAGAGAAGGGTTCAGAGGAAGAATCCAAGGAGGCTCCAAGAACAGGTGCTTTAAAGTTGGATACCAAAACTGTCGAGGCCAATTTGGAGCAATCAAGATGAGGAACTTGGGCTTGTCCTGTTTTATCTTCAGTAATACCCGAGGTAGTAGAGGAAGAGGAGGGAAGGCATATCCTGAAAGGCTTCTCCAGCTGAAGGACAGGGCATCCACTTTCCAAGCTGTTTTGTGGAAGGACCTGGTGCAAAAGAGAGGCAGCTGGTGATTGAGATGGGATGCAAACAGATCTATCTGGGGACATCCCCAAACTGCAGTAATCCTGTTGAATAAGTTGGTGTCTAGCATCCATTCGTGAGGATCTGAAATGTTTCTGCTCAGGCTGTCTTGCTAAGAGATTCTGTTCCCCTGGAATGAATTGAGCCTGGAGATGTAGATTCAAATTTAGAGCTGTGTCCCATAAGGCCATAGCTAGTCTGCAAAGGGGGTACGAATGAGAACCCCCTTGCTCGTTGATGTACCACATGACCGTGGTGTTGTCTGTGCGAATTAGCAGAGGCCCTGGTTGCAAAAGGTTCTTGAAGGCTAGAAGAGCATTTTGAACTGCCAACATTTCCTTCAGATTGATGTGCCAGTGAAGATGGTCCTTTGTCCAGGCTCCCTACTGGCAATTGTTTAGAAAGTGTGCTCCCCAAGCATAATCCGAGGCGTCCGTGGTCAGGATTTGAGTAGGTTGAGGTAGACGAAAAGGCTTTCCTTCGTTTAAAACACATGCCCTGGACCACCAGAGGAACTCCCTCTGGAGACAGGGGATCAGAGGAATCAGAATATCCAGATCGTGGAAATGTTGTGACCATATGCTTTTCAGATACCATTGAAGCTTTCTCATATGAAGCCTTGCATTTGGAATCAACAGAATGCAGGAAGCCATGTAGCCCAGAGTCTGCAGGAATTTCCTTGCAGTGAGCTGAGATAGAGTTGCCAAGGTGTTGAAAATAGAAGCCAGCTGTGTTTGTTTTTCTGGAGTGAGGAAGGCCCTTTGCAAGGTTGTATTTAAGAGGGCTCCCAAGAATACCATTTGTTGAGAAGGGATCAAATGTGACTTTTTTGTGTTCACTGAGAATCCCAGTAGGAGGAGAAGACGTTGAACAAAATCCAGATGTTGAAGTAGAAGATCTTTGCTGTCTGCCTGAATAAGGCAGTCGTCCAAGTAGGGGTAAAACTGGATCCCCTGAAGTCTGCAATAAGCCACTACTGGTGCCAGGCACTTGGTAAAGACTCTGGGCGCAGTAGATAAACCAAAGGGCAGTACAGAGAATTGAAAGTGCCTCGAACCTGCCTTGAACCTGAGGAATTTCCTGCGTTCCTGCCTGATGGGAATGTGTAAGTAGGCTTCCTTTAAGTCCAATGTCACCATCCAGGCGTCCTGAGATAGCATTGGAATTAGTTGCTGCAGAGTAAGCATCTTGAATTTTGGAATTTCCAAAAAGGTGTTTAACACAGAAAGGTCCAGAATAGGTCTCCATGAGTTTTGTTTTCTTGGAACCAGAAACAGCCTTGAATAAAAACCTTTTCCCATCTGTGAGAGAGGAACAGGCTCTATGGCTCTCATGGCCAGAAGAGCATCCACTTGATTTAAGGCCTCTGACCATTGTTGTTTTGGCAGATCTGGCCAACCGTAAGCCCTTGGCAAAGTATGAAAGTGGAATTTGTAACCTTTTAAAATCATGTCCAATACCCATCTGTCCTGGGTAATACGAGTCCAATTTCTGTAAAAAAGAGACAGTTTTCCTCCGAGAGGGGCATCCAGGTGAAGGGGTCCTGCAGCCCAACTTAGAGAGTCATTGAGTTTGCTTTCTTTGAGATTGGGATCTGTCTTCTCCCCTTCTAGGTGAAGAAGCAGTCCATTGTCTAGATCTGTAAGAGGCCTGACCTTGACCACGACCTCTGGAGCGTCTATATCTTCCCCTTTGAGGCCTGTCAGATGTGGGAAAGGACCAATTTTTAGAGGGCCAATTCCTGGAAAATCTAGGAGGCTGAACTTGCAAGAAATCTTTTACAGTCTGCATAGATTTTGCCTTTTCTTCCATCTTTTTAATAACTTCCTCAGCCTTAGATCCAAAAAGAACATCTTGCTGAACAGGGGCATCTAACAACTTAGCCTTAACCTGTTCAGGTAAACTTTGTTCACGGAGCCAGGCATGTCACCTGATAACAGTACCAGAGGCTGCAGCCCTGCAAGAAGCATCCAAAGCATCAAAACCACAATGTAAACTATGTTTGTTCACTTGTTCAGTAGCATGCAAAACATCCTGAAGTTCCTTATCCTCTGCACATGCAGGAAGGGAAGCAAGCTTTTGCTTTAAAACAGACAAAAGAAATTGCTGATACTTAAACATATGAAACTGGCAATTTAAAGTCCTTACAGACAGGGTAGCAGAAGTATATACCTTTTTTCCCCACCTGTCTAAAGCACGAGAATCCTTCTCAGAGGGAATAGGATTTTTAGAAGAAGCAACCTTAGCAGCCTTAGAGTCCTGAGAAATAGTTTCAGGATTCGCAGAAGGGTTCTTAAATAAGAATAAATGAGAGTCAGGAACCCTATAAAATCTATCAGGCTTAGAAGGAGCAGGAGGCATGGAATCAGGATTCAAATTAGCCTCAGAAAAAGCATCATCTACAATGTCCAAAACAGGAGGGATAGCTAAAGGCTTATGCTGAGGAAGAAGAAATTCTCTAAGCCTCTTCTTGGAAGCAGAATACTCCTGACCTTCCCAATGAAAATGTTCCCTCATCTCATGCAGGGTTTCCCCAAAAGAGAAATATTCAGGCGGAGAGGCCGAGGGTAAGGAGTCCTCAGCATCCGAATCCTCATAAGGAGGAAAAGAATAGTCCTGATCTGAGGAAGAGACATTAGATACAGAAGCCTGGTCAGAGGAATCCAGAGGAACATCCTGTCGAGGCCTTTTCTCAGGAGGGGGGTGAGAACCCCTAATCATTGTAAGTAAATCTTCAGCCATCTTTAATAATTGCTTCTGTGTCCTGGGAGTAGATTCAGAAGCAGCTTGAGCAGGAACTTTAGACTTAACAGGAGTCTTTGTCTTTCCCTTTGAAATAGTAATGTGAGTAGGCCTGAAAACCCCCTCAGAAGCCGGTACCTGCACAGCGGTTCCGGACCCATCTGAGGGAGCGACGTCCGAAGGTCCTGCAGCAGTTAAAATAGTAGGCCTTGATGGCTCCCCATGGGAGTCCGTATCGGCCATCGGTTCAGAGGTGGCGGACGACAGGGGCTGCAAAAGCGCCTCACTGACGACAGCCGAACCGGACGCTGACTCCAGCTGCAACGAGTCCTGTTTGGACCTCGGAGGCCTGTCTTTGTCTTTGCGCTTCTTTTGAATTCCGGTAGTGTCCGACGACATTCTATAATTGAAGCGTCTGATAAAATAATTTAGAGCCCAATCGTACCTGCGCTTGATAGTACGAGAGTTGAACCTGGCACAGAACAGACAAGAAACGTCGTGGTCAGGGCCTAAGCAAGGTAGACAGTAAGAGTGGAAATCTTTGAGGTATTTGTTTCCCACACGTTATACAATTATTAACTTTTTCTGACATCGGAGAAACAAGAAAAAGATTCCCCAATGGGGTACTTAGCTTTGAGAAGAGAAGTAAGAACTTCGGACCGACAACAACAAAATACGCGGTTCGAAAATCGCCAACCAACGACTTGCGAGCTGCTTTCCACCGCACAGCAAGAAAGACTGGAGAAGATGGCGTCGGCTGAGGACTATGTACCAGAGCGCACTGACATCAGGGTACTAGCTTGTACAGCCGACGCCGGACCCAGACTTTGGGATTCTGGCCGACCTCGGGCTGCCTGCCGGCAGGAGCACCCTACAGTTATGACTGCAACAGTGAAACACGAAGAACATCTGGGAGGAGCCAGAATGCCCTGCAACACAGCAGTGGCAAAACCTGCTCTAGTTTTGGAGTATAAAGGCAGGTGGTAGTGTTTTGTGAAGGTATGCACACAACTCCAAGTGGCTGCCTCCAAAATATCTTTGGTAGGGACTCCTCTGAGGAAGGCTGTTGAGGTAGCTGTGGCCCTTCTGGAGTGGGATCTGATGCCTGTAGGAACAGATTTGCCATGATAGGAGTAACAAAACCGTATGCAGTGGCCTATCCATTTTGAAATTGTCTGTTTGGAAATTGGCTTCCCTTGAGCTCCTACAGCATAGGACACAAAAAGTTGTTCTGATTTCCTGAAAGGCTTTGTTCTGTCAAAATAGTAACGTAGCTGTCTATGGATGTCTAAGGAATGTAGCAGCCTTTCCCCTTTATTTTGAGGATTGGGGTAAAAGGTAGGTTAAGTGTATGGCCTGATTTAAAGCTACCCTGGATACTACCTTAGGCATAAATGACAGGTTGGTTCGTAGGGAAACCCTGTCCAGATGGAAGACGAGAAAGGGCTGCACAGCCATGAGGGCTTGTAGTTCCAAAACCCTACGAGCTGAGGTAATGGCCAGAAGGAAAGCTGTTTTCCAGGACAAATATTGCAAATCTGTTGAGGCAGCTGGTTCAAAGGGAGGCAATGTTAATTTTCTAGAATGTAATTAAGATCCCAGGCTGGTACTGGTTGTTTCCTTGGAGGTCTTATATTCTTAGCCCCTCTGAGGAACTGTCTTAAAAGTGGGTGAGAGAATAAGGGTAGATCAGTGTTGTATTCAGCAGAAATGGCTGAAACATGAATTCTGATGGAGGAAAATGAAAGTCCACTGTTCAACAGCTCAGCTAGATACTGTAATATCTGAGGCAAATTCAGTTTTCTAGAATCCTGGCCTCTTTTCTCATTCCAAGCGCAAAACAGTTTCCATTTTGCAGAGTAAGCCTTTCTAGTAGATGGCCTTCTGGCCTCCAAAATGACATCCTGCACCTCTTTGGAGATTAGGGTCTGTTGTGGTGTTAAGGAATTTTCCATGCAGCCAGATTGAGTGTTTTCAGCTGACTGTGAAGAGTTTTGTAGCTGTGCTGAGTCAGAAGAAGAGGCATTAGAGGCAGGGTCCAGGGAGGAGTATGTGTTAGGCTCCTCAGGAGTGGGTACCAGTGTTGTCTTGGCCAGTCTGGAGCAATCAGTATCATCTTCGGTCTGTCTGCTCTTGCTTTCAAGAGCACCTTGGGCAGAAGAGGCAAAGGTGGGAAAGTGTAAACTGTCCATGCTGCCCAACTGAAAGAAAAGGCGTGCACTCTCCAGGCCTTTGGATGAAAGGTCCTTGAACAGAACTTTTTCAATTGATGATTCCTGTGGGAGGCGAAGAGATCTATGTCTGGCCTTCCCCACGCTTGGATTATCTTTGTAAACACTTGAGGCTGCAACTTCCATTCGTGTGGATCTGTCATATTTCTGCTTAGATTGTCTGCCAGCGTGTTTTCCAATCCTGGCAAGTACTGTGCTTGAAGTTCAATTTACCATTCGAGCCAAGTTCCAAAGTGACATGGCTAGCCTGCACAGGGGGTATGAATGTGTTCCTCCTTGTTTGTTTATGTACCACATTACTGTGGTGTCTGTTCTTATCAATAATTGCCCTGGATGCAGGAGGTCCTTGAAAGCTGTAATTGCATTTATCACTGCTAGCATTTCTTTTTGATTGATGTGAAGGTGCTTTTCCTTTTGGGACCATTTGCCCTGAATGCACCTGTCTGTCATGTGCGCCCCCCAGGCATAGTCTGAGGCGTCTGTTGTGATGACTTGATTTGCTTGAGGCTTGCAGAATGGAAGACCTGTGTTTGTTTGGCATGCTTGGGCCCACCATAGAAATTCCTTTTGCAAACATGGGATTATTGGTATTATTGTTTCCAAACTGTGGCTGTGTTGAGACCATAGGTTTTTTAGGTACCATTGAAGTTTCCTCATATGCAACTTTGCACATGGGATTAAAAGAATGCAAGATGCCATGAAGCCCAGAGCCTGCAGGATTTTCCTTGCAGTGAGCCTGGTACAATTTGCTAGTATTTTGAAGTACTGAGTTAGTTGCCCCTGTTTTTCTGGCGTAAGATAGGCCATCTGTGTGTTTGTGTCCAAGTTGGCACCCAGGAAAGTTATTTTCTGAGTTGGTGTTGGCCTGGATTTCTCTTTGTTGACCGAGTATCCCAGAGAATTCAATAACCGTGTTACATAAGCCAGATGTTCCAGAAGTATGTGCTTGCTGTCCGCTTGTATCAGGCAGTCATCCAAATAAGGGTAAATTTGTATCCCTTGAAGTCTGCAGTAGGCAATTACTGATGCCAGGTATTTCGTGAATACTCCGGGTGCAGTAGATAAGCCAAAGGGCAATGCAGAGAATTGATACTGGATTGAACCTGCAAGAAATCCGAGGTATCTTCTGCAGCTTTATCTGATTGGGACATGCAGGTATGCCTCCTTGAGGTCCAATGTTACCAGCCAAAACTCCTTGCCCAGCATGGGAAGAAGCTGCTGTAATGTGAGCATCTTGAATTTTGGTACAAGTAGAAATGTGTTTAGGATGGATAAGTCCAAAATGGGTCTCCAGTCGGTTCCTTTCCTTGGTACCAGAAATAGTCTGGAATAAAAACCTTGACCTTGTTCGTGAGTAGGTACCTCTTGAATAGTTTTCATGTCCATGAGCTTTGAAATTTGTATTTGAGCTTCTGCCCTTTGATTGTGTGGCAGGTTCGGCATGCCTCTCATTTTTGGAAGAGTGTGAAAATGAAATCTGTAGCCTCTGTTTATAATGTCCAGGATCCATCTGTCTGTTGTGATAATATGCCAATTTCTTGTAAATAATGCCAGCTTTCCTTCCAAGGGTGCTGCCAGCTGAGACTTGCTTGGCATGAAAAGGGGGAAGTCATTGGGTTTGTTTCATGTATTGTTGTGCACTGTCTTCGCCACCTCTTGGTGCTGGAGTTTGCCATTGTCTGCCTCTATATGATCCTTGAGATCGTCCTCTGCCCCTTGTGCGCCTGTATCTACCCTCTTTGGGGCTTGTCCGTGGCTGGAAAGGACCAGTTTTTTGAAGGCCAATTTCTGCTAAAAAGTACAGTTTTGTACCTACCATAAATGTAGATGTCCGAACTGGATAGCATCTGCAGTCATAACAACTGGGTTGTCCTGTCGTCAGGCAGCCCTTCAGTCGGCCGGATTCCAAAGTCCGGGTCCGGCTTCGGCTGATGTCGCACTTCACCCGACGTCATCTCTGTTGGTCTTCGGGTATAAAAGCATCAGCCGACGCCATTTTCCTCAGTGTTTCTTGCCCCAGATGCCAGTAGCCCTCTTGAAGGCTAAAATTTGGAGAGATGCCAATGTTTCCAAAAAGATAGAGGTAAACACACAAAAAAGCATGTATGTACATATATACAAACAAATACACCATAAAAGACTCCCACCAGCTAGCTATTAGGAGGGTAAACACCCTAGGAGTACCACAGAGGGAAGGAGGGTAATCCTGACTGCAGATGCTATCCAGTTCGGACATCTACATTTATGGTAGGTACAAAACTGTACTATGTCCTTCATGGATGCATCTGCAGTCATAACAACTGGGTAGAATACCATAGCCAACTACGGGAGGAGGATAAAAGTAGATTATGGTGTGTTTAGGATCCCTTGCAGTACAGCAGTGGCAAACCCTGCTCGGGATCTGGAATATAGAGGCAAATTATAATGCTTGGCAAATGTATGCACGGAGGTCCAAGTAGCCTCAATAATGTCTTTGGTTGCCACTCCGTAAGAAGGCTGTGGTAGTGGCTGTTGCCCTTGTAGAATGAGGTCTTATGTTCTGTGGAATTGGTTTTCCATGGAAGGAGTAACCGAATCGTATGCAATTTCCTATCCATTTGGAGATTGTCTGTTTGGAAATAGCTTTTCCTTCCCTTCCTGTTGCATAGGCTACAAAAGTTGGTCAGTCTTTCTGCTATTTTTGTTCTGTCCAAGTAGTAGCGTAGCTGTCTATGTACATCCAAGGTATGCAGTATTCTTTCCCCTCTGTTTTGTGGGTTGGGAAAGAAGGTAGGTAGGTGGATTGCCTTGTTTAAAGACACTCTGGATACCACCTTAGGCATAAATGTAGGATTAGTCCTCATGGACACTCTATCTTGGTGGAAGATTAGGAAGGGTTGCACTGCCATTAAGGCCTGTAGTTCTGAAACCCTCCTTGCTGAAGTAATTGCCAGTAGGAAAGCAGTTTTCCATGACAGGTGGTGTAGGCCTGCTGTTGCTGCTGGTTCAAAGGGTGATAGTGTCAACTTTTCTAGCACAAAGTTTAAGTCCCAAGCTGGTAATGGTGGTTTCCTTGGAGGTTTTACATTCTTGATTCCTCTGAGGAACTGCCTGAGCAAAGGGTGCGAAAACAGGTGGATCAAAGCTGTATTCTGCTGAAATAGCTGATGCATGTATCTTGATGGAGGAGTAGGACAGGCCTGAATGAAGAAGTTCGGCCAGATACTCCAGAATGTTAGGCATATCTATGTTTGACACATCTTTTCCTCTTTCCGTACTCCAAATGACAAACCTTTTCCATTTTCCAGCATAGTTCCTTCTTGTTGAAGGTCTGCGTGCTTCAAGAATAATGTCTTTAACTCTTTGGGAAAGTTCTGGATTAGCTGCTGCTATGTGATGTTCCATGCAGTCAGTTGCAACGTTTTTAGGTTTGGATGTATGATGCTGTAGTTGTTCTGAGTTAACATCAAAGGCATCAGGGTATTGGCCACATATTGTTCGAGACATGCTCTTCAGCAGTGGGTACCAGTGTTGTCTTGGCCAGTTTGGAGCTATCAGGATTATCCTTGGACGTTCTTCCTTGATTTTTAGTAGTACTTTGTGTATCAAGGGAAGAGGTGGGAATGCATATGCTGTTAGGCCTTTCCAGCTGAAGGAGAGCGAATCCACTTTCCATGCTAGTGGGTGGAATGTCCTTGTGCAGAACTTTTTGAGCTGGTGATTGAGAGGTGATGCAAATAGATCTATCTGAGGCATTCCCATTTCTTTGAGATGGTCTTGAAGATGTCCGGTGCAGCTTCCATTCGTGGGCATCCGATGTGGTTCTGCTTAATATGTCTGCTAGAGTATTTTCTTTTCCGGTACAAATATTGCCTGTAACTGGATGTTGTAGCTGAGTGCCAGGGTCCACAGCTCCAAAGTCATTCTGCATAGGGGTATGAATGAGTGCCTCCCTGTTTGTTGATGTACCACATGACTGTGGTGTTGTCTGTCCTTATCATCAACTGGCCCTCTTGGAGAAATGGTTTGAACTTTTGGATTGCCAGTTTTACTGCCAGCATTTCTTTTAGGTTGATGTGCAGGTGAAGTTGATCCTGTGTCCACAATCCTTGCACGCATTTGTCCAGCATGTGGGCCCCCATCCTAGGTCTGAAGCGCCTGTTGTGATGGTCTGGCTTGCTTGACATCTGCGAAAGGGTAGGCCTGGGTTTGACTGACATGCCTGAGCCCACCATAGGAACTCCTGCTTTAAGCATGGAATTAGTGGGATTTCTGTTTCTAGGCTGTGTCTGTGTTGGGACCATAAATTCTTTAGGTACCACTGTAGTTTTCTCATATGTAGTCTGGCAAATGGGACCAAGATTATGCATGATGCCATGAAGCCCAAGGCCTGCAGTACTTTTCTTGCTGTTAACTTGTTCAGTTTTGTTAGTGCCAAGAAGTAAAGAGGGAGTTCTTTTGTTTTTCTGTAGTCAGGAATGTCATTTGTTTTAATGTGTTCAATTCCGAGCCCAAGAATGTCCTTGTTTGGGATGGTATCAGCCTTGACTTTTGTAAATTGACTGTGTATCCCAGTGCTTGTAGCAAGTAAATGACCCTTTGTAAATCTGTTGTCAGCTGGCTTTTGTTGTCCCCTTGTAGCAGGCAGTCGTCCAGGTATGGGTAAATTTGAATTCCCTGTAGTCTGCAATGGGCGATTACTGATGCCAGGCATTTTGTGAATAGACACAGCGCAGTAGATAAGCCAAAGGGCAATGCTGAGAATTGATAGTGCTCTGATCCTGCAAGAAATCTGAGGTATCTTCTGCAGATTGGTCGAATGGGGACGTGCAGGTATGCCTCCTTGAGATCTAGAGTTACCAGCCAAGACTCCTTGCCCAGCATGGGAAGAAGTTGCTGTAGGGTCAGCATTTTGAATTTTGGGACAATGATGTATGTATTTAAGGTGGACAGGTCGAGAATTGGTCTCCAACTTTTTCCTTTCTTGGAACTAGGAATAGTCTGGAGTAGAACCCCTTTCCTTGCTCTGCTGTTGGCACTCTTTCCACAGCTCTCATGTTTGCTAACTCCATTATCTGTTGTAGTGCCTCTGTTTTTGATTTGAAGGTAGATTTGGCATTCCTCTTTGACTGGTAAAGTGTGGAAGTGAAACCGTAACCTTGATCTATGGTTTGTAAAATCCACTTGTCTTTTGTTATGTAGTGCCAGTTCTTTGAAAATAAGGTTAACTTTCCGCCTAGAGGAGCTGCTATTTGTTCCCTGGTAGGCGGATTTAGGTTAAGTCACTGTGGTTGTGCTGATGTAGTGGCAGTGGTTGTGTCTGTGCCTCTGTTGTTAACTTGCCACTGTCGTCCTCTGTAGGCACCTCCTCTGGATTGGTTTCTGTCTCTGGAACGTCTATTCCTGCCCCTTTGAAATTTTGTGGAGTCAGGAAAGGACCAATTTTTGGCAGGCCAGTTCCTGCTAAACCTTGGGGTTGAACCTGCAAGAAATCTTTAACCGCTTGAACAGATTTTGCCTTTTCTTCCATTTTCTTCATAACCTGCTGGGCAGGTGTACCAAACAAACTTGTCTTATCCATAGGAGCATCTAGCAACTTAGCTTTAACATGATCCGTAAAGCTTGCTCCTTTAGCCATGCATGCCTTCTTATCACTGTGCCAGTCATGGCTGATCTAAATGAAGCCTCCAGTGCATCATAGCCACATTTTAAGGAATGGTTGCTAACCTGTTGTATGTTATTTACCATTTCTAATACATATTTCTTATCAAGAGATTCATCAGTGGTTAGTTTTTAGTTAACTGATCAAGCATAAACTCTTGGTATTGTATCATGTGAAACTGACAGTTTAAAGCTCTAGCTGAGAGAGTAGCTGAAGTGTATACCTTTTACCCCATCTGTCTAATGACCTTGCTTCCCTTTCAGAAGGAATAGGGTTTTAGCTATGGTCGGCTACTGCCTTGGGACCCTGGGATATAATTTCGGGGTCTGCAAGTGGGGCCTTGTAAAGGTGGTGATGAGTATCTGGCACCCTGTAAAATCTGTCTGGTTTGGCAGGGGCTGGGGTAAAGAATCTGGAGCGGAGCAGACATCATTGAAAGCATCATCCACCACAGAGGGAACAGGAGGTATAGCTAAGGGCCTGTGCTGTGGGAGGTGCAGAAAGGTCCTAAGTCTTTTTCTGGAGTCTGAAAAATCCTGTTGCTGCCATTGGAACTGCTCGCGCATGGCATGTAAGGTTTCCCCAAAGGAGAATTCTTCTGGTGGGGAAGCAGCTGGAATGGATTCTTCAGCATCAGAATCTTCAAAATTGGAGAAAGGAGCCTCTGGCTGGTCAGTTATGTCTGATTCGTCAGCAGAATCATCAGAGGACACTGGCTCAGGGGGCTCTGCCCTAGGTCTCTTCTCTGGGGGCTGAGAGGCCCTGTCTGTGTGAGACTGAGATCCTCTAATTAATGAAATTAAATCTTCTGCCAAAGTAAGCATTTGAGAACTAGAAGAGGGCCTGGTTGTGGGGGGTTTAACAGGCACTGTCTTAGTAGTCTTGGCTGCTTTAGCCCTGGCGAAGGCCTTAATGGACATGGCTGCAGGAGGCCTAGCAGCACCACGTGCTGGGGTAGAGACATCCAAGGGAATGGTGTCTGATAAGTCAGTGGCAACCACCGTAGTGGATAAAATTTCTGAGGCCGATTCAAGAGTGGTAGCAGGGGCCTCAGTTGTAGAGATAGGTTCAGCTGTACTTTGATCAGTTTTCTCGGTTTCGGCCGAAACCGAGACACTCGCGGTTTGCTTAACCATGGTTTCGGCCGAACCCGCGGACCGCGAGTGTCGGTCTTTATCTTTGCGTTTTTTGGCAGATTGGGTAATCTGAGGATCCGACGGCATAATGTACGCAAAATCAGAACCGAAAAACTGTTCTGCAAACTCCGAGCAACGCCTAAGCGTTCGTCGGTTGAAAGAAGCACAGGCCGAACAGGCTGCTACGTCGTGGGCTGGGCCTAAACAAGGCAGACAATAAGAGTGGAAATCTTTATGAGGTATTTGTTTCCCACAGGTTAAACAATTATTAACTTTTTCTGACATCGGCTGAGGCAAGAAAGAGTCCCCAACGGGGTACTTAGCTTTAGAAGTCTTCGAAGTAGTATTCGGTAGAAGTAATCTCTGGATCCGACCGACCGGCACTTGCGAACAGCTTCTGCTTCGGGCGCCACGTGGCAAGAAAGACTGAGGAAAATGGCGTCGGCTGATGCTTTTATACCCGAAGACCAACAGAGATGACGTCGGGTGAAGTGCGACATCAGCCGAAGCCGGACCCGGACTTTGGAATCCGGCCGACTGAAGGGCTGCCTGACGACAGGACAACCCAGTTGTTATGACTGCAGATGCATCCATGCAGGACATCGTGGTGGTTGAACCTGTAGAAAAGCTTTGACAGTTTGCATAGATTTAGCTTTTTCTTCCATTTTCTGTAGAATCTCCTCAGCATTAGTACCAAATAGTACATCCTTTTGTAAAGGAGCATCTAGTAGTTTAGCTTTAACATGATCAGGCAAGGTTTGTTCCCCAAGCCAGGCATGTCTACGAATGACTGATCCTGTCACAGCAGCTCTACTTGAGGCCTCTAGGGCATCATAGCCACATTGTAAGGTGTGTTTACCCACTTGTTCTGCACTATGCATCATATCCTGCAACTCCTTCAAATCTGGTTATTCAGGTTGAGACATTTTATTTCTTAATTATTTCTAAGGATCTAGACTCTCTTTCGGAAGGTAGTGGATTCTTAGCAGTAGAGGCCTTCATTCCCTTGGGGCCTTGAGAAATGGTTTCAGGGTCAGCATTATGGCTTTTGTAAAGAAATTGGTGAGAGTTAGGAACTCTGTAGTACCTATCAGGATTGACTGGGGCAGGAGGCAGGGAATCCGGATTAAGGCAAGCCTCCGAGTAAACATCATCAAGTATGTCCAAGACAGGAGGTATCGTCAGAGGTCTGTGCTGAGGTAACAAAAGAAATTCCCTAAGTCTTTTCTTGGAATCAGAAAAGTCTTGGCCTTCCCAATGGAAGTGTTCCCTCAAGGTGTGCAAGGTTTCCCCAAAAGAAAAATCCTCTGGGGGGGAGATACAGAAGGAATGGACTGCTCTGCATCAGAATCTTCAAAAGGGGAGTACGAGTGTTCCTCTTCATCAGAATGTTCTGAAAAAATGGAGCCCTGGTCAGAAGAGGGAGAAACTTCCTCCACTCTGGGTCTCTTGTCTGGAGGGGGTTAGGAACCCCTGACAAGAGTAATTAAATACTCAGCCATTTTTAGCATCTGCTTTTTAGGCATGGGGCCTGGAGATGGGCCCTGTGCAATAGGCCTCTTGGGATGCATGGCAGATTTGGACTTAGTAAAGGCCTTTATGGAAAAGGAAGATGAGGGTCTAAAGACACCATGGGTGGAAGTGGACCTGTCCACATTAGGAGTCTCAACACTCACAGTGGCTTCGGTGGTTGTAGTCTGGGTATGGGCCGAGGTACCTGCGGTCTCTGTTACAGTGTCGTCGGTAGTCAGGGGCTGCGTAGGCGTCTCGCTGAGAACCGGACCACGTGCAGCCGGTTTTGGCATGGTGTCGGTGGAGACCTCGCATGTCGGTCTTTGTCCTTGCGTTTTTTTGGACAAAACGGTAGTCTGAGTCTCCGACGACATTTTATAATCAAAGGCTTTACCAACAAAGTGCTGGGCGAACTCCGCCCGATGCTTAATAGTGCGTTTATTGAAAGTAGCGCAAAAGCGACAGCCCGAGACGTCGTGGTCTGGGCCTAAACAAGGTATGCAGAGGGAATGGAAATCCTTATGCGGTATTTGCTTCCCACAAGAAATACAATTGTTAACTTTGTCTGACATCGGTCTGAGGCAAGAAAAGTTTCCCCAACGGGGTACTTAGCTTTAAAGAAGACTTCGGTTTCCAATTTTTCGTAATTTCAGCAGCTGGCCGACCGGCACTTGCGAACTGCTTCTGCTTCGGGCACCGCGCGGCAAAAAAGACTGAAGAAAATGGCGTCGGCTGTGTCTTATATACCCCTGTTGCACTGACGTCAGGAAAGAAAGCGACAACCGACGCCGGACGTAGACTTTGGAATTC
This sequence comes from Protopterus annectens, assembly GCF_019279795.1. Classification (NCBI taxonomy): domain Eukaryota; kingdom Metazoa; phylum Chordata; order Ceratodontiformes; family Protopteridae; genus Protopterus; species Protopterus annectens. The sequence goes on from NC_056737.1 coordinate 1,063,205,634, forward strand.
GGCCGACCGAGGACCCGCCTGACGACAGAAAACCCATCTGTGATTACTGCAGCTGTATGCACGATGAACATTATGCCTTCTAAGCACAGACCCAGTAACAGCAGCCCTACAAGAGGCCTCTAAAGAATCAAAACCACATTGCAAAATAGGTTTTCCAACTTGTTCAGCTGAATGCAGTAAATCCTGTAAATCTATTTTCCACACAGTCAGAAATCATTTTCTGTTTGAGCAGTCCCATAATATGCTGCTATTTTAGCATATGAAATTGGCAATTTAAAGCCCTGACTGCTAAGGTATCAGAAGTATAGACCTTTTTACCCCATCTATCCAGCACCCTGGAGTCTCTATCAGAAGCAGTAGGGTTTTTAGCAGTAGAAGCCTTAATGCCTTGGGCCCCTGAGAAATGGTTTCTAGGTCTGCAACAGGATTTTTTGAAAAGAAACTTGTAGGAATCTGGAACCCTGTAGTATCAGTCAGGTTTACTAGGAGCCGGAGGCAGGGAATCAGGGGCCATACTGGATTCCGAAAACACATCAACAATGTCTAATACAGGAGGTACAGCCAAAGGCCTATGCTGGGGTAGAAGGAAATCCCCAAGCCTCTTTTTAGATTCAGAAAATTCCTGACTTTCCTAGTGGAAATGCTCCCATAAGGTATGTAAACTTCCCCAAAAGAAAAGTCCGCCGGTGGAGGGGGTGGTGTGGGGGGATGCAGAGGGAATGGAATTCTCTGCATCAGAAACCTCATAAGCAGGAATGGACAAATCCATGTCATTGGAAGAATTAGAAGAAACAGAGTCCTGATCATAAGATTCATAGTCAAGCTCAGGCCCAGGTCTCTTAGAAGGGGGGGGGGGGGTTGACTTCCCCTGATTAGAGTAGTAAGATCTTCAGCCATTTTGATAATTTGCTTTTTAGGCATAGGGGCCTGAACATGTGGCCTAGGCGTCAGTTTTCTAGACCTAGATCAATATTTAGGCCTCAGAACAGAAGGTGGAGTCTGTTTAATATGCAAGTCTGTAGGCCTGAATACACCCTCAGAAGCCGGTGGCTGCACAGCGGCTCTGGACCCATCCAAGGTAGAGACATCCGCGGGCTCCATAGGTGAAGAGTCTCACAGCATACCGGACTCAGAATGGATCTCAGTAGAGGCCTGCAAGTCAAAAGTAGCAGGTATCAGGGGCTGCGAAAACACCAGAGTACCGGCAAACTGGCGACTGGCTTAGGAAGAAGTGTCGTCAGCAGTTTTGGACCTCAACCGCCTCTTTTTCTTTGCGTTTTTTCAGTATTCCGGTAGTCAGATGGCTAACAGACGTCATTTCTGGATAATTAAATACAGAACCGAAATATTTAGAGGCAAAAATGTACCGACGGCGGATAGTGCACTGATTAAATAAAGCACAAAACCGACAGCAAGGTACATCGTGGTCAGAGCCTAGGCAAGGAATGAAAATCTTTGAGGTATTTGCTTCCCACAAGTAATGCAATTATTAACTTTTACTGACATCGGTAAGGAGCAAGAAAAAAAGTTTCCCCAACTGGGTACTTAGCTTTAAGTTTGAAGACTTCGGTTCTGTAACTCGAAAATGAAAATTTCAGGAGTCTGCCAATTGGCACTTGCAAACTGCTTCTGCTTTGGGCACCGCACGGCAAGAAAGACTGATGTAATGGCGTCGGCTGCATGTTTTATACCCCTGACGACCTGACGTCATGGAAGAAGGGACAGCAACCGATGCAGGACCCAAGACTTTGTTAATCAGGCCGACAGATAGCAACCTACCAGCAGATTACCCAAATGTAATGACTGCAACAGTGAAACACGAAGAACATCTGATAGTGCATGTAGCCTGCTTTGAAGCATAGGTATTTTCTGCAAAACTCCCCGATAGGGATGTGCAGGTATGCTTCTTTTAAGTCTAGTGTTGCCAACCATGCATCTTTGCCTAGCATAGGAAGCAGCTGGTGAAGAGTCAGCATCTTGAATTTTGGAATCACCAGAAAGGTATTTAGAGTAGAAAGGCCCAGGACAGGACACCATGCCTTTTCTGGGTACCAGGAAAAGTCTCGAATACAACCCTTGTCCCTTTTCCTCTTCTGGTACCAAATGAATATCCCCCATGCTTAAGAGAGAGTACTTGATTTTGGGCCTCTGCCCACTGATTTGGGGGTAGATCTGGCCACTCGCTTAGTGTTGGTAAGGTGTGGGAGTGAAATCTGTACCCTTGGGACACTATATTTAAAACCCATTTGTCCTGGGTAACGGGTTCCCAGTTTTTGGCCTCTAGACCAATCTTTCCGCCTAAAGGAGCATTCAGTTGGGAAGTGCTTGGAAGCTCTAGAAGTAAGTCATTGAGACGGTTTTCCATAGGGGTAGTCTTACAACTCCCTGATTTGGGTGAGGAACCCCCCCCCCCCTGCATGGCTTAGTCTTGTGTGTCCCCTGGGACTGAAATCTGGGGTTTCTGCTATGTCTGGGTTTGGCTTGAGAAGACCTTGGAGGCTGGAAAGGACCAATTCTTAGACGGCCAGTGCCTACTAAATCTCGGAGGCTGAACTTGTAAGAAAGTACAGTTGTGTACACCTACCATAAATGTAGATGTTAGAGTGTCTTCACTGTTGCAGTTATGACTGTAGGGTTCTCCCCTGCCGGCAGGCAGCCCTCGGTCGGCCAGAATCCCAAAGTCTGGGTCCGGCGTCGGCTGTTCAACCCTGCTCCCTGATGTCAGAGCGCCAGGAGTATAAAGCTGACAGCCGACGCCATCTTCTCCAGTTTTTCTTGCCCCAGATGTCAGGAGTCCCAAAACGAAAATGGTCCCATAACCTTTGCAAATACACCTCAGAAGAATGGTGAAAAAGGGAAATACACAAGTAAAAATAAGAGGGGACAGGCGGGAGGGAAAACAAGACTGCAACAGTGAAGACACTCGAACATCTACATTTACGTTAGGTGTACACAACAGTACTATGTTCATCGTGTTTCACTGTTGCAGTCATGACTGTAGGGTAGAATCCCAAAGCTGAAAGAAAGGGAGGTGGTCATGAAGAAGGGGCGGCTAAAAGGCCCTGCAAGACTGCAGAGGCAAAGCCTGCCCTAGACTTAGAGTAGAGAGGTAGATTGTTGTGCTTAGAGAAAGTATGCACTGAACTCCAAGTTGCAGCTTCCAAAATGTCCTTGGTAGGAACTCCCCTGAGGAAGGCCGCAGAAGTGGCAGCAGCGCTGGTGGAATGAGTCCGTATGCTCCCTGGGATTTGCTTTCCATGGTGTGAATAACAAAATCTGATTCCATGAGCAATCCATTTAGAAATGGTTTGTTTAGAAATGGCTTTACCTTGGGAACTTGAAGCATAAGAAACAAACAATTGTTCTGATTTTCTGATGTCCTTGGTTCTGTTCAGGTAAAACGTAGCTGTCTGTGTACATCCAAGGAATTTAAGATCCTTTCCCCTTTATTTTGAGGAGTGGGGAAAAAGGTTGGCAAATGGATAGTTTGATTTAAAGCCACTTTGGAAACCACCTTAAGCATGAAGGTCGGATTAGTCCTCAAAGATACCCTGTCTTGATGAAAAATAATATAAGGTTCCACAGCCATAAGAGCTTGTAACTCTGAAACTCTCCTGGCAGAGGTTAGTGCTAACAGGATAGCTGTCTTCCAAGATAAAAACTTGATGTCAGAAGAAGCAGCAGGCTCAAAAGGAGGCAAGGTTAGTTTTTCCAAAACATAATTGAGATCCCAAGCAGGAATGGGAGGAGATCTAGGAGGTCGTAAGTTCTTAGCCCCTCTGAGGAACTGTCTCATGAGCTGGTGGGAAAAGATGGGAGGGTCTGTATTATAATGAGCAGAAATAGCAGAGGCATGGATCTTAATGGAAGAGAAAGAGAGACCCTTATGTAAGAGATCTGTCAGGTAAAGTAAAATTAAAGTAAAGTAATGTTAGGAAGAAGAGGATCAGAATCCTGAGCCTGCATCCAGGAACAAAATCTTTTCCATTTCCATTTTCCTGCATTGGACTTTCTAGTGCTAGGACGTCTGGCTTCTAAAATGACATCCATAACCTGCTTGGGTAGGAAAGAAGAAATCAAAGGTCCTGGATTAACCAGGCCGCCAGGCTGAGAGTTCTGACATGAGTGTGTAGAACCTGACCCTGATGTTGGGACAGAAGGTTCGGAGACTGAGGTAAAACCCAAGGGGGCTCCAGGCATAGGTTTTTTTTAGAGTCGGATACCAAAACTGCCGAGGCCAATTCGGAGCCAGCAAGATTATCATCTTGGGCTTGTCCTGTTTTATCTTCAATAAAACTCGTGGAAGAAGAGGAAGAGGTGAAAAGGCATATCCAGAGAGGTTCCTCTAACTGAATGACAGGGCATCCACTTTCCAAGCTTCTCTGTGGAAAGCCCTGGTGCAAAAATTCTGTAGCTGATGATTTAGATGGGATGCAAAGAGATCTATGTGAGGACATCCCGGTACTGCTGTTACCATCCTGAATATTTTGGTGTCTAGCATCCACTCGTGTGGATCCGAAAGGTTTCTGCTCAAATTGTCTGCCAGTAAGTTTGGTTTCCCTGGTAGAAACTGAGCTTGAAGATTGCAAGCTAGAGCTGTGTTCCATAAATCCATAGCTAGTCTGCAAAGGGGGTAGGAATGAGATCCCCCTTGCTTGTTTATGTACCACATAACTGTGGTGTTGTCTGTCCGTATTAGTAGTTGTCCTGGTTGCATGAGATTCCTGAAGGCCAATAGAGCTTTCTGAACGGCTAACATTTCCTTTAAGTTGATATGCAGGTGCATCTGATCCTTTGTCCAAAGGCCCTGCAGACAACTGCCCTGAAAATGGGCTCCAAAAGCATAATCCGAGGCGTCCGTGGTTAGAATCTGAGAGGCAGGAGGTAGACGGAAGGGCTTCCCTTTGTTTAGAGCACATGCCCTGGACCACCAAAGAAATTCCTTTTGAAGGCAAGGAAGGACGGGAATCAGTATGTCCAAACTGTGGCAATGCTGAGACCATACACTTTTTAGGTACCACTGTATTTTCCTCATGTGTAGTCTTGCATATAGTACGAGAAGGATGCAGGAGGCCATGTAACCCAAAGCCTGCAGGAATTTCCTTGCAGATAGATGGGTTAGTGTTGCCAAGGCTTTGAAGGTTGATGCCAGCTGTAATTGTTTTTCGGATGTCAGAAATGCCATCTGGGTTGTAGTGTTTAGAAGAGCACCCAGAAAAGTTACCTGTTGTGATGGTGTCAAAATTGACTTTATGTTTACAGAGAATTCCAGGAATTTGAGGAGGTTTTGTACAAAGTCCAGATGCTGGAGTAAGACATCCTTGCTGTCTGCCCGAAATAAACAATAGTCCAGATAAGGGTAAATTTGAATTCCCTTGAGTCTGCAGTAAGCTACTACTGGAGCCAGGCATTTGGTGAAGACCCTGGGCACAGTAGACAGTCCAAAGGGCAGCGCAGAGAATTGAAAGTGCCTCGATCCGGCCTTGAACCTGAGGCATTTTCTGCAATCCTGCCTGATGGGAATGTGTAAATATGCCTCCTTTAAATCCAAAGTCACCATCCATGCATCTTTGGACAGCATTGGAAGTAACTGCTGCAGAGTAAGCATCTTGAATTTTGGAATCTCTAGAAAAGTGTTCAAGACTGACAGATCCAGACTGGGTCTCCATGAATTTTGCTTCCTTGGGACTAGAAAGAGCCTTGAGTAAAACCCTTTTCCCATCTCTGAAAGAGGAACCAGTTCTATGGCATTCATAGCCAAAAGAGCTTCCACCTGGTTTAAGGCCTCCGTCCATTGATGTTTTGGAAGGTCTGGCCATCCGTTTGGCATTGGCAAAGTATGAAAATAAGAAGTTATGTACCTACCATAACGTTCCATGTTAGTTGTCTTCTCTCGTCTTCTTTCTTGCTTGATGGGTTCGGAGCCGATTCTCGGCTCCGACTCGGCACTTGCTAAGCTCGAGAGTCACTTTTACCAGCTCGAGGCAGCCCCATATCCCATGATGCAAGGCGGTAAGTACCCAGATCTCGTTTGATGACAAAGGGCAATAGCACCAAGCATAAATACTTCCCAAAGGAAGAAAGAAAGCCTACAGGATGAAAGAAGGACCAGTTCTGAATGGTCTTCAGCATAACAATCTCTTGTAGAAAGGTCTGTCCAGGCCTGGGGGAAGGAGGGAGGGTCGAAAGAAAGAAGGCGAGAAGACAACTAACATGGAACGTTATGGTAGGTACATAACTTCTTAATGTTAAGTTGTCAATCTCGCCTTCATTCTTGCTTGATGGGACCGTCCTAGCACCTCTATCCTGGGTGGCTCAACGGAACAGACTCTTGAGGACTGTAGAGCCAAAACTGGCTCTGTCCCTGGAGGCCAAGTCCAATTTGTAATGGGAAACAAAAGTATGAGGAGTGGCCCAAGTGGCGCTGCACAAATAGTGTCTAAAGGAAGTCTAGCTTGAAAGGCTGTAGAAGTAGCTAAGCTCCTAGTTGAATGTGCTTTAGGTTTTGAGCACAGCTGTTTTCCCCTGAGCAGATAAATTTCAGAGATGACAGAAGACAGCCATCTAGATAAGGTCACTTTAGAAACAGGAAGGCCTTTCCTGTTATCTGCATAGGAAACAAAGAGTTGATCGGATTTCCTAAATTGTTTAGTTCTGTCCAAATAATATCTGAGTTGGCGGTGGACATCAAGATAATGTAATTTTTGTTCCGATCTGTTTGAATAGTTTGGAAAAAATACAGGGAGTTCAATGGATTGATTCAAATTAGCCTTAGAGGCGACCTTAGGCAAAAGGTCGGATTAGTTCTCAATGATACTCTGTCCTTGTGAAAGACCAAATAGGGGGGTCGAACCGAAAGAGCTTGAAGTTCAGACACCCTTCCTGGCCGATGTAACAGCTACTAGGAATAATGTTTTCCAAGAAAGAAATTTTAGGGAGCAAGAAACAGCTGGCTCGAAGGGTGAAAGAATCAAGGATGTCAGCACTAAATTTAGATCCCATTGAGGAGGAGGATTCCTGATTGGAGGCTTTAGCAGGAAAATTCCTTTCAAGAAGGCTTTACAAAGCCTATGGGACATGATATTGTGATCTGCGATCCCGACATGAAAGTTCGAGATAGCAGCCAGTTGAACTCTAACTGTGGAAGAAGAGGAGCCTGCATGAAAAATCTCCGCTAAGAAGTCCAAAACTGCCTGAACTGGGGCAGTGAAGGGATCGATATTCTTGGCTTTAGCCCAATAAGAGAAACGCTTCCATTTGCTTGTATAAATCCTCCTGGTAGAGGATTTTAAAGAAGCTACTATGATGTCTCTAACAGGGTTAGAGATCAAAGGAAGCCTGGCTAAGGAAGGAAGTGGAGCAACCATGTTGAGAGAAGGGATAGACCGGTGCAGCTGACCGGATTGGTGAACCAGAAGATCTGGCACTGGGTCCAGATGCCATGGCTGCACCAAAAGGTGACGATGGAGGAACGGAAACCAAATTTGTCGAGGCCAATAAGGAGCAATGAGAATCATTTTGGCTCTCAAAACGGTAGCTTTCTGGATAACCTGAAGGATTAGAGGAAAAGGAGGAAAGGCATAAAGAAGTCCCTGGGGCCAATCCTGGGTCAGAGCGTCTCTGGGGGGATGGCCTGACAGAGGGAAGAGAGAGAAGTCTGGGCATTTGCTGTTTTGGGGAGTAGCAAAAAGATCGCAACATGGGCGACCCCATTCCAGAAAAATCTCCTCCACTATAGATTGCTTGAGAGACCACTCGTGAGGCATAAGAATAGCTCTGCTCAATCTGTCCGCTAAAATGTTGGTTTTCCCAGGGATGTGCGTTGCTACCAGAAACCGATGAGAGGAGATCGCCCATTGCCACAGTCTGAGCGCTTCGACACAAGGGGTAGGACTTGGTTCCGCCCTGTTTGTTGATATACCAAACTACAGACATGTTGTCTGTGTGGACTGCAATCGTCCCTACAGGAAGAGAGTCGTTGAGGGCTTGCAACGATAAAAGCACTGCTCTCATCTCTAGGACATTTATGTGCAGGTGGTACTCGAACGGTTGCCACGTCCCATGAACCATCCTGCCCTGATAATGCCCCACCCGATCAGGGAGGCATCCGTGGTGACAGTGGCTACCGGGATGGGGGTACAAAGTGTCTGCCTTGGTGAATCTGGGGAGAAGTGATCCACCAAGCAAGATGATTTTTGCAAATCTGTGTCACCAGAATTTGGTGACGCATTGGAAGTTGTTGGTAAGACCACTGAGTGAACAACATCCACTGAAGAAGGCGCATGTAGACGCGAGCCAGGGGAAGAAGAGTAATGGCCGCAGCCATGAGACCTAATACTTTTAGAACCATTCTGGCCTGTACCTTCCTGTTGGCTAGAATGATCCTGACATGACTTTGAATGTCTGAAACTCTTTGGTCTGTAAGGGTAGCTGACATCCGAACAGTGTTTAAGTTTGCGCCTATGAAAGTAATAGACTGGCAGGGCAATAAGGATGACTTTTCGAAGTTGATCGAGATGCCCAAAAGAGAACAAAGATTTATTGTGTAATCTCTGGCTTGAACAAGCTGATGCCTGGTGGTGGCTGACAGGAGCCAGTCGTCGAGATACGGAAACACCTGGAATCCTTGACGTCTCAGGTGAGCCGTGACCACTGCCATGCATTTGGTGAACACTCTGGGGGCTGTGGTGAGACCAAAGGGCAGGGCTCTGAACTGGAAATGACTGGACCCCAGCCGAAAGCGGAGAAATCTCCTGGAGCGTCTGTGAATTTTTATGTGATAGTACGCATCCTGAAGATCTATTGAGCACATCCAGTTGTCCTTCTGCAAGAAGGGCAGAATCGACTGAAGAGTGACCATTCGAATCTTGTCTTCCTCACAGACTTGTTGAGTCTGCTGAGATCCAATATTGGTCTCCAGTCTCCGCCTTTTGGGGACCAAAAAGAACCTTGAGTAGATTCCGGGCTCTGAATGGTCTGTTGTAACTGGCTGAATGGCTCTTTTTTGCAGTAGTTTTGAGACTTCCAACGCTGCAATTTCCCTTAGACCGGGTGGTACGTCTGGAAGGGAATTTGAGGGATAGAAAGGACTTTCCTCGAAAGGAATTTTGTAACCCTCGGATATGATCGACTGTACCCATCTGTCTTGAGTGAGAGAACGCCAGGCTTCTGGGTACAGTGATAGTCTTTCCAAAACCACAAAAAAGTCACGAACACTTGTTATACCACACAAAAGAGGACTCCGTTGCAACTTTTAGAAAGCTTTAATCCAACTAGATGTAGTTACATCCAATAACACAAGAAACACACTTCTGTTCTCTTCTCTAGCGCCTCGGCAAATAGCCTTTACAGAGTAAATTATTCATTGGACTAAACAGTTAGCCTCCCTTTTAAACAACTATTCTCATACATTAATTACTTGCAATTATTCAATCAACCACTTGATTCAATAATATTAAAAAAGGAAAAAATAGAAAAATAATAAAATGCATAAAACAGTGTATTTTTTGTTAAAACACTTATTACAACAAACTCTTCCATGAACAATCATAATTCAAACCATTAGGTTTCAGCGTATTAAATTTTAATATAAAATATAATTCCTTCTTCTTTAATATTTGTTTTATAGACTTATCATTTAAATACTTCGTATTTTTAATGCTGTCCAACACTGTAACCTTCAAATTCTCCACCTTACCCCCATGGTATTTCTTAAAATGTCCTGCCAAGGGGCTAGTTTCCTTATTTTTCAAAATGTCCCTAACGTGTTCCTTAATCCTACAAGCTAATGTTCTTTTTGTTTCTCCCACATAGAACTTTTTGCAAGGACATTCAATCCCATACACTACCGCTGTAGAATTACAATTATATTTTGTGTGGTATAACAACAGTGATAGTCTTCCCCCGACTGCCTCCAAGGAGGGACAGCCGGGCAACATCTCAGGGATGCTGAAAGGGCTCGTCAGAGAGAGACTCTCTGTTTCCCTGGTTTTGTGGACCCCCTCTGCCTCTAGAGCGGCGTCTGTTGTTGTTACCCCCTCTGCCTCTAGGGGTAAACTGACCACGTGAATCCGGCGCGACTCCTTGGGATTTGCGGAACCACATTTTGCCACCCTTCTGTCCTTTGGGATAAGGTCTAGAAGGGGTGGAAAAACGGACTCCTACGGCAGAAAGAGTTTTGCCGTCCTGCTCACACCTGATCAACGTTTCCTTCACTTGAGGGCCAAACAGAGCTGACCCATCAAAGGGAGAGTTTGTGAAGGACGCCTTAAAGGGATCTGCAAAATTACATAGTCGCATCCAGGCTTGGCGTCTAAGAGCCACACCTGTACCTGCGTTCTACTGCCCATCAGCAGCATATGATATAAGCCGCATGGAGGAGTTTGCAATGGAGTTAAGGGTTCCTAGCTGCGAAGCAATTTTTTCCTGAGCCCCCACAGCTGTAGGATCCTGCACAACTTCACCTAGCTCCTTAAGGATATCCCTTTGGAGTCTGGTGAAGTGACAAAGATAGTTCAGCTTAACGATAGCAAAGGTCGCTGAAGAAAACATCCGCTACCATATCTATCCATGGTCCTAGAGTCCTTATTAGGAGGATGGACAGGTACGGAAGGATCTGCAAGTTCCTTCTTGGTGGCAGCCGCCACCACCATGGCATCAGCGGAGACACCTTTTGTAAGGAATTGCTTGTCCGACGGGGCAGTAATAAATTTAGAAGGCCTCCTAGGGTCAGGCTCTACAGAGTCAGGAGCAGTCCACGCCTTTCGAGCAATAACCTGCATAAGGGGGTCGAAAGGCGGAGACACCCAGGAGGTGGAGGGCCGAGATCCAAACGCCTCCAGGTATACTGACTCATCCTCAGAGGGATTGTTGGTGGGCCAGTTTCCCCTCTAAGGAGTTCTAGGATGTCTGAGAAGGAGACATCCTCAGAGGGGGATCTTGGGGATCCCTCTGACTCATCTAAGTCAGTATCCGAAGTGATAGACTCAGGGGAGTCCACGTGTTTCCTCTTACAAGTCCTCTTCCGCGGAGGATCACCCGACAAGTCAGGAGAATCCTCAGAAGAGGGGGATATTCCCAGTGGGGAAACCTGAGGCGGAGGATCTCTGGGTCCGGGAGCAAGAGAAGTGGCAGAGATGTCAACAGGCACTATAGAGGGAGGAGCTAAGGGAACAGACTGCTGGCTGAGTCCAGAGGCCAGCACACTCTTCATCACCTCGGCTTCCCTCCCAGGGAGGTCCGAGAGAACCCGCTCCGAAGAGCTAGGAACTCCAGGACCCACCGAAAAGGAAGGCTCCGAGGCAGATGTTGGAGCCGAACTCACCAAGGCCGAGGCTCCAAGGGGAAGAGCGGGTCGGACAAGGGTCCGATGCCACTCACCCCTCGGAGGAGACCAGGAAGCCCGGCCACCGAATCCCTCTAAGGAAGGTCTCGAAGAGGAGATAAGAGTAGAGGCTGAAGGAGCAGAAGGGGGTATCTGTCCCTCAGCCGTAGCAGAAACTATTCCCAAAGACTCCAACTCCAAACTCTGGGGTAGAGTCGAAGGAAGAACTGCAATGGGGTGTGGACTAATAGTCGTCTGCTGAGACGGACTATGTAGCATTTGGGCCAGTGCCTGTGACTTTAGTAGTCTACTGACCACTCTCCAAATCATGGTCAGAAAGCCTGGATGACCTTGAAGATCGGCTCCGATGGCTCTGCTCCGAGAGGAGAGGCGGCCGAGCCGAAAGTATCGGCTCCAAGGAAGGGGACCTAGACCTCTTCCTCGAAGGAACCATCGGAGCCGATGAAACTACTGAAACTGTCGGAGCCGACAACTTATCGGCACCGACAGGTAGCTTCGATGTATCGGCTCCAGCCGGAGCCGATACTGCCATAAATGTAAGGGTGTCAGAACCGATCGGAGCCGACACCGATGCCTGGGCCACATGGTGGTCGGAACCGATCGGAGCAGACACCGAAGTGGTCGAACCAGAGTCGGCACCGATAGCCATCGGTGCCGAAGGTTTAGGTAACCCAGAATCGGCTCCAGCCGGAGCCGATCTCGACTCTGAATGAGTCGGAGCTGAGGCCACAGGCTTGGACACAGAAGCCTGGGCCTTGGAAGACTTAGAAGTCTTAGATGGGGCCGACTTAGCCGGAGAGCCCTCCGGCTTAAGAAGGCCCCTCAAAATCAGTTTATTTCTTCTTTCCTGCAGGACTCTCTGGCTAAAAGAATGACATATAGCACAGGAGTCCTGCAGGTGAAGAGGCCCCAGACAGTACAGGCAAGAAGTGTGACCGTCTGTCAGAGACATCTTCTGACAGCACGAGTCACACTTCTTAAAGCCTGAGACCCTTTCTTTAGACATGGTGTAAAACACACACACACACACACACACACACACACACACCAGTCCAAGAAATAAAATTAAATATACCAAAGGTATCACTAACAGACACACACACACACCCTAACAGGGGGGGGGATGGGATGGGTTTTAGTCTGACTAAAAGTTGAGGAGACAGGGAAATTTTCTGTCAGAAAGGAATTAAAATTAAGTTAAAACTAATAATGGGGCTGCCTCGAGCTGGTAAAAGTGACTCTCGAGCTTAGCAAGTGCCGAGTCGGAGCCGAAGATCGGCTCCGAACCCATCAAGCAAGAATGAAGGCGAGATTGACAACTTAACATTGGAATTTGTAACCTCTTAAAATCACATCTAAAATCCATTTGTCCTGGGTTATTTGAGTCCAATTTTGATAAAAATGAGAGAGTTTTCCTCTGAGAGGGGCTTCCAGGCAAGACGTTTCCGCAGCCCAACAGAGGGAGTCATTGAGTTTGTTTCCTTTGAGACTGTGGCCTGTCCTCTCTTCCCCTAGGGGTAGAAGCAGTCCACGGGTCTTGGTCTATAAGCAGCTTGTGTTTGAGGCCTCCCTCTGGAGCGTCTATATCTACCCCTTTGAGGCCTGTCTGAAGAGGGAAAGGACCAGTTTTTTGATGGCCAATTCCTGCTGAATCTAGGAGGCTGTACTTGTAAGAAATCTTTAACTGTTTGCATGGATTTCGCCTTATCCTCCATCTTTTTAATCACCTCTTCAGCTTTAGATCCAAACAAAACATTATGCTGAACAGGAGCATCCAATCATTTAGCCTTTACTTGTTCAGGCAAATTTTGTTCCTTTAGCCATGCATGTCTTCTAATGACTGTGCCAGTGGCCGCAGCCCTACAAGAGGCCTCCAAGGCATCAAATCCACAGTGAAAAACATGCTTCCCAACTTGTTCAGTGGCATGCAGTAATTCCTTATCTGCACAGGCAGAAATGGAAGTAAATTTTTGTTTTAAGACAGACAAGAGAAATTGCTGATATTTAAGCATATGAAACTGACTGTTTAAAGCCCTAATGGACAAAGGAGCAGAAGTGTACACCTTTTTGCCCCATCTTTCCAAGGCTCGAGAATCCTTTTCAGTAGGAATGGGATTTTTAGCAGTAGCGGCCTTAACACCCTTAGGACCCTGAGAAATGGTTTCAGGGTCAGCAGAACGATTCTTGTATAAAAACTGATGGGAATCGGGAACCCTGTAGTATCTATCAGGCTTAACAGGAGCAGGAGGGAAAGAATCAGGAGTGAAGTTAGCCTCCGAAAAGGCATCATCCACAATATCCAAAACAGGAGGAATAGCCAGGGGTCTATGCTGGGGAAGAAGAAAATCCCTCAGTCTTTTCTTGGATTCTGAATACTCCTGCCCCTCCCAGTGGAAATGTTCCCTCATTTCATGCAAAGTTTCCCCAAAAGAAAAATCCTGAGGAGGAGAAGCTGAAGGAATGGATTCTTCTGCATCAGAATCCTCATAAGGAGGGAAAGAATATTCCTGATCAGAAGAAACTGAGGAAACAGAAGCCTGATCAGAGGAATCATGATAAACATCCTGCCTTGGCCTTTTGTCTGGAGGGGGATGAGAACCCCTAATCATTGTAAGTAAATCCTCAGCCATCTTGAGTAACTGTTTCTGTGACTTGGGAGCCGGTTCAGAAGAGGCCTGAGTTGAAGTCTTTGATTTAGAAGGAGTCTTTGCCTTTGTCTTTACTTGAAGCTGAGTAAGCCTGAAAACCCCTTCGGAAGCCGGTACCTGCACAGCGGCTCCAGACCCATCTGAAGGAGCATTGTCCGAAGGTCCTGCAACAGAGATATTTAAAGGCCTGTTTGGCTCCTCATGAGAGTCCATTTCGGCCATCGGTTCTGAAATGGCCGACGACAGGGGCTGCAAAAGCGCCTCACTGACAACGGCCGAACCTGAAGCTGGCTCCACATGTGCGCTATCATCAGATTTGGACCTCGGAGGCCTGTCTTTATCCTTGCGACGCTTGTGAACTCCGGTAGAAGGAACCGTATCAGACGACATTTTGTAGTTAAAGCGCCTACCGAAGTAATGAAAAGCAAAATCGTACCTTCACTTAATTGTACGTTGATTGAATCTAGCACAAAACTGACAACTAGCTACGTCGTGGTCAGGGCCTAAGCAAGGAATACAGAAAGAATGAAAATCCTTATGCGGTATTTGCTTCCCACATGAAATACAATTATTAACTTTTTCTGACATCGGAGTGGAGCAAGAAAAAAGTTTCCCCAACGGGGTACTTAGCTTTGAGTGGAAAAGAAAGTCTTCGGACCGAAGTAAATAGAAATATTCGTCAGGAGTCAACCGACCGGCACTTGCGAACTGCTATCACCGCACGGCAAGAAAGACTGGAGAAGATGGCGTCGGCTGTCAACTTTATACTCCTGGCGCTCTGACGTCAGGGAGCAGGGTTGAACAGCCGACGCCGGACCCAGACTTTGGGATTCTGGCCGACCGAGGGCTGCCTGCCGGCAGGGGAGAACCCTACAGTCATGACTGCAACAGTGAAACACGATGAACATCTCTAACAGTTTGCATAGATTTAGCTTTATCTTCCATCTTTTTAAGAACTTCCTCAGCCTTGTTGCCAAACACGCATTCCTGATTTAAGGGAGCATCCAACAATTTAGCTTTAACATGATCAGGTAAAGACTGCTCCTTTAAGCCAAGCATGCCTTCTGAGCACAGAACCAGTAACAGCAGCCCTGCAAGAGGCCTCTGAAGAATCAAATCCGTATTGCAAAGTATGTTTTCTAACCTGTTCAGCAGAATGCATTAAATTCTGTAATTCTTTATTTCCCGCGCAGTCAGGAATCAACATAATTTTCTGCTTAAGCAATCCAATAACATGTTGTTGATACTTGAAACTGGCAGTTTAAAGCCCTAATGGCCAAGGTTACAGAAGTGTAAACCCCATCTATCCGGCGCCCTGGAGTCTCTATCAGAAGGGGTAGGATTTTTAGCAGTAGAAGCCTTGGGTCCCTGTGAAATAGTCTCTAGATCCACAGTAAGATTTTTAAAAAGGAACTTGTGTGAATCAGGAACCCTGTAATATTAGTCTGTCAGGTTTTCTGGGAGCAGGAGGCAAGGAATCCGGGGCCAAACTAGATTCCGAAAAAGCATCATCAACAATGTCTAGTAGCTAAAGGCCTATGCTGAGGCAGGAGTAAGAAATCCCTAAGCCTCTTTTTTGAATCAGAAAAATCCTGGCTTTCCCAGTGGAAATGCTCCCTTAGAATATGTAAGGTTTCACCAAAAGAAAAATCCTCTGGAGGGGAATGCAGAGGGAATAGAGTAGTCTGCATCAGAATCCTCATACGTAGATATGGGCAAATCCAGATCAGAAGAATCAGAAAAATCAGAATCCTGGTCAGGCGATTCATAAACAACTTCAGTCCTAGGTCTCTTAGAAGGGGAGGCTGGCTTCCCCTGATTAGAGTTAAAAAATCTTCAGCCATTCTTATTTTTTAGGCATAGAGGCCTGAGCATGCGATCTGGGCATCGTTTTTTTAGGCATGGTTTGAGATTTAGGTCTAAAAGAAGGCGGCAGTGTCAGTTTAATATGCAAGTCCGTAGGCCTAAATACACCCTCAGAAGCCGGTGCCTGCACAGCGGCTCCGGACCCATCCAAGGCAGCGACATCCACGGGTTCCATAGTTGAAGCATCTCAAGGCATACCAGACTCCGAATGGGTCTCAGTAGAGGCCTGCGAATCAGACGTAATGAGTATCAGGGGCTGCAAAAGCGCCTCACTGAGTACCGGCGAACTGGCGACTGGCTTAAGAGAAGAGTCTTCGGCAGGTTTGGACCTTGATGGCCTGTCTCTGTCTTTATCCTTGCGTTTTTTCGAAATATACCGACGGATAGTATGCGTTTTATATAAAGCAAAAAACCGACAGCATGGTATGTTGTGGTCAGGGAATAGGCAAGGAATACAGTACGAATGAAAATCTTTATGAGGCATTAGCTTTCCACAAGTAGTGCAATTATTAACTTACTGACATCGGTAAGGAGCAAGAAAAAGTTTCCCAACTGGGTACTTCGCTTTAGTTGAAGACTTCGGTTCTGAAACACGAAAATGAAAATTTCAGGAGTCTGCCGACCGGCACTGCGAACTGCTTCTGCTTCGGGCACAGCATGGCAAGAAAGACTGGTGTAATGGCATCGGCTGCATGTTTTATACCCCTGACAACCTGACATCATGGAAGAAGGGACAGCAACCGACGCAGGACCCAAGACTTTGTTAATCAGGCCGAGTGCTACTGCAAGCAGATAACCCAAAAGTGATGACTGCAACAGTGAAACACGAAGAACATAGGGTATTCCCGTCTTTCTTACACCTGGACAAAGTCTCACAAAGTTTTTGGCCAAAAAGAGAAGATCCATCAAAGGGTCCATTGAGAAACAAAGATTTGTATGGCTCCAAAAATTCATATAAGCGCATCCAAGAGTGCCTCCTTATGGTACACTGGAAGCCGCTTCTCTGGTTACTCTCTGGCTGCATATGCAATCAGCAAACAAGTTGTACAATCCACACATGATATAGTTCCAAGTTTAAATATTAGAAATGGATCAGAAATTGTTGCAAGAAAGATACAACAGAAGAATAAATATACCTCTAAGGTTAACTTTAACAACAAGAAGGTAGCTTTTGTCACTAGATATACCAATGATATTAAATATATTACTAATATTAAGAAAAACTGGGATGTACTACTTCTAGATTGAGACATCAGTGCTATAGTAGGTATACAACCAACTTTTAGATATAGAAATAGCAAGAACTTAAAGAGGTTATTATGTTCTGAGAGAAACAGAGAAATCGCTATTAAGAATAAACTGACATTGAGACATGGTACATTTCCCTGTAATAAGTGCAATATGTGTAAGTTTATCATTAGTGACCATCAATTCACTGTTCGTGAGCTCAATTATGTATTTATATGTGATTTTTATGCTACCTGTGAGACTAGAAATTTGATATATTTAGCTACCTGCACACAATGCAGGGTCTATTATGCAGGTTTAACCTCTAGAAGGTTGAAAGATCATATTTATAATCATATCTATGACATAAGGAAAATGAATTTAACAAACGCTTTAGCTAAGCACATAGATACGCACTCTGACCATACTTTTAAATTTAGGGTCTTACAAGTTATAAGACCCAATAAGAGAGGGGGTGATGGCCAGAACTATTTAGAAACAGTTGAGTTAAACTGGATCTTAAGGTTGAGATCCCATATTCAACCAGGACTTAATCAGTTAGTATAAAACCTGTATTAGCTACACGTAGGTAAAAATGTTTAAATCAAGTCTTTTGTCACAGGTCATACACATATATACAGATTATTAAAGTTTAATGTTCACGTTTATACCTTATACTGAAGAGGCTTGAGACTAGGAATTTTTGAATTTTTGGATGTTAGCCATTGCTTGGCTTAACATTATCATCTTATTAGCGTTCAGCTTTTCTTAGCCTCGTATATGCATTTGCATTTTGCACGTTTTACATATATTTATACTAGGTTTTAGATTGTTGCATTTTCTCAGTATCATATTTTAATGTTGTTGTGGTTTTAGTTAAATATATATTTCTATATACATATACATATATATTTTTCATACATATAAAAAAATGTAATGTTTATATAGATTTTAATGATAGAGTTTTACTTCAGCTTTAACAAAATTTCAGCTAATTGACTAATTAATTGAATAAGTGATTTATGAACTGAATCTAATTTGTTTGATTAAGATATATAAAGCAGCTGTACAGAGCTATATTTTTTTAAAACCTGAAGAAGCGTACTTGGATGTACGTGAAAGTGCTCGTTTCTGTAATAAATTAAGTTTATATTTCATCGTGGAGGTCTCCATTCGTTTTTGTCCTGTGAATTTTTCAGACCGGGGATGAAAGCTTCAAATGTCTTGCCATCACTGGAATTGCAGAAACCATGCGGTTAATTTCAGTCCATGGAGATCTAAATATGTATGCCCTGATGGGTGAGACAATAGATCAGGTACCAGGTCCAGAGTCCTCAGCGGACAAATTAGATTAGATCAAAGAAAGGTGAACCAGACATTATGATAACATTGCTCTTCAACCTGTAGGCTTTCTGCAGGAATTTCCGAACTAAGGAAAATGGAGGGAAAGCGTAAAGCAGACTGGGGGGGGGGCATGCACCAGAGAATCCCTTGGTGCCTTGTCCCTGTGGAGGGATCAGGGGGAAAAAAAATGCTGCTGCATTTATTGAAGGGGGGTATAAATAAATTGTAGCAGGGTTGATTCCATTCACAAAAAATCACATTTGCCATTGGTTGATTCAAGGATCATTTGTGAGGAATCAGAAGAGCTCTGCTGAGCCTGTCCACCAGGATATTGGTCTCCCCTGGAATGTATGTTGCTGTAAGAAAACTGCTGGCAGACACCACCCATTGCCACACCCTCATCGCCTCTCAAACACAACAGCTAATATCTGGTTCCTCCCCATTTGTTGATGTACCAGACTACTGACATTGTCTGACTGTACTGCAACAGTCCCCACAGGAAGAAATCTGTGTACAGCTTGGAATGCTAGGACCACCACCATCTCTACAGGACGGTGATATGCAATTTGGTCTCTTGGAAGTTCCACATGCCTTGGACCGTCCAACCCAAAGAATGTCCCCCCAACTCCAATGGGAAGCATACATGGTCAGTGTGGCATTGGGAGGGGGAAGAACAAAGGGTCATCCCTGCATATGCTCTGGGGAATGAAGCCACCAAAGAAGGGAATCTCTGCATACCTGTGAAAGTTTGATTGGAACATGTAAGGGATGCCTGTGTAATGACCACTGAACTGCTAGCATCCTTTGCTATACTCTAATGTGTAAGCTTGCTGTGCGTAACAGTTATTGTGGCTGCCATAGAGCCCAACACACTGGGCACCAGATTTGCTGTGGGAGCTGGGATAGCTAGAATCTGTTTGATATGCGATCGTAAACTCGTAATTTTGTTTGGTGTGAGATGGGCCCTTGTTGTAGTGTCCAGACATGCTCCAATGACGTCTATGGTTTGTACTGGTTGCAAATGGGATTTCTGTGTACTGATAGTTATGCCTAGAGAGGGAGCCTAGCTGTAACAAATAATCCCTGGCTTGAAGTAGATGCCTAGTTGGAGCGGTTAGGAGTCTCTCATCCAGACATGGAAACATGGAATTCCTGCAGCCTGAGATCCACTGCGACAACCGCTATGCATTTGGTGAACACCCAGGGGGGGCTGTGGTGAGACCAAATGGAATTGATATGAAATGATAATGGCTGGCTCCCAGCCTGAAATGAAGGCAACGTCTGCAGCGCCTGTCCGTTTTAATGTGGTAGTATGCATCCTTCAGGTCTACAGGCACATCCAGTCGTCCATTCCCAGAAGAGATAGAATGGACTGGACGAAAATGATCCAGAATTTTTAATTCTTTACTGATTTGTTCAGGGATGTCAGGTCCAGGATCAGCCTCAAGTCCCCGGTCTTTTTTGGTATCAAAAAATCTTGAATAGATGCTACATCCTATCTGATTGAGAGGGACCTCCTGGATGACTCTTTTTGCAGTAGTTTTGCAATTTCTTGAGCTTTCTCCCTCTGACTGGGTGGAACATTGGGGAGGTGAGGCTTTGGTTTGGGATTTTCCAAAAAGAGAATAAAAGTATCTTCTGGATACAATCCTCAACACCCACTGTTCGTGATGGCTGTCAAGGCTTGTGGGTGTAAGGAGAAGCAGCCCAACTGCCTCCAAAGGAGGGCAGTCAGGCCCCTGTTCAGAAGTGCTGGAAGGGTCTGTCCTAAAAAGAATCAATACCATGAGCTCTGCAGACCCCCTCTGCCATGGGGGCAGTATCTTTCATTGCAACTTTTACCCTCAATGCCTCTAGGGGAAGCATCTCACTGAAATTCCTGAAAAGGACCTTGAAATTTCTTGAACCACAATGCACCCACACCCCCCCCCACACACACACACGTTCTTGGAGAAGGACCTTTGTGGGGTAGAAAAATGGATTCCTATGGCAGAAAGGTCTTATCTTTCTTATTCCAGGAGAGAGTCTGACTGTTGGGCCAAACAAGGATGAACCATCGAAACAGGCATTGATGAACAGTGCCTTGAAAGGGTTTGCAAAGTTACACAGCTGCATCCAGGCATGGCACTTAATGGTAATGCTTGAACCAGCCACCCTAGAGGCACCCTCTGCACCATGGGAGTATCAACCTTATGGACGTATTCAATATTGATTGTTGTGGCCACTCTGGAAGAAAAGGTCTTCTGATCCTCAGCAGACATCGACTCTGGGACTTCTTTGACGTCTCTCTGCAGTCTAGTGAAATGGGATAAGTAGTTCAATGCTTATAAGGTGAAGGTCGCTGAAGAGTAAACTTTTGCCAAACCTGTCCATAGCCCTAAACTCCCTTAGGGGGATGGACAGAGGAGCTTTCTTAAGCCAGCTCCTCCTTAGCGGCTGCCGCAACCACCACAGCATCTACAGGAATCGTTAGTTCAACTGTGTCCTATATCTACATGGACTCAAAATGTTGTCAGCCCTCTTCAGTATAAAAACCAAGAAATAAATAGTAACAGCATCACCAAACCAAAGAAAAACAAGCTTCAAAGCAGGATCTGACCAACGTAATCCACAGAGTAAACGAGTGCCAAGTGGGTAGTTGCAAGAAAATTTATTGATATAAATCAAGCGCTTTCGCTCGGCTAGATACCGAGCTTTTTCAAGTTAAAAATGAATTAAAAACATTGGAAACAGTACCATTTTATATATCTTTCCCTATCACATGGTTAGCTAGTTAGCTGTTAGTCTTAAGTCAATTAACAATTAGTAAGGAGTGCTACTTTAGTGAAGCAACACTCATAATTTAAAAAGGAGAAATGCTCATATGTTTAAAAAGAAATACCCATATTACAAAGCGTTGCACATTTGAAACATAAAATACACTGTTTAAAAATGTACGTGCTAATGCTCATGTACTAACTCTAGTAGCAAGTGTGTACACATATAAAACCTGTTAAATAAACTGCATTATCAGTTATGTTAAAAAGCTGTATTCCTGTTCATATTTGTGTTAAATATTTGGTGAATGTTAAAACAATTTTAAAAATAGAAGAAATAGAAAACATACATCTGTAGAGAAAAAATTGTTGAAAAAAGTATACAAGCATAAAGTTTACTGCAGTTAAAAAGTCATGTTGCAGCAGACACCTACAACAGTGAATGATCTTACTGTGAAGGGTGTGTCTACTTACAAACCTACAAGCGAGCTCTTCTAATTTTGAGAACACTGCTGATGTTAACACTCATTTAAACCTGGGGCTCTACTTGCTTCTAACCTGAGTTGCCAGAAAAGTTCTCTATATTCTAGACTTGTTTCCCAGTCGCCACCCCTAGCATTGGGAAGTACTTGTTCCAATACCAAGAACTTGAATTTGAAATTCTTGCAAACCAAGGAATGCTTATATAAAGCATTTGATTCCTTTTGTTTAGAAATGTCATATAAATGCTCATAAATTCTTCTTCTAAAAGGCCTTTCTGTTTTGCCAATATAGAAACTAGCGCAGGTGGTACAGAACCCTAAGTATACCACTCCTTTGCTGCCACAGTTTGTAAAAACTTTAGGTCTAAACAGAAAGTTCCTAGAAACAATGTAAATACTAGGGGTGTTAAAAATGGTGTTACATTGTTTGCAGGCACCACATTTAAAGGTGCCTGCTTTGGGCAATTGAGTGTTCATTCTGGTATGGTTGTTCCCTTCAAAAATTTCTTTGAGGTTGGTGTCCCTCTTTCTAATAAACTTTGGGTGTGGTGGTATAATATTTTTCAATTCATCATGTAGTGAAAGAACTGGCCAATGTCTGTGGAAAATTTCTTCAACTTCAAAGGAGTTGAGACAGTAAGTGTAAATGAACCTGCCATAAGTGTGGTCAGGCTCTTTAATATCAGTGTGATGAACAACCACATCTGCACCTAAAAGAGGGGGATAGAGTGTTTCTCTGCTGTCCATGACCTGTTGCGCTAAAGTAGTTAAAAGTGTTAAGGGGTATCCTCTTTCAAGAAAGAGATTTTAGGAAGTCAATCTCTTCTAAACAATCATGTGTAGTACTGGACATTCTAGAAGCTCTTATGAATTGTCCTTTGACAATGCCCTTTTTCTGATAGAAGTGGTGTCCACTCTGAAAGTGTAAGTATGTATTAGAAAAGGTTAGCTTCCTATACAGTTTAGATTGAAATACATTATTGACCCGATCCTTGTATAAGGTTACATCAAGGTAATGTAGTTCGTCATTACTAATCGTATACGTAAAAGATAAAAAATGGGTGGTTGAGTTTAAATACTTGATGAAGTCCAAAAATTCATCATAGGTTCCTGCCCAAAAAATGCATACATCCATCTAGGTACCTCTTGTAGTGCACTAAATATTGCACCCAGGTGGTAGAAAAAATAAACCTTTGTTCCCATCTATGTAAGACGGTGTTAGCATAAAAGGACGCACAAGGAGTGCCCATAGCTACTCCTTTTTTCTGCTTGTATATTTCACCATTAAAATGTATATAGTTGTTTTCTAAAATTGTTTCCATGTATTCAACTAACAGGTTAGTTATAGTGTTGCCCAGATTGGTTTCAGTACTTAATACTTCATTAAACCACTCTAAGCCCACTGAATGTGGAATACTTGGGAATAGATCAACTATATCTATAGTAATCAAAAGAAGTTCCGGTTTGTAAAAAGCATGTTTTATTCATAGGTTCATACTAGGCTATCTGCCCAAGGGCATTTATAAGCCTAGCCCAGAGTTTTGTGGCTTTCGCCACCCCTTTAGTTTGAAGGATACTATGCCCATTATTTTGCTGTGCCTCTGTCAAGCAGTGACACTGAGGTAATCCCTGGGGTATATCTGCGATCTCCCATCCATTGGTCAAGATTTCTCTTGAACAAGGCCAGCGAGGTGCGGTGCCTCACATGTACCGGGATTTTGTTCCACAGCATAGGGAGTCTTTGGGTGATGAATCTGTCCCTCCAGCACGTCCTATTAATAACAGTGTCAAAGTTTAAGTCTCCCGCCCTTGTAGTTCTGAGGGATCTAGATTTTTTGAGGTGAAGCATGTTCATCAATTCTGGGTTGGACATGGCCTTGTATGTCAGGCACAGGTCACCTCTGAGCAGACGGTAGGCGACTGAATAGAGCTGGAGTTCCTTCAGTCGGGCAGCATAAGACATATTTTTGAGACCCTTTATCCTTTTGGTGAGGAACTTTTGGGGCCTTTCCAGTTGCTGCAGGTGTCTGGTCAGATACATTCCGAATGGGGCATTGTACTCCATCATTGGTCTGATGAGTGACAAGTACAGGGGAACGATGACCTCCCTTGATCTAGATGTGAATCCCTTCATGATCAGGTGGGCAATGTAGAAAGTCTTCCTAACTACTTTGGCAACGTGAGTGTCAAACGAAAGGTTACTGTCAACCTTGGTCCCCAGATCCCTGATAACCTCTTCTGTGCTCAGTGGAATGCCACCTATATGGTAGCTAGGGGTAACCTTGTTTTTCCCGAAGAGTATGACTATGCATTTTTTGGCGTTTAACTTTAGTCCATGGCTCTGGCACCAGTTATCCGTTTCTATGAGACCCTTCTGAAGGATATCTGTGTCAGATGTGTTCTCGACTATGGCACCCAGTTTGCAGTCATCTGCAAATTTTGTCAGCCATAACCCTCCTGTGTTTGCTTGTACTTCTGAAAAGTAGATGACGAACAAGAGTGGGCCCAGGACTGAGCCCTGTGGGACACCACTTGTGACAGGCTTTGAGTCTCTCACTCTGACCCTGTGGGTTCTGTCACTTAGCCAGTTTGCTACCCATCTTGTGACGTATGGGTTTACATTTAAGCTGATGAGTTTTTCAATGATACCTGAGTGGGGTATTGTGTCGAAAGCCTTTGCCAGGTCGAGGTAGGCTGTGTGGACTGCCTTTCCCTCATCAATGGTCTTGGTGACTGTTTCGAAAAAGTCAACCAAGTTTAAAAGGCATGATCTGCCTTTGACAAAGCCAAACTGGGTTGGATCCAAAGTCTGCAAGTCCCCTATGTCTTTATTTATGAGTTCCATTATGATCCTCTCCATAGCTTTGCAGATCAGGCTTGTCAAGCTGATGGGACGGTAATTTCCAGGGTCGGTGGAGGCACCGCCTTTGTGAAGTGGGACCACAGATGCCGTACGCCACTCCTTGGGTACATATCCTGAGGTGAGGCTAAGATTAAACAGCTGTCCTAACTGTGGGTTTAATTCCTCATTGAGTTGCCCGAGCACACAACCGGGGACACCATCTGGTCCCATGGATGCTGTGTTTTTCGCCTTGGAGAGAGCAGTTCTCACCTGAGCATTAGAGATGTTTGGGGGGCTACAATCCTCTGGTATAGATATCTCTCCTTTTGGGGGGAGGGGGGGGGAGAAGTTTGCACTGAACCTGTCAGCCAGTATGTTGGCAATGTCTGTAGGTTCAGTGATTTTTTCATCATTTTGAACTAATTCTGAGCATATCTGGGAGTTTCCTCCCAGGTTTCTGACAAAGCTAAAGAAGGCCTTATGATTGTCTTTTGAGTCCTTAGCGATTTTTCTCTCAAAATTTGCCTTGGATGATTTTATGAGAGATCGTAGTTTTTTACTTATAATGATCAAAGGTGTCTTACCTTTTAGGGATTTTGCTCTATCTTGTAGTAGCTTCCTCCTTTTGTTGTAGAGCTTGTTTATGGCTGGGGTCCACCAGACTGTACGCTTGCCTTTGGTACAAAGAGTCTTTGTTTTGTTTGGGATTGCCTGATCCATGCAGTCCTGTAGGTGCTGGTAGAAGGCATTTGTAAGTGATTCAGCGGCTTGAGTAATGGTTTCCGCGGGCTCGGGGGCCTTGAAAGAGACCACACTAGTCTTTAGAAGTGTGAAGTCGGCTTTTGAGATGTTCTTCACTGTGGTCTTTTTTATCTCAGGTGGGGGCGGGATGTGGACTTCCAGTGAGATTAGTTTATGATCTGATCTCACCAGTGAGGGGTATACTTCCGGTGTTGAACATTGTGACCCCATGTTCGTGATGATGAGATCAAGTATGTTTTCACCTCTTGTGGGGATGGTGACTAGTTGTTCCATGGCATTTGAGTTTATGAACTCTAGGAACCTTTGGGCTAGAGTGTTGGGGCTTGAGTAGTGATCCCAGTCTATATTCGGGTAGTTGAAGTCACCTAGTATGATGGTGTTTGGAGATGCATTTATCCCCTCCAGTGTTTTCAGGAAAGCTATGTGAGGTTCCTGAGTTTGAGAGGGTGGCCTGTAACATGCTACAAATTGCAGAGCAGTCTTGCCTATGGTTAATTGCACCTGGATGGTCTCCGATGCATTGTGCATTGCCACCAACCTTGAGGTGTGGGTGTCCTTGATGAATATGGACACCCCCCCCCCTCCTTTCTTGGTGGTGTCTGGATTCTGGGGCCGGAACGCATGATATGAGGTAAAACCTGATAGTGCCGGGGTGATCTCAGCAGCCTTGAACCAGGTTTCAGTCACAGCACAGACATCTATGTTCTCCATACTGAGAAGGGCCTCGAGTGCATGCATCTTGAGGTTGAGACTTCTGGCATTGAGCAGCATTACCCTTAGTTTTTTTCCTTTTTTGTGTTCTAGGGTGGTAGGTTTAGAATTTGAGCCTTGCCTAAAAAAGGCACTATGGGGGTGGCAAGAGCCTTTGCCAATATCCGGAAGCCCAGGGGTGAGAAAATCCCAGGAGTCCTTACAAACGTGTTCTAATGATGTTCCGAACTGTTTTGTTACCTGGTCAATAAATTTCCCTAAAGGTTCTGTAATGTCTCCTGCCCCAGATACAATTGGTCGAAACTTTAAAGGGTCAAGCCCTTTGTGTATCTTGGGGATTCCGAAAATAACAGGGATTCTTGGTTTGTTGACATACAAGTAGTTATAAAGCTTTTCATAATAGCGCCTTGAAGTAGGTGGTCAGTTAACATAAAACTAATCTTCGAATAGGCGATATTAGCCTCATTTCTAGATACTAGCTCGTACTGGTTAGAATCCTGCAACATGCTGTAAATGTAGGTATCATAATCCGAGTTGTACATCAACACCACCCCTCCCCCTTTATCAGGTTTCATAACTCTTAACATTCTCTTTCTTGAGATAGTTAATGAGTCTGAGTGTGCTTGTTGGTCTAAGTTGGTTGGAGATGTTTTAGCTACTTTGGACCGGAATGATCTAAGGTCCCCATCAACAAGTTCCTCAAAGACCTTAATAGATGGGTGGGGGGGGGGGTTGAAAGTACTACTCCTACTCAATTTGTTGTTGGTATAGGGTTGCCCCTTGAAGTAGAGTGTAAGATTTAAATTCCTAACAAAAAGTTTCAAGTCTATTAGAGTGTTCACTACATTGAAGGGGCGTAGGGGTACAAATTGGAGACCTCTGGTTAGCAAGTCAAAGGCGTCCTGCATAATGTCAACGTCTGTATAGTTGAAAATAGTAAAATTATCTTTCTTGATTACAATGTAGTTACTACCATGTGTAAAGGACATGTTATGTTCATTCTGAGACACATTGCCAGCTTGACATGCTACTATCTTCTGTTCCACCCTTGAGGTGTCTGTTTTTGTCCCCTCCCCCCCGTTCTCCCGGGGGGTTGCTGAAAATCCTGGGGGAGTTCTTTCCTTCCTTTGTCAGCCAGCCTTTCGCTTCTACGAAGTGGTTCACTATATTTTAAATTGTGTTCTTCGGGAATGTTCCCCTGGTTGTTGTTATTGATATAACTACCCACATTTGGTTTATTGACCCATCGTGATCTACCAGGCAGTGGATATACCACCCCTTCACGATATTCAGTGAGGTCATGTTCTAATTTACGTACTTTTCGGTTAAGGATTCTAACACAAAACTGATCTACTTCATCAAACACTTTATCATAGTTGAATTTTACACTCTGAAAATTTCTGTCATTCACTAATGAGTTGTTTAAACCATTTAGCTCAGTTAGAAGAATATCGGCTTTCGCCTCATATTCCAAAACCATAGCATTTAAAATTTCAATACCAGCCCTGTCAAAGATTTCACATAGTTTCTTGTAATATGGAGTTCCCATCTGTACATTGTTAGGGAACTTGAAACAACGTAGACCCTTGCATGGTCACACACTCTTTTAAATAATTAATTTCGAGCTGGTTGCTCTTATATGCATATAATTTGTCTCTTAGTTCATTAAAATTAAGTTCAATGCTGTTAGTGGCATTATTATTAAAAGTACCTTGCTTGAAGACAAATTGTTGATCTGTCCAGGCCTGGAAACCAACAACAGATCTCTAACTTGGGCCAGAAAATCTCTACCAGGCTAAACACAAGATGATACTGGTGTTTTAGAAGCCCCTTCTTGGTCTAATTCTGTCTTTGCTAGAGCAGTCGGCTCTGAGCACATTGGGTCTTTGTCCACTGCGGTTAACACAAATGGCAGGCAACCTAAAGATTTTAACTTTAATGCCTGGACAGATCAACAATTTGTCTTCAAGCAAGGTACTTTTAATAATAATGCCACTAACAGCATTGAACTTAATTTTAATGCAATAAGTCTAATTTAAGAAGGGGATTGGCTCTGAAATCCTGGCTAGATGCCAGACTCCGCCTCTAGCGGAGATCCATGAACTTATGACTGTAGCAGTGATTTACACAAACCTCTGTAATAATCAGAATACTCAAAAGCATGAAGTTTTTTTTTTTTTTTTTTTTTGGCTAGTATAGAAGTAAACATACTCACCAAAATTTCCAAATTTTTTAAATTAACTACTAGCACGTGGTTGCCAGACTTTAATTGCTGTACTTGAAATTAAATAGAATTAAATTAAATATAACATATATTTTTCTTTAAACTTGTAGGGTAGGACTACAAAAAAAAAAAAAAAAGAGGAGGACAGCGGTTTGTGGATATCGCCCATTCCCACACTCTCATGGCCTCTCTGCAAAGTGGGCAAGATCTGGTTCCCCCTTGTTTGTTGATGTACCACACTACCGACATGTCTGTTTGAATTGCAATAGTCCATGGAGGAAGAAGGGGATGGAGAGCCTGCAACGCTAGAAGCACCGCCCTCATCTCCAGGACACTGATATGCAATGAGGTCTCTGTGCGAGTCCACGTGCCTTGGACAGATCTGCCCATGCAATGCCCCCCCCCCCCCACCCGGGGAGAGATGCGTCCATGGTCACTGTGATTTGGGGTGGGGATATAGAGAAGGGGCGCCCTTCCCGGAGGTCTCTGGAATGGAGCCACCAAAGTAGCGACTCCCTGCAAATCCTGCTGAAGGGAATAGGTGTAGACAGGGGGTGACGTAGGATGGACCACTGAACCTGTAAGGTCCATTGAAGGACTGTCATCTTCAGACGTGTGATAGGTGACAGATTGATGGCCACTGCCATGGAACCCAGGGCCCTCAGGACTAGTTCCGCTGGAGGGGGGGGGGGGGGGAGCTGATGATTGTAGAAGAGCCAGAATGTGAAGGTTTAGATTGCGAAGTCCGTCCGCCATCAGAAAGACTCTGGATTGTACAGCGTCTATCCTGGCCCCTAAGAAATCCAAGATCTGAGTAGGTTGAAGGGAGGATTTCTTGTGGTTGATCGTGATCCCTAGATGGCGGGCTAGATGTAAGTAGTCCCTGCCTGAACATACTAGATGCCTGCTGGGGGCGGGTAGGAGCCAGTCATCCAGGTAAGGAAAGACCTGTATTCCCTGAAGCCTCAGGTGGGCCCCTACAACTGCCATAACCTTGGTGAACATTCTGAGGGCTGTGGTGAGACCCTGAACTGATAATGGCTGGCTCCCAGCCGAAAGCGGAGAAACCTCCTGGATCACCTGCCCATTACAATGTGGTAGTACACATCCTTGAGGTCTATCGAGCACATCCAGTCGTTTTCCTGTAAAAGTGGGAGAATGGATTGAATAGTGACCATCTGGAACTTTTCTTTGGCGACTGACAGGGTCAGTGTGGACAGGTCAAGAATTGGTCGCAAGTCCCCCTGTCTTTTTTGGCACCAAAAAGAACCTGGAGTAAAAGCCTGATCCGGATTGCCAGAGGGGGACGTGCTGGATGGCTCTTTCTTAGCAGCACTCGTATTTTCGAAGGCTGCTACCTCCCTCTGATTGGGTGGAACATCGGGGAGGCTCTCCGACTGGGGAGGATACGTTAGGAATGGGACAAAATAGCCTCTGGATATAATTTGGAGCACCCAGCAATCTGTCGTAATGGACTCCCAATTTGCTAGGTGCTCCGAGAAGCGCCCCCCGACAGCCTCCAGAGAGGAGCAGTCGGGCAACCCCTCAGGGTTGCTGCGCGGGTCATCGGAAAAAGGTTCCCTCAACCCGAAATTCTTCGGCCCCCCTCTGCCTCTGGGCCGGCATCCACCCTGCCCTCCTCTGCCTCTGAAGGATGAAGAATCCGGAGTGAAACGGGATTGTTGAGCTTTCCGGAACCACACCTTCTTTTGTCCTCTTTGGTTCCTGGAGTAAGACCTCTGAGGAGCCGAGAAGCGGATCCTGATGGCAGACGTCTTCCTGTCTTTCTTGCTCTGGAGAAGCGAATCGTGGATGGTTTTGACAAAAGCGTAGAACCGTCAAAAGGGGCGTTCGCGAAGGGTTCTGCAAAATCGTAGAGACTGAGCCAGGCCTGTCTACGCAAGATAACGCCTGTTCGTCTGGCTCTAGCCGCTCCCTCTGTGGCATGGGAGAGAAGCCGCATAGATGTGTTCGTAATCGACTTGAGAGTGGCCATTCGAGCAGAGAAGGTCCGTTTGTCCTCGGCCGACATGGACTCTGGGGGTGATCCAGCATACTCTTTGATCAGGTCCCGCTGGAGCAGAATTACATGTGCCATATAGTTCAGTGACCTTACAGAGAAGGTCGCTGAAGCGAACATCCGCTTTCCGAGGCGGTCCATCAATCGAGACTCCTTGTCTGGAGGATGTACCGAGGAACTCTCCTGTGCTAATTCCTTTTTGGTGGCAGCCACCACCACCATGGCATCCACTGGGGCACCCTTGCTCCAAAATGTCCTGTCCGTGGGAGAGCTGAGTATCCTGTCTGGTCTCTTGGGTATTGGCTCGACAGTGTCCAGCTCCTTCCATGCCCTGGTAGTTATGCGGTCCACCAAGGGGGTCGGCGGGAGGGGACACCCAAGAGGTAGATGGGTCTGCGTCAAATGCTTCCAGAAACACAGACTCATCCGAGGAAGGTTTTTGGGCAGACCACCCCCCCTCTAATACGCAACATTTCCATAATGTCTCCAAAGGAGACGTCTTTGGGGGGGTGACCTTGGGGAACCTTCCCCTTCCTCTATGTCTGTGTCTTCTGTGAGGGACTCATGCGAGTCCAAGTGCCTCCTCTTGCACTTTCGTTTGTGAGGGACCTCCTCGGGGGGGGGGGGGGGCTGCTGTCCGAAGAGGCCTCACCAACAATGTTCTGTTCCTCTACGGGAAACATCTGGGACGTAGGCGCAGGCTGTCCCTGGGGCCAGATGATGGAAGACAGGCCCGTCTGAGAGGGAATGGCGGGTGGATCCATAGCAAGAGCCTGGGGCCTCAAATCCCTCGAAAGGACCCTCTCCACGACGTTGAATGCCGAGGGTGAACTGCTTTCCCTAGGATCCGAAAGCAGTCCCTTCGGATCAGAGGTGCGGATAGGCGCCGGAGATGACCTGATCGGATCCGAAAGAGTAGTGCGCTCTGACCTCAATGGAGCCGAAGGCCCACTAACTCCTCCGGATCAGACGCTCAACTCACAGCCCCGAGAGCTCGGATCCAAAAACTGATCCGACAGACTCAAGGGTACAGTCAGCGAAGTAGGAAACACAGTCGGCGCCGACACCACCCTGGCTCCGAAGATAGTCTGATCAGACCGCTCCAAACCCCAATAGCGGGTGGAGAAGGAGCAATGGGGGCGAAAAAGGGGGTCCAGCTCCCCCTGGAGAGAGGGGGGGGAGGCAAGAGCACTCACATCTGCAGCTGGGCCTGAAGAAATCGATGCATCATCCGGTCCATGTCTGCGTCGGATAAACTCCTCGTTGACCTGGACGAGGCCGCCTAGACAACCTTGAAGGTGACCGGGTCTCCTCCTCCAGCTCCGGGGAGAAACGTGGAGAAGGAAGCCTGGAGGGGGAAGGCCCGGAGACCTTAAGGGGAGAGGCAAGCTGCTTGGATGGCGGGGCCGATGAAGCTGACCGCGCCTCTTGTGGCTACGGTGCCTATCTTTTTCCCGCTCCCTGTCCTTCTTGTCTTTCTTGTCTTTCTTTTTGCTGTCCCTTTCCTCCTGGGCCAAAGAGGGAGGTTGAGTCCCGGCCAGGGGATCGGAGGCGGTAGGTGGAGCAGCCACAGCCGCAGCTGGCGCCACAAAGGAGGAGGAGGACGAAGTGGAATCAGGGGGCAAAAGGCCCGCAAGCATTAGCTTCGCCCTCCTATCCCTTCAAAGCCCTGGGGTTGAAGACTGCAGAAATAGTGCAGCCCGAAGAAAGGTGATCACCACCCAGGCAAATAACGCACCGAGTGTGGCCATCCGCTGGGGACAGCTTATAGCCACACTCGGAGCATTTAGAAAACACAGCTTTTGGGCCTTCAGACATATATAGAGAAGAGAAAAAAAGAGTACAGGCCCACACGCACACACCTTCACACACAGAGGGGGGAGGGGAATAAACTTTAAGAAGTTTTTAAAACTACCCACAAAAATACTAAGGGAGTTAGAAGGGAATCACACACGCAAAGATATAGAAATTCTGACAGAAAATATCTATATAAAAGCCTTAACTCACAATACCACGCTCGGAGTTTGTTCTAAGAAGCTTACAAAAACCGCGGCCAATGAAATCTGGGGATTAGAGGGAGGTGGCAGGGGGAGGAGCTTGGAGCTCAGATCTTTTAGCTAGGAAAGCTGCCAGCTCGGATCCCCACAGGTTGCTGATCAAATTAAGTTAACTACTTCAGATCAGATATTTTTCTTTAAACTTGTAGGGTAGGACTAGAGGACTTGTTTTGCTTAACATGTAAAGGGCCTGACAAATTACAAATGTGAAAATACAGTTGTGTACCTACCATAAATATAGATGTTCGAGTGTATTCACTGTTGCAGTCATTACAATTGGGTTATCCTGCTGGCAGGCTACCCGCAGTCGGCCTGAATTCCAAAGTCTAGGTCCGGCGTCGGTTGCTGTTGCCTCCTCCCTGACGTCAGTGCGCCAGGGGTATAAAAGATGCAGCAGACACCATTTTCTTCAGTTTTTCTTGCCCCAGATGTCAGGTGCCCCCAAATGGTAGGCTAAAAATGTCAATAAAGCATGCATGCACTAAATAAGTTTCCTTCATCTACAAGCAAATACACCACACAGGAAGTACAGATAAAGTCCAGCAAATATAAGGGGGATGGTGGGTGGGTAACCTGGACTGCAACAGTGAATACACTCACATCTACATTTATGGTAGGTACACAACTGTACTATGTTCATCGTGTTTCACTGTTGCAGTCATTACAATTGGGTTGAATCCCAAAGCTAAGGTTAGGAGGCTGGAACTAAATAGAATTAGGAGCAACTATAAGGCCCTGCAAAACTGCAGTGGCAAAGCCTGCCCTGGATTTGGAGTAGAGTGGTGAGTGGTAAGTGGTAGTGGTTTGTAAAAGTATGCACTGAACTCCAGGATGCAGCCTCTAAAATGTCTTTGGTGGGCACTCCTCTGAGGAAGTGGCTGCTGCTCTGGTTGAATGTGGCCTAATGCCCTTAGGCACCGATTTGCCACCTTGAGAGTAGCATAGACAAATGCAGTGACCTATCCACTTTGAAATAGTCTGCTTTGAGAGAGCCTTTCCTTGTGATCCTGCAGCATATGCTACCAGTAATTGCTCAGTCTTCCTGAAAGCTTTGGTTCTGCCCAAGCAGAAGCGCAGCTGTCTCTGCATGTCCAAAGAATGCCGAAGTTTTTCACCCTTATTCTGTGGGTTTGGATAAAAGGTAGGCAAATGAATAGTTTGGTTGAGAGACACACTGGACACTACCTTAGGCATAAAAGTGGGGTTTATCCTTAGAGAAACGCTATCTGGATGGAAGATGATAAAAGATTCTACAGTCATAAGTGCCTGTAGCTCTGAGATTCGTCTTGCAGAGGTTATTGCTAGGAGCAGAGCTGTTTTCCATGATAAAAATTTTATATCAGCTGTAGCGGCTGGCTCAAAAGGAGGCAGAGTGAGTTTTTCCAAGACATAATTGAGGTCCCATGCAGGTATTGGTGATCTCCTTGGAGGCCGCAAGTTTTTGGCTCCCTTGAGGTACTGCCTTAAAGGATGAGAGAAAATAGGTGGCTCTGTATTGTAACGAGCTGAAATGGCAGAGGCATGAATCTTAATGGATGAAAAGGATAGGCCTTTGTCCAGCATCTCAGTTAAGTATTGCAAAATATGAGGTATATTTGGAACAATTATGTCAATTCCTTGTGCCTGGTTCCAAGCACAGAATCTCTTCCATTTTTCTGCAAAAGACTTTCTGGTACTGGCCCTCCTGGTCCCCAAAATAACATCCATAACCGCTTTAGTGAGAGGTGTGTTTTGAAAAGCTACATTATCCACCATGCTGCCAGATTTAAGGTCCTGAGTTGGCTGTGCAGGATCGGATTGTTTTGTTGGGTCAGTAAGTGAGGAATTTGAGGTAATGTCCATGCTGGCATGGAGTCAAGTTCCTTAGGATTGGGTACCAGTGCTGGCGGGGCCAGTCTGGTGCAATTAGTATCATTTTTGGCTTCTCATGTCTGACCTTTAAGAGTACCTTGGGGAGGAGAGGCAGTGGTGGAAAGGGGTATACTGAAGTTTTTTCAGCTGAAAGATAGAGTATCCACTTTCCATGCTTGCTTGTGATAAGTCCTTGTGCAGAATCCGTGTAGTTGGCAGTTGTGAGGGGAGGCAAATAGATCTATGTCCGGGCATCCCCCAATTCCTTGTTATGTTGAAGACTTGTGGATCCAATTTCCACTCGTGGGGATCCATGAAGTTTCTGCTTAGTTCGTCTGCCAGAGTATTTATCTTTCCTGGCAGGAATTGTACTTGCAGATGGACTTGGTAAGTCAATGCTGTGTCGCACAAAGTCATGGCTAGTCTGCAAAGGGGGTAGGAATGTGTGCCTCCCTGCTTATGTACCACATGACTGTAGTATTGTCAGTCTTTATCAGTAGTTGTCCTGGATGAAATAGATCCTTGAAGGCTGTCAGGGCATTTTGAACAGCTAGCATCTCTTTTTGATTGATATGTAGATGCATTTGGATTGCGGACCACGAGCCCTTAATACATCTTCCTGCCATGTAGACCCCCCCAGGCATAATCTGATGCATCTGCTGTCAATGTTTGCCTGGCTGGGGGCATGGTGAATGGCTGCCCCTTGTTGTGGTGACAGGCCTTTGCCCACCATTGAAACTCCTATTGCAGGCAGGGAGTGAGTGTAATTCTTGTTTCCAGGCTGTGCAATGTTGAGTCCAAACACTTTTTAGATACCATTGTCGTTTCCTCATATGCAGTCTGGCATATGGAATTAGCAAAATGCAGGATGCCATGAAGCCCAAAGCCTGCAGAATTTTTCTTGCAGTTAACTGGGTGTTTGTTGCCAACCTTTTAAAATAAGTAGTCAGTTGCCTTTGTTTGTCTGGCATGAGATAAGCCATCTGGGCAGTTAAATTTAAGCTTGCACCCAGGAATATTATCTCTGAGAGGGTACAAGTTTTGATTTCTTCTCGTTTACTGTGTACCCTAGGCATGTTGATAATCTTTTTACAAATATCAGATGCTGTAGTAGTATGTCCTTGTTCTCTGCTTGAATAAGGCAGTCGTCCAAGTAAGGATATATTTGTATTCCTCTTTGTCTGCAAAATGCAATTACTGGTGCCAGGCATTTTGTGAAGACCCTGGGCGCAGTAGATAAGCCAAAGGGCAGTGCAGAGAATTGGTAGTGCATTGAGCCAGCTATGAATCTGAGGTATCTTCTGCATGATTGCCTGATAGGGACATGCAGGTATGCCTCTTAGGTCTAAAGTTACAAGCCAAGCCTTCTTGCCCAGCATGGGCAGAAGCTGCTGCAGAGTCAACATTTAGAATTTTGCAATATCCAGGTATGTGTTTAGAATAGATAGGTCCAGTATTGGCCTCCAGGCTTTGTCCTTTCTGGGCACCAAGAAAAGTCTTGAGTAAAATCCTTGTCCCTGCTCTTGCTGTGGTACTTGCTGAATGGCCCTCATGTTCATGAGGGATGAAACTTGCTTTTGTGCCGCTGCCCATTGATTTTTTGGCATGTCTGGCATACCGTTTGCCCTTGGCAGGGTGTGAAAGTGGAACCTGTAACCTTGTGACACTATGTTCAAGACCCATTTGTCCTGGGTGATTAGGTGCCAGTTGAGAAAAAGTGCTAGTTTTCCCCCTAAAGGAGCTGCCAGTAGATAAAGTGCTTGGCGCTGGCAGGGGGAAGTCATTGGGACTGCTTTCTGTATAGCTGTGACTTGTCTTCTCCGCTTTTGGAGGTAGAAGCACCGCATTGTTTAGACCTGTATGAGCCTTGGGGCTGGGATCTGCCACTAGGGCATCTGTAGCTGCCTCTTTGTGGCCTGACACTGGAAAGGACCAATTCTTTGTAGGCCAGTGTCTGCTAAATCTTGGAGGCTGTACCTGTAAGAAATCCTTGACTGTCTGCATAGATTTGGCTTTGTCCTCCATTTTCTTCAACACCTCTTCTGCTTTAGCACCAAACAAGGTATCATGCTGTAATGCAGCATCTAATAATTTTGCTTTAACATGATCAGGCAGATTCTGTTCCTTTAACCAAGCATGCCGCCTAATGACAGAACACGTAACAGCGGCTCTGCAGGAGGCCTCCAAAGAATCAAAACCACATTGTAAAGTATGCTTTCCAACTTGTTCAGCTGCATGCAATAAATCCTGCATTTCTTGATTCTTTGTCAGCATTTTCTGTTTAACAGTGACATTATGTATTGCTGATGTTTAAGCATATGAAACTGACAATTTAAAGCCCTTATAGCCAAGGTAGCAGAAGTGTAAATCTTTTTTCCTCATCTGTCCAGTGCCCTGAATCTGTCAGAGGGGGTAGGGTTTTTTGCAGTGGAAGCCTTGACCCCCTTGGGACCCTGAGAGAGAGAGTTTCTGGGTCAGCAGCAGGGTTTTTAAAAATAAATTTGTGGGAGTCTGGAACCCTGTAGTATATTTCTGGCTCAACAGGAGCTGGAGGTAAGGAGTCAGGAGTCAGACTGGACTCTGAAAATACATCTACAAAGTCTAGCACATGTGGAATAGCAAGGGGCCTGTGCTGAGACAATAAAAGAAAGTCTCTGAGCCTTTTCTTAGATTCTGAATAATCTTGGCTCTCCCAGTGGAAATGCTCCCTCATGGTATGCAGTGTTTCGCCAAAAGAATAATCCTCAGGTGGAGAAGCTGAGGGGATAGATTCTTCAGCATCAGAATCCTCATAAGGAGGAAGATAGTATTGCTGATCAGAAGAGGAATCAGATGAAATGGAAACCTGATCTGAAGATTCATATTCTATCTCTTGCCTAGGCCTTTTGTCAGGAGGGGGGGGGGGGGGGGGGTGAGAACCCCTGATCAAAGTAATCAGGTCTTCGGCCATTTTGAGCATCTGTTTTTTTAGGCATGGAGGCCTGTCCATGGGGCTGTTGTACTTGTTTACTTGTCTTTAAAGCTGCTTTAGTCTTTGCCTTTGAAGCTGAAGTCGTTTTAACATATAATTGTGCAGGCCTGAAAATGCCCTCAGAAGCAGATGCCTGCTCAGCGGCTCCGGACCCATCTGAGGGAATGGTTTCCGAAGGTCCAATACCTTGAGTTTCTGTAGGCCTGGTTGACTCCGCGTGGGAGTCCGTATCTGCCTGCGGCTGTAACGTAGCGGTCATCAGGGGATGCAAAAGCGCCTCACTGAGAACCGGCGACTGGCCTAGAAGAAGCCTCGTCTGTTTTGGACCTCGGATGCCTGTCCTTTTCTTTGCGTTTTTTGTAAACTCCGGTAGTCAGCTGTTCCGACAGCATTATATAATTAAATAGTCTGCCAAAGTAATGAAATGAAAAATCGTACCAACGCTTACTAGTGAGTTGGTTAAATCTAGCACAAAACCGACAACTAGAAACGTCGTGGTCAGGGCCTAGGCAAGGAATACAGAAAGAATGAAAATCCTTATGAGGTATTTGCTTCCCACAAGAAATACAATTATTAACTTTTTCTGACATCGGTCTGGAGAAAGAAAAAAGTTTCCCCAATGGGGTACTTAGCTTTAAATGAAGACTTCGGATCTGAAATTTGAACTTGAAAATCTCAGGAGTCGGCCGACCGGCACTTGCGAACTGCTTTTGCTTCGGGCACCGCGCGGCAAGAAAGACTAAAGAAAATGGCGTCGGCTGCATCTTTTATACCCCTGGCGCACTGACGTCAGGGAGGAGGCGACAGCAACAGACGCTGGACCTAGACTTTGGAATTCAGGCCGACTGCGGGTAGCCTGCCAGCAGGATAACCCAACTGTAATGACTGCAACAGCGAAACATGAACATTAAGAAGTTATGTACTCACCATAACGTTCGATGCATGTAGTCCATCACGCCTCACATTCTTACCCTTGGGTTCAGAGCCGAACCTCGGCTCCAACTCGGCCATACTCTAGCTCAAAGTCTTCAACTGGCTCGTGGCTAAGAGGTATTCCATGCTGCAACACGCTTATCCCCAGATCTGGTTTGCTGCAAGCTCACACACACACACACACACACACACACACACACACACAAAGAACCCACCCAACAAATCAAAAAAGGAGTGCTGAAAACAGAGACTCAACCTCTAGGTCCTCCAGGAGGGGGTAGGTGGGTGGGTTAGTAAGAATGTGAGGTGAGATGGGCTACATACATCGAACGTTATGGTGAGTACATAACTTCTTGGATGTCATGTAGTCCAATTTCGCCTACATTCTTACCCTTGGGACAGTGTCCCTAGCACCTAAACCTTGGGTGGCTTACTGGAAAATACTCCTAAGCACTGTGGAACCAAAGAAAGATCTGCCTCTAGACATCAGATCCAATTTGTAGTGACTAATAAAGGTGTGAGACGATGCCCATGTGGCTGCAGCACAAATATCATCCATAGACATACTCGCCTGAAAAGCAGTAGAGGTAGACACCGATCGTGTAGAATGAGCCTTCACTCTAAAGGGTAATTCCTTGCCATTTGAAGTATAAATGAAGGAAATGCAACTAGAAATCCATCTGGACAGAGTTACTTTAGAAACAGGAGCCCAGAGTCTATTGTCTGAGAACGAGAAAGAGTTGATCCGATTTCCTAATATCTTTAGTTCTATGTAAATAGAAACGCAACTGTCTGTGAACATCTAGCTGATTAAACTTAAATTCTACCCTGTTATTCAGGGAAAAAAAAAAAAAAAAACAGACTCAGCTCAATGGACTGCATTGCCACTAGAAAGCGTCAGGAAGATACTGCCCACTGCCACACTCGAAGAGCCTCTCTGCAAAAGGGGTACAACCTGGTTACTCCCTGATTGTTCAGATACCATACCACTGACATGTTGTCCGAGTGGATTGCAACTGTCCCATGAGGAGGAAAAGCTCTAAAGTGCTTCCAATGCTAATAGCACCGCTCTCATCTCCAAGACATTGATATGCAAATGGGTCTCGTGCTCCTGCCACACGCCTTGGATTGTACTGCCAAGATAATGCCCCCCACCCAATCTGGGAGGCATCTGTGTTCACCGTGGCAACTGGGGAAGGAACGAAAGGCATGCCCGCATTGAGATTGCTAGTCTGAAGCCACCAGCGCACATCCTGCTTGCACCTGTCTGTAATCAGAATAAGATGGGAAAGCGGGAGATGCTGTAGAGACCATTGGGCAAAAAGTAGCCACTGAAGAAGCCTCATGTGTAGTCTTTCAAGAGGAACTAGCATAATCATGGCAGCCATGGTCCCTGATAACTTGAGGACCACTTTTGCCTTGACCTTCAATGGTAGCAAAAGCGTAGACCTGCTGCTGTAAAACCTGAATTCTCTCTTCTGGTAGGAAGGCCCTCATGAGCACAGTGTCTAATTCGGCACCGATAAAGGTAACACGCTGCGAGGGCAACAAGGCAGACTTTTCCCAATTCAGAGTAATTCCCAGACTTTTGCACGGCGTAATAGTGGCGTCCCTGGTCCGTAGCAGTAGATACCTGGTGGTGGCAGACAGAAGCCAGTCGTCCAGGTATGGAAACACTTGGACGTCTCAAGTGAGTCGCTGCCACTGCCATGCATTTGGTGAACACCCTGAGGGCTGTGGTGAGACCAAAAGGCAGGGCGCGAAACTGAAAATGGCTGGCTCCCAGCCGGAAGCATAAGTGACTTCCGGATGCCCTGTCCATCTTGATATGGTAGTAAGCATCCTTGAGGTCGATGGAGCACATCCACACATCTTTCCCTAATAACGGGAAAATTGACTAATGTGACCATGCGGAACTTGGACTTGAGATCAGAAGTCGATGTCAGGTCCACGCTCACCCGAGCCACAACACCGAGAGGAAGGCTCAGAGCCGAAGATTGGGTCTGAACGGAGAACTGTGAATCCTGGACCCTGTGGACAGAGCAGATGGGGTCGGAGCGGAGATCGGAGCATAGATGCCAGAAGGGCTACTGGAACCGACCTCACAGCGTCCAAAGGAACAGACAGCTCTGGCTCCGAAGAAAGGCTCGAAGGAGGAACAGCCAAAGATGAAGGAATGATGGGCTCTGGATCAGACTGGGCCAGAGCCGAAAGCAATTTAGCCAGCACCGATGATTGGAACAGTTTCTTCACCATTCTATCAACATAGTCATAGGAAAGGGTCCTAGAGGATACGGTCGGGGATCTGGATCTCCCTGCAGAGGGAGACCTGTGAGTCGGAGAAACTGGTCAAAAAACTGTAGAGCAGCTCAGAACTAGAAAATCTGTCACCGGCTCCAATAGACTGGGAGCCGATGTCTACATAATGTGCTGCCTTCTGTCGGCCCCAAAATCAGTGGAGCCAAAGAAGCAACTACAGTTTTGGCGATTTTCTCTGGCGGCTCCGAGGAAAGAAAGAGCCGGAAATGGTTTGTTTTCCGCTTTCTTTGTCCGGTTTGCAAGGAGAGGATCTGGAACTAGAAGACCTCTCCAAGTCTTCTTCAAAGGAAGGTTTCAGCAATCCTTTTAAAATAAGCTTGCTCTTCCTCTCTTGCAGCACACGGGGAATGAAAGCGCAGCAGAACAAGCAGGATTCTTGTAGATGAATAGCCCCAAAGCAATATACACACACAGGATGCCCAGTCAATGACATCTTATTAAATTTGACACACTTTTTAAAGCCCGAAGGCTTGTGCTCTTTAGAATCCTTGGACATGCCGACGGAAAAACACACATACACACACACACTCGGGGGAAAAATAAGAAGTTATGTACTCACCATAACGTTCCATCTGAGTAGGTGGCTTCATTTGTCTGCAACCTGTGGGTCTTGGATCCGATATCGGATCCGAGCCGGCAACTTGTAGCATAGCTATGGATCCGAGCTCCTAGCTCCTCCCCCTCACCCATAATCCCCTGCCAACCTCCTATGACCTCAGATCAAGTTTGCCCCACTATGGATACCTGAAAAGGTGTTCCAACAAGCATAATAGCTAGAACAATATAACAGGACCAAGTTCTGAAGGCCAGGGGAAAGGAGGGGGTGATGGTTGCAGACAAATGAAGACGCCTACTCAGATGTTACGTTATGGTGAGTACATAACTTTTTAATCTGGAGTAGGGACTTCATTTGTCAGCAACCTGTGGGACAGAGTCCCCAGCTACCCGAATCTTGGGTGGCCATCATGGAAGGATGTTCCGGAGCACTGCGGAGCAAAAAGATGCTCTCCCTCTGGAAATTATGTCCAGTTTGTAGTGGTTAATAAAAGTATGAGATGAGGCCCAAGTAGCTGCCAAACAAATATCGTCCAATGGCACTCTAGATTTAAAAGCAGCAGAAGTAAAGATGGAGCGAGTGGAATGTGCACAGACTCCCTCAGGTGCGGGCCTCCCGGAAGCTTGGTAGGCTAAAAGAATACATTGAGAAATCCAACTCTAAAGAATGCAGCTTGTACTCTCCTTTATTTTGATACTTAGGGAAGAAAACCGGTAAGTTGATGGACTGATTGATATCTACTTCCGATGCCACCTTGAGAAGAAAGGAGGGATTGGTCCTGAGGTACACTCTGTCCGGATGGAAGACCAAGTAAGGAGGCTTTACGGAAAGGGCTTGGAGTTCCGAAACTCTCTTGGCTGAAGTGATGGCTACCAGGAATGCTGTTTTCCAGGACAAATATTTGAGATCGACCGATGCAGCTGGTTCAAAGAGAGAAGCGGTCAAGGCTTGAAGGACTAGAGAAAGATCCCAAGGGGGTACGGCTTCTTTGACAAGAGGTCTGAGTAGAAAGGTGCCCTTGAGAAATGTTTTGCACAATTTAGCTGACATCAAAGGACCTGTCTTATGTCCCACATGGTAATGGGAGATGGCTGCCAACTGTACCTTGACTGTCGAACAACTAGCTCCTTGCTGAAAGAGCCCGGTTAGAAAATCCATTACGGACAATAGAGAGGCAGTGAAGGGATCCAGATTATGATATTCCGCCCAGACGAAAAAGCGTCTCCATTTACTGCGGTATATTTTTCTGGTGGAAGGCTTATGTGCTGCCACTAGGATGGCTTTGACTGGTGAAGAGATGCCAGGAGTCCTGACTAAGAGTGGAACTGGAGCAACCAAGCTGTGAGCTTCAGGTTGACCAGATTCGGGGTCTGTAATTCCGATGTATGGGAGATTAGATCCGGAGTGGGATCCAGAATCCAAGGAGGATTCACTAGATGAGACCACAGGTAAGGGAACCAAGTTTACCGAGGCCAGAATGGGGCAATGAGGATCATTCTGCTCCCCAACCACGAGGCTTTCTGTAAGAGCTTTAGCATCAGGGGTAAAGGAGGGTAGGCATAGAGTAGACCGGGCGGCCAAGCATGCACCAAAGCGTCTCTCGGGGCTTCCCCTGGTGGGGGAATCAGAGCGAAGAAGCTGTCGCATTTCGTATTTAAGGGAGAGGCAAAGAGATCGCAGCAGGGTTGCCCTCATTTTGCGAATATCTGCTTCGCTACTAGTGGGTTGAGAGACCACTCGTAAGGAGAAAGAATGGTGCGGCTGTGTTTGTCCACCAGAATGTTGGCCCGCCCCAGAATGTGTGTTGCGATAAGAAAGCGGTTGGTGGAAATCGCCCATTCCCACACTCTCATGGCTTCTCGGCATAAGGGGTAGGATCTGGTTCCCCCATGTTTGTTGATGTACCAAACAGACATGTTGTCTGACTGAATTGCAATCGTTCCTACGGGGAGGAGATTCTGAAGTGCCTGCAACGCCAACAGCACCGCTCTCATCTCCGAACGTTGATATGCAAGGAGGTCTCTGTATTGTTCCACGTGCCTTGGACTGTCCTGCCCATGCATTGCCCCCCCACCCGAGGCGAGAGGCGTCCGTGGTCACCGTGGCGAGAGGGGGACGAGTGCAGAAGGGCCGGCCTATATGGAGGTCCGGGGATTGGAGCCACCATAACAGGGCCCTCCTGCAAACCTTGCTGATAGAGATAGGGTGGCAGAAAGGAAGAGATTGGAAGGACCATTGCACTTGAAGGGTCCACTGCAGTACCCTCATATTTAGGCGAGCACATGGAAGAAGCATTATTGCAGCCGCCATGGAGCCCAGCGCCCTCAGGACCAATTCCGCCGTTGGAGCTTCCGATTGTAGGATGGTCCGCACATGCAATCTCAGATTCTGTAGTCGTTCCGAAGTCAGGAAGACTCGTAGATCCCTGGTATCCAATCTGGCCCCTATGAACTCTATTACTTGTGTCGGAGCAAGGGAAGATTTGTCCGCATTGATTGTGATGCCTAACTGGGGGACTATGCGGAGAAAGTAATCTCTGGCTGAGCAGAGTAGATGCCTTGTTGGGGCGGTTAGAAGCCAGTCTTCCAAGTACAGAAAGACCTGCATTCCCTGGAGTCTAAGGTGGGCCACTATCACTGCTAAAACTTTTGTGAACACCCTGGGGGCTGTGGCGAGGCCAAAGGGAAGGACCCTGAACTGATAATGACTGGCTCCCAGCCGGAAGCGGAGAAACCTCCTGGATCGTCTGTCCATTAGAATATGGTAGTACGCATCCTTGAGGTCTACAGAGCACATCCAATAGCTCTCCCGTAAGAGGTGGAGAATGGATTGAAGAGTGACCAGTCGGAATTTTCCCTTTGTTACCGACAGGTTCAAGAGGGAAAGATCTAGAAT
Source organism: Protopterus annectens (assembly GCF_019279795.1). NCBI lineage: Eukaryota > Metazoa > Chordata > Ceratodontiformes > Protopteridae > Protopterus > Protopterus annectens. Next base: position 1,063,249,442 of record NC_056737.1, read on the forward strand.
TGGTCTCATCCCCAGTCTTTTTTGGCACCAGAAAGAACCTGGAGTAGAACCCTAATCAGAGCTGGTCTTGGGGGACGGGTTGGATGGCTCTTTTTTGTAACAGCTGCTGGATATCTGCGGCTGCAGCCTCCCTCTGACCGGGTGGAACATCGGGGAGGCTCCTGAGTTTGGGGACATGATACATTGGAATTTTGTAGCCTCTGGATATGATACGAAGCACCCAGCGGTCTGATGTGATGGACTCCCATGCCGCCATATGCCTCGAGAAACGCCCCCCCGACTGCCTCCAGAGCAGAGCAGTCAGGCAACCCTTCAGGGCTGCTGCGTGGGCCGGTCAGAGAAGGATTCTCTGGACCCAAAGTTCTTCGGGGCCCCTCTGCCCCTAGGGCGGCGTCCTCCCTGTCCTCCTCTGCCACTGAAGGACTGATTGTCTGGAGCAGGTTGGGATTGTTGCGATTTCCGGAACCACATCTTCTTCTGTCCCTTTTGGTTCTTCGAGAAGGACCACTGGGGAGCAGAGAATCAGACTCAGACGGCAGACGTCTTCCCGTCCTTCTCGCTCTGGACCAGTGTTTCGCAAACGGTCTTGCCAAACAAGGAAGAATTAGAAGTTATGTACCTACCATAACGTTCCATGTTAGTTGTCTTCTCTCGCCTTCTTTCTTGCTGGATGGGTTCGGAGCCGATCCTTGGCTCGGACTCGGCACTTGCTAAGCTCGAGAGTCACTTTTACCAGCTCGAGGCAGACCCATATCCCATGATGCAAGGCGGTAATTACCCAGATCTTGTTTGGTATCTAGAGGAAAAAACTGCCTACAAAACTTCCCACCAAGGAAAGAGGAACAACTAACCTAAAAAGGCTGTAAAGGGAAACCAGGTAATCAAGGACAAGAACTAACTGGTGTCCAAGGAAGAATAATCTTCCAGAGAAATAGGGAGATCAAGGTCTGTCCAGGCTAGGGGGACAGGAGGGAGGGACGCAAGAAAGAAGGCGAGAGAAGACAACTAACATGGAACGTTATGGTAGGTACATAACTTCTAAATGTTAAGTTGTCAATCTCGCCTTCATTCTTGCTGGATGGGACCGCGTCCCTAGCACCTCTATCCTGGGTGGCTCAATGGAACAGACTGTTGAGAACTGTGGAACCAAAGCTGCCCTGTCCCTGGAGGCCAAATCCAATTTGTAATGAGAAACGAAGGTATGAGGAGTGGCCCAAGTGGCTGCTGCACAAATAGTATCTAAGGGTAGCCTAGCCTGAAAAGCTGTAGAAGTGGCTAGACCTCTTGTGGAATGAGCTTTAGGTTTTGAGCTCAGCTGCTTGCCCCTAAGCTGATAAATGTCAGAAATGGTGGAAGATAGCCATCTGGATAAGGTCACTTTAGAAACAGGGAGACCTTTTTTATTTTCAGCATAAGAAAGGAAGAGCTGATCGGACTTCCTAAATTGCTTCGTTCTGTCCAAGTAATATCTGAGTTGGCGATGAACATCTAGGTAATGTAATTTTTGTTCTGCCCTGTTAGAATAATTTGGGAAAAATACAGGAAGATCAATGGATTGGTTTAAATTAGTCTTGGAAGTAACCTTGGGCAAAAAGGATGGATTGGTTCTCAAGGATACTCTGTCCTTGTGGAAGACCAAATAAGGCGGATGAACACAGAGGGCATGAAGTTCAGACACTCTTCTAGCCGAGGTAATAGCGACTAGAAAAAGTGTCTTCCAAGAAAGAAACTTTAATGAACATGAAGCAGCCGGTTCGAAAGGAGGAAGTATCAAGGATGTCAGCACTAAATTTAGGTCCCACTGTGGTGGAGGATCCCTAACAGGGGGTTTAAGAAGGAACACTCCTTTGAGAAAGGCTTTACAAAGTTTGTGGGACATAATGTTGTGGTCTGCAAACCAGACATGGAAATTCGAGATTGCTGCCAACTGAACTTTGACTGTGGAAGACGAAGAACCTGAGTGAAAAATTACCGCTAGAAAATCCAAGACAGACTGAATAGGGGCAGTAAAGGGGTCTATGTTCTTAGATTTTGCCCAAAAGGAGAAGCGTTTCCACTTGCTAGAGTAAATCCTCCTGGTAGAGGACTTAAGAGAAGCTACTATGATATCTCTAACGGGATTAGAGATCATAGGAAGCCTGGCTAAGGAAGGAAGTGGAGCAACCAAGCTGTGAGGTTGAGGGAAGGAACGGACCGGTGCAATTGACCCGACTGGTGGGTCAGAAGATCTGGAGCTGGGTCCAGATGCCAAGGCTGCACCAAGAGATGGCGATGAAGGAACGGGAACCAAATTTGTCGAGGCCAGTAAGGGGCAATGAGAATCATTTTGGCTCTCAAGACGGTAGCTTTCTGGAGTACTTGTGGTATCAAAGGAAAGGGAGGAAAAGCATAAAGGAGTCCCCGGGGCCAATCTTGGGTAAGAGCATCTCTGGGGGGATGGCCCGGAAGTGGGAAGAGAGAGAAGTCGTCTGGGCATTTGCTGTTTTGAGGTGTAGCAAAAAGATCGCAGCATGGGCGGCCCCACTTCTGAAAAATCTCCTCCACTATGGATTGCTTGAGAGACCACTCGTGAGGCATGAGTATAGCTCTGCTCAATCTGTCCGCTATTATGTTGGTTTTCCCGGAGATATGCGTTGCTACCAGAAACCGATGAGAGTAGATCGCCCATTGCCAAAGTCTGAGAGCTTCTCGACACAAGGAATAGGACTTGGTTCCGGCCTGCTTGTTGATGTACCACACGACGGACATGTTGTCCGTGTGAACTGCAATAGTTCCTAAAGGAAGAAAGTCGTTGAGGGCTTGCAACGTTAAAAGCACTGCTCTCATCTCTAGGACATTTATGTGCAGGTGGTATTCGAACGGTTGCCACGTGCCATGAACCATCCTGCCCTGATAATGGTCCCCCCCACCCGATCAGGGAGGCATCCGAAGTGACCATTGCTACCGGGGCCGGGGGAACAAATGGTCTGCCCTGATGGACTAGAGGAGAGGAAATCCACCAGGATAGATGGTTCTTGCAGGTTTGTGTCACCAGGATCTTGTGACGCATGGGAAGCTGCTGGAAGGACCATTGGGTGAACAACATCCATTGTAGGAGACGCATGTAAACACGGGCCAGAGGAAGAAGTGTGATGGCAGCTGCCATGGGTGAACAACATCCATTGTAGGAGACGCATGTAAACACGGGCCAGAGGAAGAAGTGTGATGGCAGCTGCCATGAGGGCCCAACACTTTCAGGACCAACCTGGCTTGTACCTTTTTGCTGGATAGGATGATCCGAACGTGGTTTTGGATATCTAGGATTCTCTAACTTGTTAGGTTTGCTGACATCCGAGTAGTGTCTAGAATTGAGCCTATAAAGGTAATAGATTGGCAGGGCGATAAGGAAGACTTTTCGAAGTTGACCGAAATTCCTAACTGACCGCAGAGACGTAGAGTGTAATCTCTGGCTTGGAGAAATTGATGCCTGGTGGTGGCTGACAGGAGCCAGTTGAGATACGGAAACACCTGGAATCCTTTACGTCTCAGGTGAGCCGTGACCACTGCCATGCATTTGGTGAACACTCTGGGGGCTGTAGTGAGACCAAAGGGCAGGGCTCTGAATTGAAAATGACTGGTCCCCAGCCGAAAGCGGAGAAAGCTTCTGGAGCGTCTGTGGATTTTTGTGAGATAGACCTTGCATCCTGAAGGTCTATGGAGCACATCCAGTTGTCTTTGCCCAGAACAGGCAAAATCGATTGAAGTGTGACCATCCAAAATCTTGTCTTTTTGACAGACTTGTTGAGCCTGCTGAGGTCTAATATTGGTCTCCAGTTTCCCGTCTTTTTGGGGACCAAAAAGAACCTTGAGTAGATTCCGGACTCTAAATGATCTGTTGGTACTGGCTGGATGGCCCTTTTTTTTTTTTTTAGAAGCTTTGAAACCTCTAGTTTTGCAATTTCCCTTAGACCGGGTGGAACGTCTGGAAGGGAACCTTTTTGAGGGAAGGGGCTTTCCTCGAAAGGAATCTTGTAACCCTCGGATATGATCGACTGTACCCATTTGTCTTGAGAGAGGGAAAACCAGGCTTCTGGGTACACCGACAATCTCCCCCCCCGACTGCCTCCAAGGGTGGACAGTCGGGCAACACCTCAGGGATGCTGGAAGGGCTTGTCAGAGAGAGGCTCTCTGCTGCCCTGGTTTTGTGGACCTCCTCTGCCCCTAGGGCGGCATCTATTATTACCCCCTCTGCCTCTGGGGCTAAATTGACCACGTGCATCAGGCGTGACTCCCTGAGATTTTCGGAACCACATTTTCCCTCCCTTCTGACCTTTGGGGTAAGGTCTAGAAGGGGTGGAGAAATGGACTCCTACGGCAGAAAGAGTCTTGCCATCTTGCTTGCACCTGGTCAAAGTGTCCTTCACCTGAGGGCCAAACAATGTTGTCCCATCAAAGGGAGAGTTTGTGAAGGACGCCTTAAAGGGGTCTGCAAAATTACAGAGCCGCATCCAGGACTGACGTCTGAGAGCCACTCCTGTGCCTGCAGCTCTACTCGCCCCATCGACTGCATAAGAAATGAGCCGCATAGAGGAGTTGGTTATGGAATTAAGGATTCCCAGCTGAGAGGCAATCTTTTCTTGAGCCCCTGCCACTGACGGATCCTGTACTACTTCACCCAATTCTTTGAGGATGTCTCTTTGAAGTCTGGTGAAGTGACATAAATAATTCAGCAAACACATAGCAAAGGTCGCTGAGGAAAACATCCACTTGCCATACCTGTCCATGGACCTAGACTCCTTGTTAGGAGGATGGACTGGCACGGAAGGATCTGCAAGTTCCTTTTTGGTGGCGGCCACCACCACCATGGCATCAACTGGGACACCCTTAGTATTCAGCGGGGGCCGTGATAAACTTTGAAGGTCTCCTGGGGACTGGTTCCACCGAATCAGGAGATGCCCACGCCTTTCGAGCTATGACTTCCATGAGGGGGTCGAAAGGCGGAGACACGCAGGAGGTGGAGGGTCGAGATCCAAAAACCTCCAGGTATACAGATTCATCCTCAGAGGGATTAATGGAGGGCCAGTTCCCCCTCTGTTTCAGGAGTTCAAGGATGTCTGAAAAGGAGACATCCTCAGAGGGAGATCTTGGGGACCCCTCCAACTCATCTAAATCGGTATCTGATGTTGTAGACTCAGGGGAGTCTAAGTGCTTCCTCTTGCAGGTCCTCTTATGCGGGGGTTCACCTGAAGGATCAGGAGAAACCTCGGAAGAGGAAGTTCTTCCCAATGGGGAGACCTGGGGCGATGGATCTCTGGGTCCGGGAGCAAGAGAGCGGGAAGAGGCATCTACAGGCACCATAGAGGGAGGAGCTAAAGGAACCGACTGCTGACTAAGCTCCGGCGCTAGCACACTCCTCATCACCTCGAGGCTCCCTCCCAGGGAGGGCTGAGAGATCCCGCTCCGAAGAAACAGGGATCCCTGGTCCCACCGAAAGGGAAGGCTCCGAAGCAGATGTCGGGGTCGAGCTCACCAAGGCCGAAGCTCCGAGAGGGAGAACGGGGTCGGACAAGGGTCCGATGCCACTCGCCCCCTCGGAACCGACCAGGGAAGCCCGACGCCCGGATCCCTCCAAGGACGGTCTCAAGGAGGAGATAGGAGTCGAGGACGACGGAGCCGAAAGGTGTGGTATCGGCTCCGAAGCAGCAACAGTCACGGTACCAATAATCTCCGGCTCCGAACTCTGTAAGAGAGTCGAAGGAGGAATTTCAGGAGGGTGTAGAATAGCGGTCGTCTGTTGAGACGGGCTATGGAGCATCTGGGCTAGTGCCTGTGATTTTAATAGCCTACTCACCACTCTCTCTAAGTCATGGTCTGAGAGCCTGGAAGACCTCGATCGGCTCCGATGGCTCCGCTCCGAAAGCAAGGGGGAGGCTGGAGCCGAGTGTATAGATTCCAATGAAGGAGATCTAGACCTCTTTTTCGACGGAGCCATCAGAGCCAAAGAACGTTTGGCTCCAGGCGGAGCCGAAAACTTGTTGGCTCCGAGCGGAGACAAAGATATCTCAGCTCCAGCCGGAGCAGAGACATGCATCAACGCTAGGGTGTCTGCTCCAGCTGGAGCAGACACCGGTGCCGAAGCCAGAGTATCGGCACTGAACGGCGCCGGTACTGAAGCTTCCAACAAGGAAGGATCGGCTCTGGACGGAGCCAGTGTCGACTCTGGCGGAGTCGGAACCAAGACCACAGACTTGGACACTGAAGTCTGGGTCTTGGGAGGCTTAGAGGGCTTCCGGGAGCCGACCTTAGCCGGGGAGCTCTCAGGCTTAAGAAGACCCCTGAGGATCAACTTATTTCTACGTTCCTGCAGGACTCTCTGGCTGAAAGAATGACAGATAGCACAGGAGTCCTGCAGGTGTAGGGGTCCCAGGCAATAAATACAAAAGTGTGACCGTATGTCAGAGACATCTTCTGACAGCACGAGTCACACTTCTTGAAACCTGAGACCCTAGTATCTTTGGACATGTCTGAGTCCTAATACACACACACACACACACACACACACACACACACACACACACACACACACACACACACACACACACACACACACACACATCAGACCAAAAAAGACACTAATAACTAAAAATTAGAACAATGAGACACAACACCCACACACCTAAGTAAAATCCTGACAGGAACTGTGAGGGAGGGTAAGGCCTAAAGCCCAAAACACAAACTTATGAATAAGGGAACTAAAGGAAAATGGGTATGGAGCTAAGTGAATAAGGTTCACTAAAAAAACTATAAATAATAAAATTTTAGGGTATTGGGATACCTAAATCTTTCAAAAAGAGCAATGAAAAATCACTTACTAGGAGCTGGTAAAAAGGATGACCTCATTAGGGAAGCGGCAAACGAGATCTGGGCAATTACCGCCTTGCATCATGGGATATGGGGCTGCCTCGAGCTGGTAAAAGTGACTCTCGAGCTTAGCAAGTGCAGAGTCGGAGCCGAGGATCGGCTCGGAACCCATCCAGCAAGAATGAAGGCGAGATTGACAACTTAACATAGTACAGTTTTGTACCTACCATAAATGTAGATGTTTGAGTGCAAATACACCTGCAGTCATAACAGATGGGTTTTCCTGCCGTCAGGCGGGTCCTCGGTCGGCCGAATTCCAAAGTCTAGGTCCGGCATCGGATGTCGTCGCTTCTTCCCTGACGTCAGTGCGACAGGGGTATAAAGGAACCAGCCGACGCCATTTTCTTCAGTTTTTCTTGCCCCAGATGTCAGGTGCCCCCAGAAGGAAGGCAATACATAAATTTATGTAATAATGCAATGCAGTATAATCAAAAAACAGTAGTTGCAAGCAAATACACCATAAAGGAATACCCCAATCAGGTTGTATGAGGAAGAGTTAGCCATTAGGCCTGTCCCAGAGGGGAAGGAGGGAAGGAAACCTGGACTGCAGCTGTATTAGCACTCGAACATCTACATTTATGGTAGGTACAAAACTGTACTACGTTCATCGTGCATACAGCTGCAGTCATAACAGATGGGTAGAATACCAAAGCTAAAAAAGGGGTGGTAGGCACTAGGTGGAACTAGGAGGAGCCAGGATGCTCTGCAAGACTGCAATGGAAAAGCCTGCTCTAGATTTGGAGTATAATGGTAGGTGATAGTGCTTGGAGAAAGTATGTACAGAACTCCAAGTGGCAGCTTCCAAAATATCTTTGGTAGGAACCCCCCTGAGGAAAGCTGCAGAGGTGGCTGTGGCCCTTGTGGAGTGAGACCTGATGCCTGCAGGTACAGTTTTACCATGAAAAGAGTAACAAAAGCGTATGCAGTGGGCTATCCATTTTGAGATTGTCTGTTTGGAAATATGCTTCCCTTGATCTCCTGTAGCATAGGACACAAAGAGTTGCTCTGATTTTCCGAAAGCCTTTGTTCTGTCCAAATAATAACGTAGCTGTCTGTGAATGTCCAAGGAATGTAGTAGTCTCACCCCTTTGTTTTGAGGATTGGGGTAAAAGGTAGGTAAGTGGATAGCCTGATTCAAGGCTACCCTGGATACTACCTTTGGCATGAAGGAAGGGTTGGTTCACAAGGATACTCTGTCCGGATGGAAAATGATCCAAGGCTGCACAGCCATGAGGGCTTGTAGTTCCGAAACCCTGCGAGCTGAGGTGATAGCCAGCAGGAAGGCTGTTTTCCAGGACAAATATTGCAGTTCTGTTGAGGCAGCTGGCTCAAAGTGAGGCAAAGTAAGTTTTTCAAGAATGAAATTGAGGTCCCAAGCAGGTACTGGTTGTTTCCTTGGGGGTTTTACATTCTTAGCCCCTCTGAGGAACCGTCTTAAGAGGGGGTGAGAGAATAAAGGAGGATCAGTGTTGTATTCTGCAGAAATGGCTGAGGCATGGATTTTGATGGAAGAGAATGAAAGTCCTCTGCTTAGCAGCTCAGCTAGGTACTGTAATATTTGAGGTAAATTCAGTATTATGGGGTTCTGGCCCTTTTTCTCATTCCAAGCACAAAACAGTTTCCATTTGCGGAGTAGGCTTTTCTAGTAGAAGGTCTTCTGGCCTCCAAAATGACATCCTGCACCTCCTTGGAGAGTAGGGTCTGTTGTGATTTTAAGGAATCTTCCATGCGGCCAGATTGAGTGTTTTCAGCTGACTGTGAAGAGTTTTGAAATTGTGCTGAGTCAGTAGAAGAGGCATTAGAGGCAGGATCCATGTGGGGAATGCGTCAAGCTCCTCAGGAGTGGGTACCAGTGTTGTCTTGGCCAGTCTGGAGCAATGAGAATCATCTTTGGTCTGTCTTCTCTGGTTTTTAATAGAACTTTGGGCAGCAGAAGAAGAGGTGGAAAGGCATAAACTGTCATTGTTGTCCAACTGAAAGAGAGTGCGTCCACTTTCCAGGCCTGTGGATGAAAGGTCCTTGAGCAGAATTTTGCCAATTGGTGATTTCTTTGGGAGGCAAAGAGATCTATGTCTGGCCTTCCCCATGCTTGAATTATCTTTGAAAAAACTTGAGGATGCAACTTCCATTCGTGTGGATCTGTCATATTTCTGCTTATTTTGTCTGCCAGCGTGTTTTCCTTGCCTGGCAGGAACTGTGCTTGAAGCTCGATTTGTAATTCCAGAGCCATGTTCCAAAGAGGCATGGCTAGCCTGCATTGGGGGTATGAATGGGTTCCTCCCTGTTTATGTACCACATTACTGTGGTGTTGTCTGTCCTTATCAATAGCTGGCCTGGGATGCAGCAGGTCTTTGAAAGCTGTAATAGCATTTATTACTGCTAGCATTTCCTTTTGATTGATGTGTAGGTGCTTTTCTTTTTGGGACCATTTGCCCTGAATGCACCGATCTGTCATGTGAGCCCCCCAGGTGTAATCAGAAGCATCTGTCGTGATGACTTGATTTGCTTGAGGCTGGCAGAATGGGAGACCTGTGTTTCTTTGGCATGCTTGAGCCCACCACAGAAATTCCTTTTGAAGACATGGAATCAGTGGTATTATTGTTTCCAAACTGTGGCTGTGTTGAGACCATAGGTTTTTTAGGTACCACTGAAGTTTCCTCATATGCAGCTTTGCACATGGGATTAGTAGGATGCAAGATGCCATGAATCCCAGAGCCTGCAGGATTTTCCTTGCAGTCAGCCTGGTGAAAGTTGCCAGTTTTCTTAAGTATTGAGTTAGTTGCCCTTGTTTCTCTGGAGTGAGGTAGGCCATCTGGGTGTTTGTATCCAAGCTGGCACCCAGGAAAATTATTGTTTGAGAGGGAATTAGTCTTGACTTCTTTTTGTTGACTGTGTATCTGAGAGATTTCAACAACATTATTACATACGCCAGGTGTTTCAGAAGTATGTGCTTGCTGTCCGCTTGGATCAGGCAGTCATCCAGGTATGGGTATATTTGCATCCCTTGAAGTCTGCAAAAGCAATTACTGATGCCAGGCATTTCGTGATTACTCTGGGCGCAGTAGATAAGCCAAAGGGCAATGCAGAGAATTGATAATGGGTTGAACCTGCAAGAAATCTGAGGTATCTTCTGCAATCTTGTCTGACTGGGACATGCAGGTATGCCTCCTTGAGGTCCAATGTTACCAGCCAAGACTCCTTGCCCAGCATGGGAAGAAGCTGCTGTAATGTGAGCATCTTGAAATTTAGCACGAGTAAAAATGTGTTTAGGATGGATAGGTCCAAAATAGGTCTCCAATCTTTTCCCTTTCTTGGTACCAGGAATAGTCTGGAATAAAAACCTTGACCGTGTTCTTGTGCAGGTACCTCTTGAATAGCTTTCATGTCCACGAGATCTGAAATTTGTTTTTGTGCCTCTGCCCCTTGATTGTGTGGCAGAGGTTTGGCATGCCTCTCATTTTTGGAAGGGTGTGAAAGTGGAATCTGTAGCCTCTGTCTATAATGTCCAGGATCCATTTGTCTTTCGTGACAATATGCCAATTTTTTGAAAATAATGCCAGTTTTCTGCCTAAAGGTGCTGCCATTTGAGCCTTGCTTGACATGCAAAGGGGAAAGTCATTGGTTCTGCTTTCTGAATGGCTGTGAACTATCCTCACCACTTCTTTGTGTAGTTGCTTGCCATTGTCTGCCTCTAAACGATCCTTGAGATTGCCCTCTACCCCTCGGGCATTGTATCTACCTCTTTGGGGTCTGTCCGTGGCTGGAAAGGACCAATTTTTGGAAGGCCAATTTCTACTGAAACGTGGAGGTTGTACCTGTAGGAAATCTTTCACTGTTTGCATTGATTTTGCCTTTTCCTCCATTTTCTTTAATACCTCCTCAGCTTTAACACCAAACAATACATCTTTTTGCAGAGGTGCATCCAGTAATTTAGCTTTAACATGATCTGGTAAAGTTTGCTCTTTGAGCCAAGCATGTCTACGTATGACTGATCCTGTAACAGCAGCTCTACATGAGGCCTCTAAAGCATCAAAATCACATTGTAAGGTATGTTTACCCACTTGTTCTGCACTATGTAACAAATCCTGCAACTCCTTCAAGTCTGGTTGTTCAGGTTGTGACATTTTGCTTTTCAACTGTGATAACAGAAACTGTTGGTACTTTAACATATGGAACTGACAGTTTAATGCCCTCATGGTTAAGGTGGCCGAGGTGTATACCTTCTTCCCCCACCTTTCTAAAGCTCTGAAATCTCTCTCTGAAGGCAATGGATTTTTAGCAGTGGAGGCCTTAATTCCCTTGGGACCCTGTGAAATAGTTTCTGGGTCAGCCGCATGGCTTTTGTATAGAAATTGGTGTGAATTAGGGACCCGGTAATACCGGTCAGGCTTGACTGGAGCTGGAGGTAAAGAATCTGGGTTAAGGCAGGCCTCCGAATACACATCATCTAGTATGGCTAAGACGGGAGGTATAGCCAGAGGACTGTGCTGAGGGAGCAAGAGGAAATCCCCAAGCCTTTTCTTGGAGTCTGAGTACTGTTGGCCTTCCCAGTGGAAGTGTTCCCTCAAGGTATGTAAGGTTTCCCCAAAAGAGTAATCCTCAGGAGGGGAGACAGAGGGGATGGACTCTCTCTGCATCAGAATCTTCAAAAGGGGAGTAAGAATGTTCCTGGTCTTGAGAATGTTCTGAAATAATGGAGGCCTGGTCTGAGGAAGGGGATTCTTCCTCCACTCTGGGCCTTTTGTCCGAAGGGGGTTGAGACCCCTGATAAGAGTAATCAAATCCTCAGCCAATTTGAGCATCTGCTTTTTAGGCATGGGGAATTGAGAGGGGCCCTGTGGGGCTTGTCTTTTAGTATGCATGGCTGCTTTAGACTTGGTGAAAGCCTTGATGGAAATAGAAGAGGATGGCCTGAAGACACCTTGAGAGGTGGCAGGCCTGTCTAAACTCTGAGTTTCACTGCCAAGAGTGGCTTCGGTATCGGTAGTCTGGGTGTGGGCCGAAGAGCCTGCGACCTCTGGCACTGAAGACACCGCCAAAGAAGTGTCATCGGTAGTCAGGGGCTGCGTAGGCGCCTCACCGAGAACCGGACCACCTGTAGTCTGCTTTGGCGTGGTGTCGGTAGAAGTCGCGGACCTCGTATGTCGGTCCTTATCTTTGCGTCTTTTACTTAAAACTGTAGTCGGAGTATCAGACGACATAATGTAATTAAACTTTTTGCCAAAATAGTGTTGGGCGAACTCCGCCCGACGCTTAATAGTGCGTCTGTTGAATGTAGCACAAAAATGACAGGCCGAGACGTCGTGGTCTGGGCCTAAGCAAGGAATGCAGAGGGAATGAAAATCCTTATGCGGTATTTGCTTCCCACATGAAATGCAATTAACTTTGTCTGACATCGGTCTGAGGCAAGAAAAGATTCCCCAACGGGGTACTTAGCTTTCAAGAAGACTTCAGTTGAAAAATATTCCTAATCTCAGGAACTGGCCGACCGGCACTTGTGAAATGCTTCTGCTTCGGGCACCGCGCGGCAAGAAAGACTGAAGAAACTGGCGTCGGCTGGTTCCTTTATACCCCTGTCGCACTGACATCAGGGAAGAAGCGACAACATCCGACACCGGCTGGTTCCTTTATACCCCTGTCGCACTGACATCAGGGAAGAAGCGACAACATCAGACACCGTACCTAGCCTTTGGAATTCGGCCGACCGAGGACCCATCTGACGGCAGGAAAACCTTTTAGTTATGTACTCACCATAACTTCAGATGTTTGGGATCCATCTCGCCTACATTCTGAATGATGGGTTCGGAGCCGATCCCTCGGCTCCGACTCGGCACGCTTATGCCAAAGAGCGAAGTCTCCTATTGGCTGAGCTTACTATATCCCAGGATGCACCACCATCAGTCCCCCAGATCTAGTTTGTCCGCATACATGCACACATGCATACCCTGCTTATATAACATCGTCAGATGAAACAAGATAAAAACAGTGGAACTCAAACCGTTCTATCTCTTCTGATCTGCAAGGCAGGGGGAAGGAGGGTGGGTATCAGGAATGTGGCGAGATGGATCCCAAACATCTGAAGTTATGGTGAGTACATAACTAAAAGATGTTATGTGATCCTATCTCGCCTACATTCTGAATGATGGGACAGCGTCCCTAGCACCTGAATCCTGGGTGGCTCACTGGAAAACACTCCTGAGTACCGTGGAACCAAATGAAGCTCGTCCTTTAGATGCCACATCCAATTTGTAGTGGGAAATGAAAGTGGGCGGGTTGGACCAAGTAGCCGCAGCACAAATTTCCGAAATAGCGAGCTTGGAATGAAAAGCTATAGAAGTAGCCATAGCTCTGGTAGAATGAGCTTTGATAGATGATGCAAGTTGCTTATTTGAAGAAGAATAGGCCTGAGTTATGCAATCTCTGATCCATTTTGAGATTGTAGCTTTCGTGATGGTTTGGCCCAATTTATTATCTGAGAAGGACACAAACAACTGGTCTGACTTACGAAGTTGCTGAGTCCTGTCTAAATAGAAGCATAATTGCCTGTGAACATCCAATTTATGGAGAGTGTATTCTGCTTCATTAGAGAATTTTGGAAAGAAAACTGGTAGTTCTAGAGATTGTTGAAGACAGAAACTAGAGCAGACCTTCGGGACAAAGGATGGATTAGGCCTAAGAGATACTCTATCTTTGTGGAAAATCAGATATGGTGGTTTAATAGACAGGGCTTGAAGCTCTGAGACTCTTCTTGCCGAAGTAATAGCCACTAAGAATGCCGTTTTCCATGACAGATATTTTAATTCGCATGTAGCAGCCGGTTCAAAAAGGGGGGGATGTTAATGCGCGAAGCACTAAATCAAGATCCCACGGAGGTGCAGGATGAAAAACTGGTGGCCTTAACAGACTCGCACCTTTAATGAATGTTTTGCATAGCCTGCTGCTCATCAAAGGAGGATCCGTGGATTCATGGAATTTAGAGATAGCAGCTAGTTGAACTTTAATAGTTGAGACAGAAGATCCCTGATTAAATAGGGATGTTAAGAATTTCAAAACCTCTGGGACCGGAGCAGTGATAGGGTCTAAGCCCTTGAGTTGAGCCCAGATAGCAAACCTCTTCTACTTACTGAGGTACAATTTGTTAGTGGTGGGTTTGTGGGCGAAGACAAAATGTGAACAACTTCGGGTCTAGTGTGTGTCTTCTAACTAAGGTCGGAAGTGGAGGAGCCAAGCTGTCAATTTCAGAGATTGAAGGGACTGATGCCAATGTCCCGACTGATGGATTAGCAAATCCGGGATCAGGTCTAATGTCCACGGATCGTCCACTGCATGCTTTTCAGGTAAGGAAACCATATCTGACGAGGCCAGTATGGGGCAATCAGAATCATTGAAGACCTTAGCTGAGAAGCTTTTGAATGACTTTGGGAAGGAGTGGAATTGGAGGAAAAGCATAAAGCAACCCTGTTGGCCAGGGTTGTGCTAGAGCATCCATGGCGGTACTTCCTGATGTGGAATCAAGGAGAAGAACCTTTGGCACTTGGTGTTTTGTGGAGTCAAATAGGTCGCAGCACGGCGTCCCCATCTCTTGAAAACCTGGGCTGCTACTGTGCGGTTTAGAGACCATTCGTGAGGAGAGAGAATTGTCCTGCTTAATTTGCCCGCCAATACATTTGACTTTCCCGGGATGTGGGTAGCTACCAAGAAGCGGTTGGTAGCTACAGCCCATTCCCACACTCTCATGGCCTCTCTGCAAAGGGGATACGATCTGGTCCCTCCTTGTTTGTTCAGATACCAAACCACCGACATGTTGTCTGTGTGGATGGCGATGATGCCCTGAGGAAGGAACTTGTGTAAGGCCTGTAGGGATAGAAGTACAGCCCTCATCTCCAACACGTTGATGTGGAGAAGAGCTTCGTCCGGAAGCCAGGAGCCCTGAACTAGCCTGCCCAGACAATGCCCCCCCCACCCTATCTGGGAGGCATCTGTCGTCAGGGTAACCACTGGAGGGGGGAGAACAAAGGGTTTTCCCTGATCCAAGTTGGATGTCTGAAGCCACCAGCGCAGGTCCCTTTTGCATGTTTCCGTAATCATGATGTGATGATTGAGGGAAAGATCTTGAAAGGACCATTGAGTTGATAAGAGCCACTGGAGAATCCTCATGTGTAACCTTGCTAGAGGAACTAAAAGTACCGTGGCAGACATTGAGCCTAGAACCTGTAGGACCATCCTGGCTGGGGCTTTGGATCTCGAGATCAGAGCTTGAACTTGGCCCTGTAAGGTTCGGATCCTTTCGGCAGGAAGAAAGACACGCATCAATCTTGAGTCTATCTCTGCTCCTATAAACTTTATGCTGAGAGGGCAGCAAGACAGACTTTGACCAATTGAATGTAATCCCCAGGGAAACACCCAGGAGATGGTGGCTTTGAGGTTGTCCATAAGTAGATGCCTGGTGGTGGCAGTCAGGAGCCAGTCGTCGAGATAGGGAAACACTTGGAATCCAAGGCTCCTCAGGTGAGCCGTCACTACTGCCAAACACTTGGTGAACACCCTGGGGCTGTGGTGAGACCAAAGGGCAGAGCACAAAATTGGTAATGACTGGCTCCCAGGCTGAAGCGCAGATACCTTCTGGACGCCTGATGTATCGGTATGTGATAATAGGCGTCCTTGAGGTCTATGGAGCACATCCAAACATCCTTCTCCAACAACGGGAGAATGGATTGCAACGTGACCATTCGAATTTGGATTTCGTCGGATAGGTTCAGTCTGCTGAGATCCAATATTGGTCTCAGGTCCCCTGTCTTTTGGCACTAAAAGAACCTTGAGTAAATTCCTGATCCGATTTGGTCTGTGGGGACCAGTTGGATGACTCCTTTTGTAGCAGCTTTGAAGCTTCTGCGGCTGCAATTTCCCTTTGACTGGGTGGTGGGTCCGGGATTCTCTTGGACGGAGGGTGAGCAATTGAATGGGATGATGTAACCTCCGGCATTATCCGAAGCACCCATCTGTCCTGAGTGATTGACTCCCAGGCTTTTAGGTGCTTGGCGAACGACACCCGACTGGCTCCAGAGCAGCACAGCCGGGCAATCCCTCATGTCGTGTGGGAGGCTGGAGAGCCACGAAAGGACTCGCGGTCTCCAGAATTGCGAGCCCCTCTGCCGCCTCTGGGACGGCGTCTCCCTGAAAAATTTCCCGCCCTCTGCCTCTGGACGGGAATCTTCCTGCTGTTGGGAGAAAAACTTGCGAGATTTTCGAACCACATTTTCCCCTCCTTTGGCCTTGGGGTAAGGCCGAAGGGGTGGAATAACGGCCCCTACGGCAGATAACGTTTTCCCTCTTGCTCACAGCGGGTAAGGGTGTCTTTCACCTTGGGTCGAAACAATGAGGACCCAGCAAAGGGAGCGTCGGCGAAGGAAGGCTTGAAGGCCTCCATAAACTGACACAAGCGGAGCCAGGCCTGTCTCGTGAGCCACGCCTGTGCCTGCCGCTCTACCGCCCCGGCCGCATAGGATATGAGCCTCATGGACGAGTTAGCAATTGACGTGGGATAGCCAACTGAGAGCTAACGGACTGGGCTAGCTGCTCAGGTAGGTTACCCGAGAGGAGTCTGACAACTCCTTGACCAGATCCCTCTGAAGCCTGGTAAAATGTGCCAAATAATTCAGAGACCTTAAGGTAAAGGCCGCTGAAGTCAGGGTGCGCTTCCATTACCTATCCATACTCCTAGACTCCTTATTAGGAGGATGGATGGACGTTGAAGCCTCTGCCACGTCCTGCTGTGTAGCAGATGCCACCACCATGGCATCTACAGCCACGCCTTTAGTAAGGAACTCCTTCGGGGAGCAGATAAGAATTTATTTGGACGAGAAGGGACTGGTTCCACAGTATCCGGTGTTCCCACGCCTTCGCCAAACTAAATCCAGAAGCTCGTCGAAGGGCGGACATACCCAGGACGCCCAGGGCTGAGCCCCAAAGGCCTTGCGGAGCACTGATTCGTCCGCAGAGGGGTTTGGACATCCAGCCGCCTCGTTGTTTGAGGATGTCTAAGATGTCTGCAAAGGAGACATCATCCGAGGACGACTTAGGGGAGCCCTCTGCATCATCCATATCCGTGGCCGATGTGATAGACTGGGGGGAGTCCACGTGCTTCCTCTTGCACGATCTCTTCCTGGGGGGGTCCGCTGGAGATGACGCCGAAGAACCCTCAGGAAGAGGGAACCCCACTGGGGTAACCTCAGGCCTCGGGCTCCGCTGGCTACGGACAGGGGAACTGCCAAAGACCCAGTCTCCACGCCCAGGAAGGTGCTGGTAAAACCGGAGAGATGGCAAGAGGATTTGGCCAAGGCACTCCTCATGGCTCTGAAAGCCGGACCTCCAGAATCCTGGGAGCGTCCAGTCTCCGGGCCATGATAGTAGACGGAAGTCCGCAGCGAAGCACCGAGGGAGGCTCGGAACCGAAAGCATCGGTCCCGAAACATCACCCTCGGGTCCTCCCGAAGAAGTCCGCGTACCAAACTCGGACCCGAGGGCCGGGTTGGAGTAAGGGTCGGAGCCGACCCTGAGATCTCCACCGGCTCCAAAGCACCTGCTCCGGCGGAGCCAAGCAGTCGGAGGAGGAATAGCAATGGGGTGGGTCATGGCCATCGGCTCCGAAGCCAACTGGGTCGGAGCGAAACAAATTTTGGAAGACTGGGGACTGGAAAAGTCTTTGGAGCACCCTGTCTATATCAGAATCCGACATTCTCAAGACCGAGAGGAAACAGAACGGGTTCGAGAAGACCTCTCCCTCGGCCCCAAGGGACTAGGGGACCGGCTCGGCGACTCGATGAGAATCGGCGCCGAGGAACACACCAGATTCCATCGGTGCCGAGGTAGACTTCGGCCGAGGAGGAAGTGTCTGAGCGACCCTTGTCGGCTCCGAGAGCAGTGGAGCCGGCGAAGGTGACCCGCCTCTCGATGCCCCAGCCATCGGCTCCGAAGCCAGGAGTCGATACTGGAGGCATCGAGGCAGACCGTTCGACCTCGGCTCCAAGTCTTTGGAGCCGAAGGAGAGGCCTGCCTAGGTCTCTTGGCAGTCGGATCCGACGGACTGGTCGGAGCCAAGCCCTTTTCTTTTGGCAGGAGTCGGAGCGGAAGACAAGGCTTCTTCAAAAGAAGGTTTAATCAACCCTTTAAGAATTAATTTATTTTTCCTCTCCTGGAGGACCCTAGAGGAAAAAGCGTGACATACGCTGCATGACTCCTGCAAGTGCTTTGCCCCTAAACAATAAACACAAAGTAGATGGTCATCAGTAACAGACATCTTAAAAGCACATTTAGTACATTTTTTAAAGCCCGAAGGCCTAGGGGCTTGAGACATAATGTTAAACAATTTCTGACAGGAAATTTAACAACTGTAGAATCGCTTATAACAAAAAACCGAAGGCTTACAGAAACAGTGTAAAACACAACCTTGGGTGTAATAACCGGAACTTTAAAACACTAAAAGTTCAGTTATACAGTTTGACCGAAAAGGCCCTGGATTGAAAGGGGGGCGAAACAAACTCTACTCAATCACCCACAAGAAATACCACTACTCAATCGTACACAACAGGCAGCAAAAGGCAGCAATAGCCGTTAAAACGGCTTTTGTGAAATACAAGCACAAAAACTGACAGAAAAAGTAGTTAATAAAAGCTACTCAGCCCAGCCAGCTCGAGACCACGTCCTTGCAGTTAAGCGGCAAACGAGATCTGGGGGACTGATGGTGGTGCATCCTGGGATATAGTAAGCTCAGCCAATAGGAGACTTCGCTCTTTGGCATAAGCGTGCCGAGTCGGAGCCGAGGGATCGGCTCCGAACCCATCATTCAGAATGTAGGCGAGATAGGATCACATAACATCCATCTGTTATGACTGCAGCTATATGCACAATGAACATCCATCAAAAGGGGCATTCGCAAAGGAC
This sequence comes from Protopterus annectens, assembly GCF_019279795.1. Lineage (NCBI taxonomy): Eukaryota > Metazoa > Chordata > Ceratodontiformes > Protopteridae > Protopterus > Protopterus annectens. Next base: position 1,063,268,282 of record NC_056737.1, read on the forward strand.
GCCTTAAAGGGTTCCGCAAAGTCACAATGCCAGAGCCAGGCCTGACGTCTCATGACTAGGCCCGCTCTGCTAGCTCTAGCGGCTCCCTCAGTAGCGTGGGACAAAAGCCGCATAGAGGTATTGGAGATAGACCTTAGAGTGGCCATTCGAGTGGAGTACAACTGCTTGTCCTCCGCTGACATTGACTTAGGGGGGGAAGCAGCGTATTCTTTGATAAGATCCCGCTGCATCCTGATGACATGTGCCATATAGTTCAGAGACCTTACCGAGAAGGTCGCTGAACTAAAAACCCGCTTCACAAGGTGATCCATCGAGCGGGACTCCTTGCTTGGTGAATGGAACGAAGGGCTCTCCTGAGCTAGTTCCCTCTTCGTGGCTGCTAGCGTCAACATGGCATCTATGGGGGGACCCTTGCTCCAGTGGGACCGGTCTGCGGGGAGGGGCTGAGTATCCTGTCCGGGCGTTTAGGGACTGGCTCCACAGTGCACGGCTCCTTCCACACCCTGGTGGTAATAAGGTCCACCAGGGGGTTCGGCCGGAGGGGACACCCAAGAGGTAAACGGGCCTGCTTCGAATGCCTCCAGGAACACTGACTCGTCAGAGGAAGCCTTGGGGGCAGACCACCCACCTCTAATCCTAAGCATTTCCATGATATCTCCAAAGGAGACATCCTCCGGGGGCGACCTTGGGGAGCCTTCCCCTTCATCCAAGTCTGTGTCCTCTGTTAATGACTCGGGGGAGTCCACGTGCCTCCTCTTACACTAGTGCTTGCAAGGCACTTCCTCGGGGGGGGGGGGGGGGGGCTGTCCGAGGAAATCTCACCAGCAATGTCTTGTTCCAATGGAACAACCTGGGACATCGAAGCAGGCTGCCCCTGTGGCCGGGTGATGGAAGCCTGACCCAGCAGAAAGGGAGTGCAGGGTGGAGCAGAGGCAAGGGCCGGGGGTCTGGATGCTCTCGACAGAGCCCTCTCCACTACATCGAAGGCAGAGGGGGAGCCGCTCTCCCTGGGCTCCGAAAGTAGACTCCCATTCGGATCCGATGAAGGGATCGGAACCGGCACCGAGACCATCAGATCTGAGGGACCAGTGTGCTCAGACCTGGACGGAGCCAAAGGCACACTGAAACCCTCGGATCCGAAGCTCAGCCCACAGCTCCGAGAGGTCTGATCCGACGATGTAACCGACAAACTCGAGGGCAGGGTCGGATCCGAAGTACTCAGTACTGTCTGCGCTGACCCACCCCCGGCTCAGACACTGCCCGGCTCCGAACCCAGAAAGCGGGTCGGAGAAGGAGCAATCGGAGCAAAGAAAGGGGTCGAGCTCCCAAGGGGGCAAGCACTCCCATCTGCAGCTGGGCCTGGATGAACCTTCGCATCATCCGGTCCAAGTCTGCATCTGACAGGCTGTATGTAGATCTCGAAGAGGCCACCGAGGCAGACCTGGAGTGCCGCCTCGATGACCTCAACGGAGATCGGGTCTCCTCATCCTTGGGTCCCGGGGAGTAGCAAGGAGATCGGAGCAGAGGAGGAGGAGACCTGGAAGCTGTGGAGGGAGAAGCCCACTTAGCCGGGGGGGCCGAAGCGGAAGCCTCGGCCCGCCGTTTGTGGTGCTTCTCCCTCTGTTTCTCCCTCCTGGCCTCCCTGTCCTCTGGAGTTTTAGTGGGAGTTTGAATCCCGGCCGGGGGAAGGGGGCAGGAGTGGCTACCACCACAGGCTGAGCCAAGGGAGGAGCAGAGGCCGAAGCCGAATCCGGAGGCAAAAGACCCGCCAGGACAAGGTTCGACCTCCGCTCTTTCAGTGCCCTGGGGTTGAACGCTGCACAAATTGTACATCCTGAAGAGAGGTGTTCAACCCCAAGGCACCGAACACACAGAGTGGGGCCATCAGCCAGAGATGGCTTATGGCCACACTCGGTGCATTTAGAAAAAATAGGTTTTGGGGCCTCTGCCATACCCAAAACTAAAGTACACTACACAATCACACAGGCCCCAAACACAAACACACAGACACACTAACGACCAGCGAGGGGTGGGTGAAAACCAAAAAAAAAATTAAACTAAATAGGAACCTAACCACTCACACAAATTACAAATACAAAGTTTGACAAAAAAGATGAAGAAATTCACTTATCTGTTGATAAACGCTAGGAGCTCTAAAATCTAGCTACACACTCAAGCGCGGCAAACTAGATCTGAGGTCATAGGAGGTTGGCAGGGGATTATGGGTGAGGGGAGGAGCTAGGAGCTTGGATCCACAGCTATGCTACAAGTTGCCGGCTCGGATCAGATATCGGATCCAAGACCCACAGGTTGCTGACAAATGAAGTCCCTACTCCAGATAAGTAGCGACACCTTCACCAAAATAACCAAAGGTAGAGCGCAGGAAACTAGAGCCTCTAACTGAAATGGCCTAGAGACCACGGGGTAACCACAGGGAGGACTAGGTCCTCTAAGTTAAACAGACCTAGCTATGGGAATAAGCAGGAAACCACTAACGGGTATACTACAAAAAACACAGGGGAGGACTAGGTCCTCTAACCGAAACGGGCCTAGCCCATAAAGGAAACGGGATACCAAAAAAGGGGCCAATAGAACCGGTCACACAACCAGCATAAGCAAAACACACACACTAGCTATGAAAATAGCTTTTGGAGCTACAAAATTGAAATCTAAATCTAAAAATTGTAGTTAGCCACGGCCAAGAGCGAGACCAAGTCCGAGCTATAAGAGCGGCAAACGAGATCTGGGTATAGGCTTGTTGCACCACGCTTAGCCATGAGCCAATTGAAGACTACGAGCTACAGCATGGCCGAGTCAGAGCAGAGGTTCGGCTCCAAACCAAAGGGTAAGAATGTAGGTGAGATTGGACTACATAACATCATTACTTGCATGATTTAGCACAATTATATAAACAATGTGCATGAAGCCACGGTGGTGCATCAGTAGCGTTGTTACTCACAGCAAAAGGTTCTCCCGTTCAATTCTTGGCTGGAGTGCGGGTAGTGCCTTCTGTGTGGAGTCCGCATGTCCTCCCCGCGGTTGGGTGGCATTCGAAAGACATGAGTAAGTGGGTGTGCCTTTGTTGAAGGTTGGGTGTCGAGCTGGCACCTCGGCGTTCGTGAAAATTTACTGCCAATCATTAGCGGACCGGAGTTCCGCTGTAGTGACCCCTAACCAGGAAAAGCCAAAAGACAAACAACATATAAACAATGTGCATACAAAAGGTTTTTAATATCATGCAGCAGAATATGTCAGAACAAAGACAATATACCTCTTGTGTCACAAAAATCCTGTACAACTCTTCTGGAGAAGTTAGGAAGCTCTCTCTTAAATTCAAGTTACAGGTTGGTATTTTTACTCCTACTGGAACCTTTTTAGGTAATGGGACACCTGTAACAATCTTTGGGAAAAAAAAAAAAAGCATTATGAGTATCAACTGCTTTAATAGCGTCAATGTTTCTGGTATGCAGAATTTATTTTCAGCCCAAAAGAATCAATTACTCCTTATTAAGCTAGATTTACCAAAATATCTGGAAATGTAAAAGCACAGTAAAAAATTGAACTTAGTAAACTGTCCCACACTTTTGATAACATGGTTGTGAGCCCCCCCCCCCCACTTTTACATTTTAGCATCTAACACAAAGTTCACACAAACTGTGGAAAAGTGATTTAATTGCTTAATTTTACTCCATCCCACAAATGCTACAAAAAAGGATATGAAAGTATATCTGGAGTGCAGGAGGGCCTGAACCGAAGTCTGTTAATAGTATAAATCCATGAATGGGGTCATTGTAGTCACTAAAATCAGCTTTGGTAGGGTATAATTCACCCTCCATATCAGTCTTTTTAAACACAGTGCACACACACAGCTTAGGACCCAGAATATGGCAGACACCATGCTTATGGACAACTTTAATCCCTTCCTCAGAGTATTAAACTTGTAGCCTACCTATTAACAGACAACTTTACAAGCTTAATACGCTGCAATAAAGAGATCAGCCTACCTATCTGGCTTTTCAGAGGGCAGTTACAGACATAAGACTGTTAACAGCACTTCAGATAAAAGCTTGCAAAGAGAGACTGATAGCCAGTAAGCAGTTAACTTCAAAACATCAAGAAGAGAGTCACACTCAGAAATGCCTATACTGCTTCTTGGCACTGCAGAGATTCTTGGAAAGGCCAAACATTTCTTCCACCTCACTCATCTACAAATCAGTGCATTTCCTTTCAGGCATTCAGCTTCTTCCTTATACATCACGTGGAATAATGATACCCTCTTCTCATCACTGAGACCTCTGACCCCATTTGAGTCATTAAAATCAAGCTACAACACTGCAAACCTTCACCCCCTTTGAATTAGCACTTCATACAAAATACTAAATATTGTTTGTTATGTTACTATAGTAGAGTTATTGTCTATAAAAGACCCATACCATAATACAACAAAACACGTTCTACACTATTTTTCTTTGCCCAATGGCATACTTTGGGGCTGCAAATCTTCCTTGGATCAGACTCAAGAGAATGATACGCACTTGGAAATGTACCCACGTTAAGAAGAAAGCAAGAAATAGGAAGGATTACAGGGATTACTTTATGCATGCTGGGTAAGGATGGGAAAACAGCCCAAGTTCCTACATTCAGAGGGCTGGGAATTACATGATAATAGCCAGATTTGGGAAGTGAACTCATTATGTAATGGTAGACATTTGAGTTTCCAGCTTCATATCCTTTAAAAAATGCATGATAATGCAAAACTTATTCTATACACTTTACAAGCTTATAAGAGCACAATTTAAAGTAAAACATAGTGTTGTGTAATATGCTGAATGGAGAGCTCAACAATGATTCTAAGGCAAACTATTAAGTGTATATTTTTAATTAGTTTGCATCCAAAATAGCATACTTTTAAGGTCATATGTATGACTGGCAGTGGGTTGCCATTGTGGATGCTGCATTGGACTTTATATGAGGTTTTTAGACTGTGGGCTGGCTTTGCTAATAATCATCTTGGGATGTATTACACTACACTATAACCAAAAGATGTTGCAACATTATGGCCAAAGGCAAAGGAATTATCTACTCATGTTTCCTTATCTCATGCCACACTCATTTTGAAGCGGAGTGTTTTCTATACTATACAACAGATGAAGGGATCGTTTACCAAATCCAATAATATTGAAGTTTTCATTTTTAAGTTTTAACTCATTTTTGAGCAGCTGTTGTTGATATGAGTGAGCTCCATTTGGAGCTTCTACATATCCGACAGTGACTTGAGGAGGGCACCAAGTTAGCATTCATACACAGACATGGTTGGCCAGAGATACCCATCTGTAATTTGAATATCTGAAGTAGATACCGAATAGTAGGGGGTCTTAGCACAGTGCCCTGAGGAACACCAGTGGTCACCTTCATATTTACGGAGGATGTACTTGCCACAGTTCTGCTTGGTTCTATTCCTGAACCCCCTCTGCTATGCACCTAACTTTATAGGGGTTAATTCTAAACTCATTCAGATAATTTCTTATGTTAACGAGATATGGTGTCAAAAGCCATAGCCAGTTCAAGGCATCCTCTGTGTATAACATGTCCACTGTCCATAAAGAGTTTGACCATATTAGTTACATGGGATCTAGTATTAATAAATCTGAACTGCTGGGAATCAAGCCATAAGGTTATTCATATCATAGTAAATTAGGTTAGAAATCCCAATCCCTCCGAGCTACACACTTCTAGGGACCTAAACCTTGTCACCACAATAAACAGGACATGCTGGAAGGATAGATTCCTGTCCCAGAGACTTCCTATACTCTGGAACAAGCTACCCATCTATGTCAAGCAAAGTTCTTCATTAGCACTCTTCAAGAAAAATCTTGATGAGTGGATGGGAAATAGGAAATACACCCCGGGCATCACTTCTGTCTCCCCGCTGGGCAGTAGCACAGGAAAATAACTTTCTTGGGTGGCGTAAGCTATGGAACCTTGCTGGCTAGGCTTACATAGTCCCTTGGGCCGATAGCCTAGTACCTACCTATGAACCTATGCTTTAGCAACTCATGCTCCAACTGGTGAGCATGAAAGACAATTCATTGGCCACCACATTAAGTTATGTTTTGGTAAAAGTATGCAATGAAAGCATTAGCAGTAGCTGTAGTGGGAAGTAGATTGGGAGGTAGAGGAGGGCGTTTGCAAGGTTTCATAAAATTTAATGTAGTCAAATCGGTCAGTTTAGAGGTGTTCTGTACCAGTTTACTTTGTGTAAATGAAGTAAGGAGCAGTTATATAGTTCTGAATGTAATGGATCTATGCAGCCAGAAAGCTGATTGGATGTTTAAACAATGGAAGCGGTATTCACCTTTTTATAGAAAGGTTGGGTAAGGATAATCAATGCATAAAGCCATAACAGCAGATATCTAGCTGAAGATCTCCCACCAGAAAGGTGGACTTCCAAGTATAAATCCTTTAATTTGACCAAGCTGGCTCAAAGGGGTAATTTTCTGCAGCAAAAAGCTTCATGGAGGCAGTGGACTCTATAATGAAAGCCTAAAGTGTCTCTAAGACAAGCTCTACATGTTAAAGCCACTGAATAGTTTTAGAATCCTTAACAGAAACAGGATATAATAAAGTTATGGACTACTGAACCAAAGGCCTGAATCAAATTTTTGCAGCAAGTACTCCACAACTGGAAAAGCAGTTAAGACCCCAATGGGTCTGCCTAAACCCACACTTTTCAAATAAGTACCCCTTCTAGGAATTCTCATCTTTGTGTTTGGTTATACCATTACACATTGTTAAAGGTGCAGTAAAATATTACACAAGGAATTCCATAACTTACCCTTTTTGCCTGCTTTTAGAGCAAAACATTTCAGTTTTCCCTAGTGTGATTAACTGTACAGTAAAATCATCTAACTGTACAGGAAACATCTGAAAACGGTACCAGCCAGTGCCCATTTATGGAAAGTCAAGCTCTGATATTTAAACCAGCCACTGAACTTCTGTAGGCAAGCACCCAAAAAGTCAGTACTGTGACAGGTAAAAATCACTGATATCAGTGAATACTAAACTGCAAAAGCCTTCAGTGCAGACCTATATATGCCTCATAGCATTAAGACTGTTGGCACCATTTTCATAACTCCATATGGAACCTGGAGCAAGGAACTCTCTAAATGACCCTTCACACACAGTGATGTCAAATCTCAGTATCAGATCAGAATTTCCAAAATCCTGTAAAAGGTTTGTTTATGGATGCACACACCCACTCACTCTGGGCAACCCCTTTCACTGCCCCAGACTTATTTTAACTATTACCACAGATCTCTCGGCTCAGAGTTGAGGGAATTGTCAGGGTAGGATGGTCTAAATAGTATAGTCAAAACAGCAGTACAAACCGCACACAAGTGCAATGGAAATGATAGCTTACTTGCTCTTGACATTCAAATGGACAATATAGTCGTCTGGTATACATACACAATCAGTGAAGATCTCCATCCTACCCCTTCAGAGTGGCCGTGCAAGTAAAAGAATGGGGTATGTTGTATAATCACTTTCTAACAGCAATCTCAAAGTGACAGAATCTCAGAAGAACAAAAGTTACGAACCTACCATAACTACAGATCTGTGTCGTCTGCTTCTGTCCTTCTGCAATGGATGGGTCTTTGAATTAGAGTCTAATCTGACCTCAACCACTCTCAAGCTTTGGATCTGGTACTTAAGACTCCTCCCCTTACCCACAACACCCTGTGACCAGCAAGTCATCTGAAATAGTTTGCCCATACCACAAGACGAGGGGAAAAAATAAAAAAAAAAAGAAAAAAAAAAGCTATCCCCAGAATACATGGCTGATTTCCAACTCTCCTAGTAACAGTACAGAAGAAACCAAGAAACTAGCAGATATGCTCAGGCATAAAAAAACTCTATGGTAAAAAAGATAGACACTCACCATTCCGTTCCATCTGTGATGTCTATTTTTATTCTTCAGCTAATTGGTTTGGATCCCACTCGGCCACTGCAAAAGCTCATGGCAACTTAGAACTCTCGAGGTTCTCCCTTACCCAGAAATCACCAATCCCCATTACCTCAGATCTTGTTTGCTAGCTAAAGCATACAGGAATCACTGTTGTACAAAACAGGCACACAGAGAGAAAGAAAAAATGTTAGACAAGGCTATATCTGGAGTTTTGCCAAGCTTGGAGTATACAAATTCTTTCATATCCATTCACTCTTCCAGAAAAAAAACATAAGGAGGGAGTTGGTGGTTGGGGAGTTGAAGAATGAAAATGGACAACACAGATGGAACATTGTGGTGAGTACGTAACTTCCACTTTGTAATGAGTGATGAAAGTAGGAGGGGAAACTCATGCTGCTGCTGCACATACTTCATCCAGGTAAGCCCTTGAATGAAAAATTGAGGAAGTTGCTACAGACCTGGATGAATGAGCACGAATTTGCTTTGGTAAAGGGATACCCAATTTGTTGTAAACAAAAGAAATTACAGCCAGTAAGCCATCTGGCGGAGAGTAATTTTGAATACTGCTTTACCCAGTTTCATATCAGCAAAAGAAACAAATAACTGATCTGTAGCACTGATGTCCTTTGTTCTGTGCAACTAGAAATGCAATTGCCTACGAACATCCAAAAATATTCACCCTTGTTTGAACAATTTGGAAATAAAACCGGTAAAACTGATGGACTGGTTAATATTAGATTCTGAAATTATCGTGGGCAAAAAAAAGATGCATTCATTTTTAATGTAACTATCTTGACAAAAAATTAGTTATGGAGGTTTCACAGATGAGGCCTGAATTTCAGAAACATTGTCTGACTCACTTAATGGCCACCAAAAACAAAGTTTTCCAAAAAGAGATTTAAGATCAGTCATGTGCAGGTTCAAAGGGTGGATGAACCAGGGTTTGCAGTACCAGAGTTGGATCCCATGGGGAAGCAGGATCTTTAAATGGAGGTCTTAACAGAAGCATGCCTCGTAAAAAGGTTTTACAAAGCTTATGAGAAGCAAGTGAGGAACCATCAAATCCAATATGGAAATTAGACCCTGCTGCCAAATAAATAATTGAAGAACTAGTAGTGTCAAGAAATCAATAATATTATGAAGCAAGGCAGAAAAGGATTCCACATAATTTTGAAGTACTCGGTGTACAAATCTTTTCCATTTACTAGCACAGTTTCCTTCCAGGTGGTTTAAGGGAAGACAATCTGGCGAACAGGAGACAAGGGCATAGGTTGTCTGGCTATTACCTGAAATGGAAAAACCAAGCTGTCCGCTTGAGATTGGGGGGTCTGGATGCATTATGCCTTTCTGATGAGACAGCAGATCTGTAACTGGGTCCAGAATACAGGGTTGATGAACTACATGAGGCCACAGGAAGGGAAACCAAATCCATCTAGGCCAATAGGGTGCAATGAGGATGACTCTGCTCTTTAAACTGGCAGCTCTCTGTAGGAACTTTGGAATTAAAGGAACTGTGGAATAAGCATAAAGCAGACCAAAGGGCCAATCATGGAGAAGAGCATCACCTCAGTGACTCTCCCTGTGGGGGACTTGGGGCAAAGTAGCTGCTGCACTTTAGGTGAGACGCAAAGAGATCGCAGCAAAGCTGGCCCGATTGTCAGAAAATCAATTCCGCTACGTTCTTGTTGAGGAACCATTCATGAGGTAGACGTCCCTGCTTAGTTTGTCCACTAATGTTGGACTTTCCCAAATTATGTGCTGCTATTAAGAAAGCAGCTGGGAGAGAGAAGGTCCATTGCCAAACCCTGAGTGCTTATCAACACAGCGGGTATGATCTTGTATGCATTTGGTAAACACCCTGGGAGCTGTGGTGAGACCAAAGGGCAGAACTCTGAACTGGTAGTGACTGGCTCCCAGCGGGATGCATAAAAACCTCCCGTTCATCTTTATATGACAGTGTGCATCCTGAAGATCTATCCAGCACATCCAACTGTCCTTTTCCAAAGATGGAAAAATGGACTGAACCGTGACCAACATAAACTGTCTTTTGACTTGATTTAAAATGCAGAGATCCAGAACTGGTCTCCAGTCCCCGGTTTTCTTTGGCACTAAAAAGAACCTTGAGTAAGTTCCGGATTCTAACCAGTCTGGGGGGACCTTTTGGATAACTTTTTTTTTTTTTAGCAGCATTTGAATTGCTGCTGCTTCTCTCTGATTGGAACATCAGAGAATTTTCTCGAGTTGGGAGAAAAAAGGAAAGTAGTATTAAATAGCCTCTGGAAATGATCCTCTGCAGCCATATATCTGTTATTTCTAGCCAGGCTCTCCAGTGCGGGGCAAACAACCCCCCCCCCCCCGACTGCCTCCAGAGGGGGACAATTGGGTCTCATTTCAAGAGTGCTTAAAAGGTTTACCATATAAAGAATCTCTGAAACCTTGGTTCTGCAGGCCACCTCTGCCATGAGGGCGACATTTACTGTTCCCTCTGCCTCTGGGGGAACATTCTCCACATGTGTCCAAGTAAGATTCTTGGGATTTTTTGAACTACATTTTACATCCACCTTGATTCCTTGAAAAGGATCTTTGAGTGGTGGAATAATGTACGCCAATGGCAGAAAGAATCTTTCCATCCTTCTCACACCTGGACAAATCTTTCCATCCTTCTCACACCTAGACAAAGTATCTTTAACCTTGGGGCCAAGAGAGATGTTCTGTCAAAGGGAGCATTGACGAACAAAGGCTTAAAGGGGTCTGCAAAATCACACAAGTGCACCAGGCGTGTCTCCTAATGTCAACACCTGAACCCGCTGCTCTAGAGGGTCCTTCTGTTGCATTAAAAATGAGCCTCGTGGAGGAGATGGATATTGATTGTAGGGTAGCCAACCAAGTGAGAGGTGACAGATGCTTTTAACTCTTCAGAAATGGATCCTGAGAGACTGAGTATACGATATCTCACTAATCAGGTCCCTCTGTAGTCTTGTGAAATGTACAAAACAGTTCAGTGACCTTAATGCAAAGGTCCCTGAAGCACAGACAAGCCTCCTGAATCTGTCCATTGCAAGAGACTCCTTGTTGCGGGAGGGGGGTGAACAGAGGAACTTTCTTCTTAGTGACCAGTGCCACGACCATGGTATCAACAAGCACACCCTTAGTCCAAAACTGATCATCTTCTGATTTTAGCAGTCTTCCTAGGGATTGGCTCAATGGTGTCTGGATCCTGCCATGCCCACCACAAGATCAAGTTAATGAGCTCGTCAGCAGGCAGAATCACCCAGGAGGTAGATGGGCTTGTACAGACCACCACCAGAAGTACAAATCCCTCCGCAAAGGGTTGCTGGCTTTCCAGCTACCTTTGTTTTAGGATGTCCAGGATGTTTCCAAATGAGACATCAGGAGGTGACCATGGGGACCCTTAACCCTCATCAAAATCTGCATCTTCAGTAACAGATTCAGAAGCATCTAAATGCTTCCTCTTGCGTGTTTTCTTAGGGACCTTCTCAGCAGGGTACTCTTGGGAAGTGTGAGAAGTGGGGACACCTTGATAGAAGCCTGGGGTTTCGGTACCGGCTGTCCCTGTGGAAAGTATATTTGAGAAACCAGATGCAGAGATGGTACAGACATAGACAGGCACCATTTGAGTCAGGGTTACAGACAAGGCTCTCTTTATGAACCACAAAGGCAGACCACCCTGGTGAGGGATAGGACCCTGGATCAGAAACAGTTTCTTATCCACGGTCCCTCCCTGCCCTGAGGACAGTCCACCCAAGGGTAAAGTCAGAGCCAAACTAACCATTACCAAAGGCTCAGAGGTGTAGAGACTGCTCCGAAACCCACAGATTAGAGTGAAGCACCTCAGACCTGATATGGCACTCAGGATCCAACTGAACCAAAGAGCTTAGAGCAGGACAATGGAATTTCGCGGATCCTAAGCTGACGGGCCCAGACAACTCTAATCCAAGGGCTCTGAAACCCTGAAAGGAGTCAGAGGAGAAATGGTAAAGGGTATAATTGCAAGTACGAATCTCCTGACCCAAAAGGGGTAGGAGCCAAATGAATCACTGAGTGGCTCTGCACCGAGAGAATTTTCCTCACTAACCTTTCCACATCGTCTTCCATAAGGTTTCTGGAAAAGCAAGTGGACATCTCGGAAGCAGATCTTGTCCTTTCAAAGGAGGAGGAAGGAACTGGGTCCACTGAGGGTGGTTATTTTGTTCTGGGTAAAACTACCATATCAACAGGTCTTTGCGTCTGATCCAAGGATTGTTTCTTTATATGTCTTGGATCAGAGGATGAAGTTTGATTTGTAGATTCTGTCCTTTTAGGATCCAAGGGAAGAGAGAGGGACCTGTAACGGACCTTCTCAAGGACTTCTCTGAAGACTAAGAAGCAGTGGAAGTGCTTGGACAAGTCTGAGGAACTTTTCTAGATTTTTCTTTAAAAGCTTCAGATAAAGCCTCGATGAAGGAGGACAGCAGTAAACCCCTTCAGAATTATATTTGTTTTTGCATTCAATTAGAGCCCTTGGGTTGAATGCATGACAGATTGGGTCCAAGACAGTACACGCAAATTGTATGAGCGTTAGAAAAGAGTATTTTCTGACCACATTTTCTACACTTTTTAAAACCCGCCGGGCTTTTATCTTTTTCAGACATCTTAAGTGACAATCACAGGAATATACCCCAAAAAACTAACTATAAACTTTAAAAGGTTCTAACTACAACAGTAGCTATTAAAGTTTTTTTTTTTTTTTTAAGATGAAAAGGAAGGGAAAGAGGAGCGGCTACTTATAAAAATAAAGAAGAGCTACGACGAGTGCACAAGGGAAAGGGAGAAAAAAGAAAATAACTATAGTATATTACAGAGCACGCTAGTACAAGAAAGATTAAAGGAGAAAGACAATCAAGAAACAGTAACTCATCTAAATTCATACTTCAGAGACTAGCAGCCATGTGTTTTGCTGGAGGTGGCAAACACGATCTGAGGTAATAGTGGTTGGTGCATTCTGAGTAAGACAGAAGGCTCTTCAGCTGTATGTCCAATTTATAATGTGAAATGAAGGTAGGGACCTTGGACCAGGTAGCTGCAGCACATACATTAAGAGATACTCTGGAAAAGAAGGCTGCAAGAAGCCACAGACCTAGATGAGATGAATGAGTCTTTGAAGATTTATACACAGTGACAAGCCTTTATACAAGAGATAAATTTCAAAAAACAATGGAGGATTCCTTAAAGCACTCCCTTTCTCATCCTGAAAGACAAATTGGTCTTTCTGATTGTACTGGTTTAGTGCAAACAAACTTAGCTGGTGATACACATCCAGCAAATACATTGTGTATTTGCCCATGTCTGAAAACTGTGGAAAAAAAACTGGAAGACCGACAAATTCAAAAGCCACCATAGGGAGGAAGACAGATTAGTTTTCAGGGATACCCTGTCCTGAAAAAAATAAGGTAGGGAGCTCTAGAAGAGAAGGCATGGAGCTTAGAAATCCTGCTGGCAGAGCTGATGGCCACAAAGTTTTCCATGACAAAAAATTCTCGCGAACTCTGGCTACAGGCTCAAAGGGACAGTTTAGGTCTGCAGCAAAATAGTAATATCACAAGGGGGTGGAAGGCAAAGAAAAAAAGCTTTCTTCTGATGAACCTAAGATAATCTGAGGAATGTAATGGGAATATGATTTTCTCCGATATGAAGACAGAATATAGGTTCATAGGTTAGTACTAGGCTATCTGTCCTAGTGGGCCCTTTTGAGTCTACCCAAACTTTCCATCCCATAGGTAAGAAAGAATTAAACCCTGTACCTTGTGTGTCTATGATGTAAACACTTAAACCATTATGCCAACTCCCATAGCAACCAACTATCTTAATAATGGAGTAAATGGCACAATTCTGAAAAAAGAGATGAAAGAAAATCCAAAATGGCCAGATGAGGGGCTGAAAATGGATCCAAGTTATTACTAAAATCCCAAAGAGACTCTTCCCACTTTTGTAGATCTTTCTTGTAGAGGGATTCTGAGAAGGTCAAAATGTGAAAGGCTGGGGATGAAAGCCTAGAGTATCTAGCCATTACTGCAAACCATGATGTTGGCTTGAAAATTCTGGGTGAAATAGCAGGTCTGGTGCAGATTCCAGCAACCAGGGAGGGTTGTAACAGCAGAGGCCAGA